>NC_090655.1:145088289-145393452 GCF_040937935.1 Hyperolius riggenbachi
TTCCGGTGAGTATATTTATAAATGCACTTGAGTTCACTTAGTCCCCTGACATACAGGATACTGAAAGCAATGAATTCACCATGTCAGCTGCCCCTGCTGGCACTTGTCATCTCAGCATTGGTAGTGAAGAGTAAAGACTCATAGTGGAAGCTGACTGGACTGGCTAAGAAAATAACGACAAAAAAAATGTTTGAAATAATCGTTTCAGTAGGTATTGACAAACTATTGTTGTTTTTAAGGATCATTTTGTAAATTTTTTTATTTTTTTTTACAAACTACCCACAAGCCAAGTCATTCCTTCCAAAAGCCTGATCCAACCTGCTGGATTTTTTTTTGTTTTACTTATTATATTATAGTTAATAAAAGTGTGTGTAGATAGCTACGGAAGCAAACGTTCACAAACCACCGTGCATTCTTTCCACATTGTTTGCTTGTATCGTTACTTTAGACCGCTATTCCTATCATTGCTCACTTATTTTCAAATCGTAGTTGTATGTGTGTACTCCCACCCCAATTGAGTCATATCTGAGTGCAGCCACGAGCATGCTTGGATTCAATATGTTGCTTTTTTAACCTCAGGGTAACTCCATCAGAGGCGTAGCTAAGGAGCTGTGGGCCCCGATGTAAGTTTTACAATGGGGCCCCCCAAGCACTCTATACATAACAATTGATACGGCGCACCAAAACCTGCCAAGAACAACCACAGTGTCAGAGAAGGGGATGGGGAACAGCTTGTTAGAGATCACTACTATTCAAAGTATCTATAGAAGTGATTATTATGAGCACAAGACCAATAGAGAGCTAATACTGTAGTTGAGGGAGGGCCCTTTGGGGCCCCTCTGGCCCAAGGGCCCCGATGCGGTGGCTACCTCTGCACCCCCTATTGCTATGCCCTTGACTCCACTGCATATTACATGCTGACACAAAGGGGGTTACAAATGATGCTATTTAGTGCATTAAAATTACAGCAAATGGTTGGTGCTCCCAGCCAGCAGATGAGATGATGAACTGCCCGACAAACAGAGTTCAGCTGTCTGAAAGAGGCCTACTTACATTAAAAACTATGGTGCTGCGGGAACATAAACACATTGTGTAACCTGGATTCCTAGCAAATCAGGACACATTTCCATAGAGGTGGGTCCAGGGCTCATGCATGAAGACTATTAAGGTGCCCATACACATATTAATTAACCTCTGATGCGTCAAACTGATCATATGGTTAATATAGAGTGATCAGATTGTAATCGATTCCTTCCATACACATTACACAGCACAAAGATTCTCCATATATCTGAACCACGGTGATGCACTATTCAATGCCCATCGATTGACCACCTCTAAAGTACCACTCTCTATCAACTTAACTTTTCCGTCCTTTCAAACTGAAACTTCCAAACTGTTTTTAGACAAAAAAAAAAAAATCAAAATGTAATTGATCAGACGACATGTTCATGTAATAGATTTCTGGCAGATTCAATCATATTGGGCAAATCTGCCAGTAATGGAACAGGAAAAATCTTCTGAAACAGTTTTCCATGTAAAGCACAGGTTCAGCACCATGGAGAGCACACACATCTCTCTGGTAAGATCTGCTCTAACTATATATTAACACCTGGCGTTCAATTTCCACAGGAGTTATGTGCAAAAATTGACCCAATTCATTTTCAGAACTTTTTTCCTGTAACTTGGCAAAATGTGTCAAGCAAGGGTCTAGTATACAGTGCAGGAGAGTATTAACGTGTATGCATGTCAATACTGTTCACAGCATGGTTTGTATTGACGTGTATATCCATCAATACCGCTAGGGAGGTTAAAGCCAACTTGAAATCAAATAAAAAAATAAAATCTGCCTCTAAGGAGCCTTCTCCACTATGAAATGCGATTGCGATTCCGATCGCGATCGCGTTTCAATTTCCACCATGCAATTGCGTTTGCGATTGAGCTACTATACTCATTAGAGTCCAGCTCAATCGCATACAAAATGCGGCAGGAGGACGATTGCGCTTTGACCAAAATCGCATCGCAATTGGATCGCACTAATGGAAATTGCTGCTGCAGTTTCCATTAGTTTAATGTACCTTGCGATTTGCGATCATAAGCAAATCGCAGGCTAGTGGAAAAAGGCCCTAATACTTTTAGCCACAGACCCTGAACAAACAAGGAGATCAAAGCTCAACTCTGACTGAATTAGAAACATGCTTGTTTCAGGTGTGTGACTGAAACCCTTCTGATGCCAGAAAGATAAGCTGGACTGCCAGGCAACTGGTATTGTTTAAAAGGAAATAAAAACAGAAGCCTACATATCCTTCGCACCTCAGGTTCCCTTTAATTTGAAAGAAAACTTCACTTTTTTGTGAAATAGGCCCCACACTTTGCAGTGTCCAGCCAGATAACCTCCCAGCTTAGTCTAATGACCTGATCAGTAAAACAGTCACTTTCAGAATTGCCATTTTTGTGCCATCCATTAATTGCTAAATAATAACACTCAGCAGTCTTGGCATTTATCAGCTGATTTTCCCTCAGCAGGAGTCCTGTATTCTCTGAGCTATGAAATGAGTTTTCTGAAACTGCCACCTTGATTTACATATTCCTCTTCCATTAGGCCACAATTTCTTCCTCACACCAAACAAAAATGTTTTCTTTGGTGTTGTAAATTATGAGGAAAAATAGTAAAGCCATATGTTGGTAATGTCCTAGAGGCTGGCAGCTGCAAGTTTGTTATTAATCGGTTCCAGGATAAACGTTCCTAAAATTGGCTCCACTGACATCTCTTCCAGAGCAGCAGTCATGGCAAGCCATCTTTAAAAATGTACGTATGGTCTGTGATTGGATTTGGGAGACACTTAATCTGCTGAGTCACTAACAATTTCCAATGTGACACACATTACAGCTTATGCAGTAAGGCAGTGCAAAATGAAGAGACTGGTAGCAAAGGGCTGTAAACTGTATCAAGAAAATAAATCAGTTTCCTGTTGAAATATCACATCAGTTTTTGTTAACTCCGGCCGTATACAGCAGCAAAGAGGCAGAAGCTGACAGGACTGTCTATTGTGTACCGGGAAGTTATGGGGTCCAAATCCTACCATCAAGGAGTAGACATCATGCACAGTAAAATTCAAAAAACATTTAATCTTTTACACACAATAGCTGGTCCAGTTAATTTCGCTACTTAATTTCCTGACTTTATCCATGTGCAGATTTGGGGGGGGGGGCTCCTTTTTACAAGTTTCCCTACTTTTTATCCCTGATCAAGGGGACACTTTGTGGGGAGGTCCCAAGTGTGTTTTTTTTTTGGGAGCAGTGACCAACGATGTATGACTAAAAAGCGGAGTGGGGACAGTACTTCCCCACGTCCTCTTTCAAGTGGTTGACTCCCTAGTAACCCAACCTTGTGAATATATTAATATATTCCTGGCTCTACCACTGTGGCCTAACAATAATGCACTGGGTTGAGCTCCTGGTGTGCCTGTGTTTTTTCTTAACAAGTATGTATCCAATGTTGAGGCAAGATGTGGCTCACCAAAGCAAACCGTCCATCTCAAAAGTACAACCGTAAACACAAACCTCAAGTATTAAAGCTAAACAACCCTCCGGATGGTATGGTTTGCCTTTGGTGAATAAAGCTTTTGGATATCGAGTTAAGCTAAATAAATTAAGGCAAGACAACATTTTTATTGCGCTTTTCCCCTGTCAGACTCAAAAGTGCTTCAGGACTGAAGCTTCTTAGGTTGCACTTCACAGACGCACAGGATCATTAGGGACCCTTGTCCAAAAACCCCTTACTGTTTTAAATACTGACTTGAGCTGTGATTCCAACCCTGGTAAAAAAGGCTAAAACCCTATCTAGCTGACTACCAAAAGCACCAAGTTTTTTTATAAAGTTAGACAACTTCAGAAGGAAGGTCTGAGGAGTATAAAAATAAAAAATCCACTAACCTGGGGCTTCCTCCACCGCCTGGCAGCCGTCCTGTGCCCTCGTCGCAGCTATCAGTTGCCCCCGGTCCCCTCCGGTGGAGAAGCCAATTTTTATACTCCTCGGATGTATCCTTTAAGGTTCATTTTATTACACCACAAAAAAATCCTTCTGGTTTTGGTTGTAATTTTTTGCTGTTCATCTATATTTGAAAATTGACTTACAGTATTTGCCAGTGGACGTGGCTCCTTAAAGTTGAAATTCTGGCACAAAAAATTAGTTGCGGGGCACACTCAGGTCTTCCTTTCCATGACTGACAGATTGACAGATTATAGATCTTCAGTTGATGTTCTCTGCTAATCCCTCTGACAGATTCTGACGCTGCATAAAACATCCTAAATCACCGTAGAAATCTATACTAACGGCCATAAGCTCATTATGGGCCAGTGGCCAGAAGTATAGATTGTAATGTTGACAGTTTCAGAGCCTGTCTGTCAGCATGCTGGCTTGGCTGAAGAAACTGAAGGACCTGTTAACACAGACAGAGCAAAGAGGGAGATGATTGTAGCCTTTCTTTTCCCATTTGATGATTTAATTAGTTTTTATTATTTTTAGTCCAGAGTTCTACTTTAAAAGGATACCCGAAGTGACATGTGACATGATGAGATAGACAAGTGTATGTACCGTGCCTAGCACACTTTTCTCTGGCTGAAGGAAGTGACTACAGTGTGACCCTCACCGATTAGAAATTTCAACTATAAAACTCTTTCCTATCAGAAAATGGCTTCCGAGAGCAAGAAAGAAGTGAAAAGGGGAATTTCTTATCAGTGAGGGTCACATTGTAGTCACTTCCTGTCTGAGTCAGGACTGAGTCAGCCACTTACATACCTGATATTTAACTTTCGGGCAGAGAAAGAAAAAAAGGAACACAGCATAGTTATTTGTGTGCTAGGCACTGTACATGCACGTCTAGCTCATCATGTCACATGTCACTTTGGGTATCCTTTAAGCAAGAATACTCCATTCTCTAATTTGATTAAAGTAAGGAAGGGAACCTGACATGAGAGGGATATGGAGGCTCAAAATATTTATTCCTTAAGCATTCCAAGTTGCCTGGCTGCCCTGCTGATCATCTGCCTTTTATACTTTAACCTCCCTGGCATTATGATTATTTCTGGATTTTAGTGTCTGAAAGTGGTCCAATTTTTTCGCACACTTTTAGACCCTAAAAAAAAAAAAAAAAAAAAAAAAATTAACATTACTCTCCTCCCATGGATCCAGCTCGGGGTTACTGCTCTGAGCTGCAGATTTCAATCCCGAGCCTGACTCGGGATTACCGCTAAGGAGGTTAAAGTACACATTAAGTAAGAGAGATATGGAGGCTGCCATAGTGATCTCCTTTTAAACACTACCAGTCTTATCTCATTCACTGCAGTAGTATTAGTGTTAAGTATAGTGATAGTTAGTGATGAGTGTTTTTTAAGGGAACATGAAGTTAGAAGCCTGCCTGGGTCTAATTTATCAGACCCACAACCAAACCGTACCTGCAGCCCGCTACCAATACACGACCCTCAACCCGCTTTCTGGTAAATGTGATCCTCACACCCGACCCGCCACCTGCTTATTCCTTTTTCTTCTAAAATACACATTTTAAGTATCATTGGGTAGCTGTAAAGTAGATAAAGTAGATAAAACCTATTTTTATACATAAACCAATGCTTTTAGAATCATTTTTTTTTTAACTTTTAATAAAATCAATAAAAACCCGAGAAGTAACAGTCCTGCTCAAACAACTAATAGCAGAACAGGGCACCCACATCCCTGTCTGCTTTAGGCTATTTCCCATTTAAAGCACAGCCCCATCTTCTGAAAGTGAAGCTCTAGCTGCAGCAGTAGAAGTGTCGCCTTGGCTGCAGCAATGCACACTGGGAGACGCAGTACATTTATGTGGACACTTCTCCCGGCCCAGAGATGTAGTCACATTAATATACTACATCTCCCAGCATGCCCTGTGTTGCTAGGATGTAGTGCCTATAGGCACCCGATGATGGAAAGGCAGCTCACTCCCCTCCCCAAGTGCCTACCTCCTTCCATATGCAGAGTCCCAAGCAAAGTGTAAATGAGAGGTTACCTGGGTCTCTACTCCACTGACCAGATCTTCCTTAAGTCAGGGGCACCTCTATCTACCTAATACTGAAAATAGCTCTGGCTACCTAATAGTAAGGGACACCTGTAGCTACCTATAATGGGCAAGGGAAGTAAGGGAGAAGTGACAGCAGGGCCAGCCAGCACACTTGCGGTGCATTTCAGTGGGGGTTTGTAGGTTCATGGAGAAGGAATTCAAGGGTGCCAAGACATCGGTGCCTATAGGCTCCTATGGAACAGACACTAAGTTGAGGCCCATATAAATCATTTTCAGATGTAACGGTGCATAAGCACACACAATCTTGATTGTGTAGGTAAGCTCTCATACTAAATGGATGTGGTACACACATGCAATTTTGATTGGCCAATTTCACCTTAACCATGTAGTATGAAAGCTTTACACAAGCTGTTCATAATGTTCAGGATCTGTTGGACCTCATACTAAACAGAGGTGGTAAAATTGGTCAGTGAATGGCCAATCAAAAATTGGATGTGTGTATGCACCTTTAGTTATCTCTCCTTCATTACAGCAGCTCAGCAGCAAAATAACCAGAATAATTCAATAAGAAAATTCGGATTGCAGTACAACAAGGCTTTTAACAGGGAAAACAAATATATAGGCACACCTACTCAGGACTGAAGCAAAGTTAATTAGAGAAGATTTATCACAACCACAATACAAAGAGCAGCACAAGCATCAATTGTTTTACTTTTGCAAAAGTTCCCCCCTCTATTTTGCATTCACTTGTTGATAAATCTGCCTTATTGTCTTGTAACTGATAGTAGAAGCTTGTCTTCTTTCATATGCAGCAAACGCATACCTGTGTGAGCTAGATGGCTGTGGATGCCGCTACACTGTCAGCAGCTCTTGTCCCATGTGGCATGGGCTTCTCTGCCTTCTCTGTGCTTCTGTGCCTCCTCCCTCCAGCTTTAGGTGTGCCAGAACATTCTTTAGCTCTTGTCCAATCAAGTGTCCCTAATCACTAACAGACAGCTTTCTTACCACCGCTTCCCCTCTAACAGAGCATGCCTCAGTGTCACTAAATGATTTATTGTCATCTAGAATACACCCATCTTCAATCTTACACTGGCAAGCTCCCAGTTATATGTACTAGTATGGGGGAAGGGGAGGTCTCAGCTTGAAAGCAGGAAGGAATATGCTGGCATTTTGGTAAAGCAAAAGATACAGAATTCTCTTATGCTTGTTTTCACAACCCACAACTGGATCTATAACTGCAGCCTGCTACCCAAAACCTATTTAGAATCAATACAGGTACCAGACCCAATGCAGGCCTCTACCTGAAGTGAGGAAAATCCATGTTTTATACACACCCAAAGGTAGGCTCTGGCAGGACCAGTTCTAGTAACAATGAGGCCCCTGGGCAAAATTAACCCAGTGGCATTGGGCATTAAGGGCCCTTTGTTGCAACCAAATTTCCCCCAGGTCAAGGTGCAGACTGCCCCCCCCCCCCTTCGGATCACCCCCTAACTTAACTGTTCTATCTGGGGCCCCTGCAGAGTTTATAGCAGAGTACAGTCTCACATGTGCTGGTGGGGACACTCTTCTGTCAGTCATTGGCTCATGCACTCCCGGACATCTCTACTCTGTGACTTGGTGCATGTTATTACGTAACAGCATGCCATGGGTCACAGAGAAGATGCCGCCATTGGTGGACGAAGACAAGGGTGCACAAAGCCACAGACAGAGGACTGTGCCTGCTAGGACAGGTGAGATGCTACTCTGCCAAAGACTCTGCAGAGGCCTCGGTGAGCGTCAGTTAAGTTGGGGGAGGTGGGGGCACCTACATGCTCTGGGGCCCTGGGGTAAGTGTCCCCTTTTCCTCTATGGTAGCACTGGCCCTAGGCTATGGATAACAGAGCCTTCTAAGTCCTCTGTCCATCCCATTGTCCCAGCATCATCCCTGTTAAAGATAGTCAACTCGCTAGGTTGAATGGCTCTTTGGCGGTACTCGGACAGCTTTCAGAACTACCCAAATCCCTGAATAGTTCCAAAGACAAGAGCATCCAGGCTTGCGTATATGGAGTATGGATGGGCTTGTCTTTGGAACTAGTGGATGGCACAAGAAGTTCCAAAGGCTGCCCAAAAAGTACCAAAGACCTAGCAGGTCAAATAACTTCAACAAGGGAAGACCTAAGAATGACAGAACTCTATGGTATCCAGAGGCTTCCCTTTACTTTGTTTAAACTTGAAATGATGAAACTCTCGTCAGATAAGATACATTTCTAACAGATGTCTACAATTAGTATCTCATAAGGCATGTGGAAAAACAGAGAAGTAAAACCAGGAGACATATGTGTTTAAAGCGAACCAATAATATATAAAAAAAAATCCAGCGCTGGCTCCTACCATCAGCAGCAGATGGCAATTTTTACCTTTGGGATCCAGCACAGGCCCAATACTATCTTCTCCCTTGGGCTCCGGGGAAAATAGCTAAGCCCAATCATGTCTGCTCTACTGCACAGGCATCTTGCATCTGTGCAGTAGAGCGGATCTGGTCAGGCTCGGCTATTTCCACTGGAGCCCGAGGGGGGTGGTGGAAGAGAGATAGTACTGTGCCGGATCCCAAAGGTAGATATTGCTGTGTGCTGCAGGCGCTACTGCACCTGCGTGCATCCGCTGACAAGCTTGTTAGCAGATTTTCAGGGCGTGCCAGCTCTGGATCAGGACTACACAGGACGATGGGGGAAGCCTAATTAAGACCCAGAGGCATCCCCCTCCCAAGGTAAGTACCCAATAGGGGCACTTTTTTTTCTTTAACAGAAGTAAAAAACAAAACACATTTACTTACCTGTTCTCCTCCAGCCTCTACAAGTTACACGAGTTGCTTACAGCAGCTCTGGTCTCCCTCCGTCTCTCGGAAGATAGCCGACCCCGGATGAGCATATTGCATCTGCACAGAAGACACTCTTAAAAGGCTGCCAGCAGGAGACGGAGGAAGACTGGAGCTGTGGTGAGGGACACACGTGACTTGTAGGGGCTGGAAGAAGGCCCAGGTAGGTAAACATAGTTATTTTATCTCACGGCGAGAGTTCTTTAAGTTGAGATGTCCATGTTTTCACTCGGTTTCTGTTAAATTGTTATGTATCGGAGAACCAGTCACTGCTATTTCTACACTTACAACTTTTATACTCTTGTAGTTATGGCAACCATTCTTCATAGATTTTAATACTTAGTGAATTGCCTGCCACAGATGATGTGCTGGTCCCTGGATGCAATCCAAGCTCCTTTCAATATGTTTATCTGTTTATGCACCAAACTACTGTTCGTATGTGTGCAATAACAGCAGATCAAAGCAAGCTGCTGGGACTTCATGTGTATTGGAATAATAGCTAGCAATTCAATAGGCATAAAAGTACAATTTCACAATATTTTTCACACCTAGCCTACTCACATGTATATATAACAACTGTTTTTCCCCCTGTAAAACACTTTAGCTTCACTGGCTTAAAATCAGTTCCTATGAATCACATCAAATAAAAGCAGAAGTGTTTCCTATTTTCTTTCAACAATGCTAAATATGAGCCAAATCTTTACTATCTGAAGTGATTTCTTTTTTTAAGCAGAATTACACATAACAGCCATAAAGGATACCCGAACTGACATGTAACATGAGATAGATGTGTATGTACAGTGCCTAGCACAAAAATAACTATGCTGTGTTCCTTTTCTTTCTTTCTCTGCCTGAAAGAGTTAAATATCAGGTATGTAAGTGGCTGACTCCTACAGGAAGTGACTACAGTGTGACTCTCACTGATAAGAAATTCCAACTATAAAACACTTTCCTAGCAGAAAATGGCTTCTGAGAGCAAGAAAGATTAAAAGAGGAATTTCTTATCAGTGAGGGTCACGCTGTAGTCACTTCCTGTCCGAATCAGGACTGAGTCAGCCACTTACATACCTGATATTTAACTCTTTCCAGGCAGAGAAAGAAAAAAAGGAACACAGCATAGTTATTTGTATGCTAGACACTGTACATACACATGACCATCTCATCATGTCACATGTCACCTCGGGTAGCCTTTAACCACTTTACCCCCAGCGGTACGAATTTCTCCGCCCCTTTTTTCCCTCCTAAAAAACCAGGGACGGAGAAATCCATACCTTCCGCGCTACCGCCGCTGTCCGCGCTCCCGCCGCTCGTGCGCGCGCACCCGCCGCTCGTGCACGTCGCCGCCCGCTCGGAGATCAATGAACGGGAAAATCCATTCCCGTTCGTTGATCTAGCCCCCGCAATGATCTGCTGCTTCTTTCAGAAACAGCGAGATCATTGTGCGTCTCCCAGCCTCCTACTGCTTCCTGTAAGCGTCCTTCCGGACGCTTACAGGTCGCATGTAAACAAACACTCTGTGGCCATCTTGTGGCCAAATAGTAAACTACACCCTAAAAGCATTTTACACATACAAACATTACATTTACACAATAAATTAACTCATTACCTCCCACACTCACCAATTTTTTTTTTTTTTTTTTTGTAATAAAAAAAAAAAAAAAAAAAATACAAAAAAAAAAACATAAATAGTTACCTTAGGGACTGAACTTTTTAAATATTTATGTCAAGAGGGTATAACACTGTTACTTTATAAACTGCGGGCTTGTAATTAGGGATGGATGCAAAACTGAAAAAAATGCACCTTTATTTCCAAATAAAATATTGTCGCCAAACATTGTGATAGGGACATAATTTAAACGGTTTTATAACCGGGACATATGGGTTAATACATTTCATGGGTTTTAATTACAGTAGCATGCTTTATTTAAAAACTATAATGGCCGAAAACTGAAAAATAATATTTTTTTCCCACATTTTTTCCTATTTCCCCATTAAAACACATTTAGAATAAAATAATTCTTGGCATAATGTCCCACCTAAAGAAAGCCTAATTGGTGGCAAAAAAAAAACAAGATATAGTTCATTTCATTGGGATAAGTAATAATAAAGTTATAGACGAATGAATGGAAGGAGCGCTGAAAGGTGAAAATTGCTCTGGTGGTCAGGGGGTAAAACCCCTCAGTGGTGAAGTGGTTAAAGGGAACCTTAAGTGAGTGCTAAATGTAAAAATAAACATATCCCTGTTTACCTTATTTTCAGCAGGGTCCTTTACAATCAACTTTGCCACTCCTCCATGGCTGGATCAGCACGGTGGCGTAGTGGTTAGCTCTCTAGCCTTGCAGCGCTGGGTCCCTGGTTCGAATCCCAGCCAGGGCACTATCTGCAAAGAGTTTGTATGTTCTCTCCGTGTCTGCGTGGGTTTCCTCCGGGCACTCCGGTTTCCTCCCACATTCCAAAAACATACGGATAAGTTAATTGGCTCCCCCTAAAAAAAAATTGGCCCTAGACTACTGTACTTACACTACATAATATAGATATATGGCAATGGTAGGGATTAGATTGTGAGCTCCTTTGAGGGACAGTTAGTGACAAGATATATATATATATATACACTGTACAGCGCTGCGTAATATGTCAGCGCTATATAAATACTAAATAATAATAATAATAATAATAATAATTAGTTTTGTTTGTCACATAAAAATGGTGCCTGAACTGTGATTACTTTCCGCTTCTGGAGAGCCATCCTGCACCGCAGGTCTCATCCCTGTGCTCGTGCACTGTTCTAGTCTAGTACAGTTAACAAGCTAGGTCTTGTCTAGAAGGTTGTTTGCATGGCTGTGCTAGCACTGGCACACTTGCCCAGAATAGCTTGGCATGTGTAGGGGCGACCGTGCAAGTGGGGCCAGCGCACGTAGACGAGGAGCTGGGAAAAGAAGCCCAAAGGATGCTGCTGCTTCCGGGTCTGGCTCGCCGACTGGGCCAGTCGCCAGATCTGATGATGGGTC
Source organism: Hyperolius riggenbachi (assembly GCF_040937935.1). Lineage (NCBI taxonomy): Eukaryota > Metazoa > Chordata > Amphibia > Anura > Hyperoliidae > Hyperolius > Hyperolius riggenbachi. Next base: position 145,100,208 of record NC_090655.1, read on the forward strand.
AGTTTACAGAAGACACGTGGAGGTTAGGGAAAAGCAGACAATGCAGTAAGTGTCTGCAGACATTAATCTACTCTGCCACATCATTAATTAATATATGAATCACTTTAAGTTCCATATAAAGGGAACCTGAAGTGACATGAATATGAAGGCTTCCATATTAATTTCCTTCTAAGCAATACAAGTTGTTTGGTTGATTTCTGGCTGCAGTAGTGTCTGGATTAAACCCCTGAAACAAGCATGCAGCTAATCCAGTCTGACTTCAGTCAGAGCACCTGATCTGCATGCTTGTTTAGGGTCCGTGGCTAAACTTATTAAAGGCAGACAATCAGCATGACAGCCAGGCAATGCGCATTGTTTAGAATGAAAGAAATATGCAATGCTTGCCAATAGCAACCCCAAAGGAATGGTTTAAAGATCAGCATGAATTATTCCAGAATTTCATATGGGCCAGACCAAATAGAAGAATAAGTTATGCTATTTTATCCCAGAGGAAAAGGCTGTAGGACCTATCCAAACCAGATATCAGGCTCTATTATAAAAGCATTTGTATCATGCATGTAGTAGACTGGTGCATTGGAGACACAAATACATGGGTCACAATAGAAGGTAACATGGTTGACTTTAAATAAATTTCATCTTGGATCCCCAGAAATATACGTCACCTACATAAAAGAGACACCCACTAATTAGATCAACTTTAAAACACCTTCAAGCTCTGCTACAAAACTGGCACACATTTGCTGGCCCCTCCCCCTTAACAACCCTGAGGGACAATACAGAATGTCCACTACACATACAGGTGAAACATAAACATAAAAAAATATTATGCAAAAAGCCATTTCAGTTATTCAACTAAAGTTGAAATGAATATATGAAATAGACTAATTACATGCAAAGCGAGATATTTCAAGCCTTTTTTGTTATCATTTTGAGGATCATGGCTCACAGTTTATGAGAACACCAAAATCGAAATCTCAGACCATTAGAATATTGTGAAAATGTTCAGCATTCTAGGCTCAAAGTGTCAGACTCTAATCAGCTAATTAATCCAAAACACCTGCAAAGGGTTCCTATTTCATATATTAGTTTCATCTTTTTAGATTGAAATACTGAAATAAATTGACTTTTGCACAATATTCTAATTTTTTAAGTTTCACCTGTACAAGTTCCTGGTTTATAGTAAATAACATGTGCAGAGAAACTTGTATTGCACATTTGAAAGGAAAAAAGTATAACAAACTTGTCTGAAGAATCCTGTCAGGACAATATATGGTGGAAACTGCAAGAAAGAAATTATATTACGAATTTATAAAGAAAAACATAAGTTTGGAGCCTGGATCTGAAAGACCTAGAAAATTTGAAAAAAAGAGAGAGAGTGAGAGACAAACCGGAAGGGCTGCTCTCTATTCTATACACATTTAACCTTTAGCCTCTTCAGTGGCCTGCTTCCTCCCTTTGTCGAAGATAGGAACTAGAGCTAGGAATAAATCTCGGAGGAAAAATTGTCTCAGTCAGGTATAGCAGAATATATGGAAATTTCAAAATTGGAATTTACAGCTAATTCAGTACAATTAGTTTCTAGATTGTTTTTAACCCCAAAAAGGCAAAAATAACGCAATATCAAAAAATGTTGAAGATGTGGCCAGGCAGGCAGATGAGTCAGATATAGACATGTGGTCAAGCTAATACCAATACGGAGTTTCCCCAAATATAAGACAACGTCTTATATTCTTTTGCGGAGTAAAATAAGGACTAGGGCTTATTTTCGGAGGGGCTTATATTTCGGGAGGGGTGGACACTGTATGTATGAGGAGGTATGCAGTCTCTTACCGCACCTCCCGCATGGCTGCGTCCCCCTCCGATGGCGTATAATTGCTCTGGTATCAGCATGTCAGTGCTGTGACCTTATGTCACAATCAATGTGCTCGGGGGAGATGCATCAGCGTGCTTGCGCACATTAGGACAGGGTAGTGCGTGACCCAGGCCTAAAGGAATTAAAGTCATTTAAATTGGCTAGAGGGATTGGGTAATGGAGGAGGTTGGCTGGTATGTGAGGAACTGGATAAATGAGGTATGATATATGGGAACTGGGTGGTGCCTGTAAGGATTGTCAGTAGACATATCTCCCTCACCCCTTGTCAATATATGCTCACCAGATTCCATCTCCCTCCTATTGTCAGGTGGATCTTAACCATATCACAAAGACTTGCTTCTGCAGAAAAAAGATCTCCACATAGGGTAATATAGTTCAAACAACAATACAATTATATTATTGCAAACACCAAGTCTCTGTGTTTACACCTGTGACAAGTGCCAATCCACCACACTGCATGCTACCCTGCTCACCAGATGTATCCCACCTCTTTAATGGGTGGAAACAGTGCTTTGTGTTAATCCAATCAACAACACGATCCTTAGTAGTTTGCAAAAAGCCTCTTATAGGGACTTTGATTTATTCTCTCTGTTAAAATCACTCATAAAAACATAAAAAGAGAAAAAGAAACGCATATAGCCAGGGCCGGATTACCGACCAGGCAACAAAAGCAGTCGCTTGGGGCCCCATTCAGAGTCAAAGGGGTCCCATTAGCACATAAACCAGCCCTTGCCATCCTGTCAGCGGTGGCTGGATGTTATAATGGTTAAAGGGACTCTGAGCAGTGCAGTAACTATGGAAAGATGCATATCATTTTAAAGCTCTCTTTCTCCTCTTTCCAATGATATATAAACAGCTGCTCTATGCCTTTTAGTTTTCGATATTTTCGCGATCGAAATCGTGGCCACAGGACGACTTTTCTCCAAAGTCAGAGGTGGCTGGATGGTATAATGGTTAAAGGGACTCTGAGCAGTGCAGTAACTATAGAAAGATTCATATCATTTTAAAGCTCTCTTTCTCCTCTTTCCAATGATATATAAACAGCTGCTCTATGCCTTTTAGTTTTCGATATTTTCGCGATCGAAATCGTGGCCACAGGACGACTTTTCTCCAAAGTCAGCGGTGGCTGGATGTTATAATGGTTAAAGGGACTCTGAGCAGTGCAGTAACTATGGAAAGATGCATATCATTTTAAAGCTCTCTTTCTCCTCTTTCCAATGATATATAAACAGCTGCTCTATGCCTTTTAGTTTTCGATATTTTCGCGATCGAAATCGTGGCCACAGGACGACTTTTCTCCAAAGTCAGAGGTGGCTGGATGGTATAATGGTTAAAGGGACTCTGAGCAGTGCAGTAACTATAGAAATATGCATATCATTTTAAAGCTCTCTTTCTCCTCTTTCCAATGATATCTAAACGGCTGCTCTATGCCTTTTAGTTTTCGATATTTTCGCGATTGAAATTGCGGCCACAGGACGACTTTTCTCCAAAGTCAGCGGTGGCTGGATGGTATAATGGTTAAAGGGACTCTGAGCAGTGCAGTAACTATGGAAAGATTCATATCATTTTAAAGCTCTCTTTCTCCTCTTTCCAATGATATATAAACAGCTGCTCTATGCCTTTTAGTTTTCGATATTTTCGCGATCGAAATCGTGGCCACAGGACGACTTTTCTCCAAAGTCAGCGGTTGCTGGATGGTATAATGGTTAAAGGGACTCTGAGCAGTGCAGTAGCTATGGAAAGATGCATATCATTTTAAAGCTCTTTTTTTCCTCTTTCCAATGATATATAAACAGCTGCTCTATGCCTTTTAGTTTTTGATATTTTCACGATCGAAATCACGGCCACAGGACAACTTTTCTCCAAAGTTGGCAGCTCGATTCAGCACAATGCAATGAAATATAAGGAACCCAGGGGGATATAATTACAAACATCATGCTGGTAGGTGTGAGGATGTAATGAATTAGTTGCTTAAAGGCATATCCACAGGCTCTGCTTGGAGTCCCTTTAAAGGGGAACTGAAGAGAGAGGTGTATGGAGGCTGCCATGTTTATTTTCTTTTAAGCAATACCAGTTGCCTGACAGCCCTGTTGATCCTCTGCCTCTAATACTAGTATTAGCCCCTGAACAAGCATGCAGCAGATCAGGTGTTTCAGACTTTAAAGTCAGATCTGACAAGACTAACTGCATGCTTGTTTCTGGTGTTATTTAGATACTACTGCAGAGATATAGACCAGCAGGGCTGCCAGGCAACTGGTATTGATTAAAAGGAAATAAATATGGCAGCCTCTGTATACCTCTTACTTCAGTTCCCCTTTAAGGGCTCTGCCGCTGACACAGGAGACCAGGGTTCGAATCTCAGCTCTGCCTGTTCAGTAAGCCAGCACCTATTCAGTAGGAGACCGTAGGCAAGTCTCTCTAACACTGCTACTGCCTATAGGGCGCGTCCTAGTGGCTGCAGCTCTGGTGCTTTGAGTCCACCAGGAGAAAAGCGCGATATAAATGTTATTTGTCTTGTCTTGTCAAATGATGCCATGCGCTGCTGATTGTCTTCAGAGCCAGGCTCTCCTCCTAGGTCCCCCTCCTGCTACTGTGCGCTCTGCCGCTGCCCACTCCACCCTCCCTTCCCACAGAGAACCACAGCTGCAGCAAGAATGATAGCAGCAGATGGCAAACGCTCACTCACCTATCCATGATCCAAGCAATAGAGATCCCGTCATCTGAAACCCATCTGTCTCTTCTACAGTGCAGCCGCTCGCTCTGAACTTCCTGATTCTCAGATCAGACATGAAGTAGGAAGTAGTAATAGTAGTAGTAACAGAGCTGCAGCACTCTAGAGGAGACAGATGGGCTCCGGATGACGGGACCTCTATTGCTTGGATCGCAATAGGTGAATGTGATTCATCTGGTGCTGTCATTCTCCCCCACTGCGGCTGCCTTCTCTGCTGGACTATCGTATTCACTGGGATGGAGGCTGCATGGTGGCTGTCTAGTTTGGGAGGAAATTACTTGTTCGGTGGTGGGAGTGGTTATGTAATTCTGTCTGGGGAACGGCTTCCGGTTTGGCGGTGTCCAGAGCTTTCTGCTATTGCCAGGCTGGAGATGCAGGGGGAAAGTGCTGCTGCTGTGATATCTGGCGACCTCTTCACAGGGGTGCCCCAGCCCCTGAGTGCAAATGTCCCAGCCATTCATCTCTCACTCTGCATTTTGCCGCTGCTATTCCCTGCATTGTGCACCCACAGAGGAAAGCGTGCTGTTGCCCATAGCAACCAGTAGCTCGGCTGCCCGGTGTGTGCCACATATTGCTGTTCAGCTGCATCTTCTGATTCTATTACGACATGATGGGGGGGCCCAAATCAGTTACTTTGCTTAGGGCCCCATTTAGCCTTAATCCGGCTCTGCATATAGCGTAATACTGTTGACAGTGCCTCTGTGCGCAATAACAGAATCTCACTTACGCTATCAGAAGCACTCTGCGCATATCAAATACAGTTGGATGCCAATGCCCATCCGTCTGGCTCCCGGGTGTGTGACTGCCACACTCACGTTCTCCCGTTCCGCCTCCTCATCCAGTCGCAGGGTTTGCTTGCGTGCGCCTCTTACTTGACCGGCCGGTCCATGCGCTTCTTTGATCCTCACGACGTCAGACGGAGCTAAGCGTCTGACGTCGTGAGGATCAAGGAAGCGCACGGACCGGCCGGTCAAGTAAGAGGCGCACGCAAGCAAACCCTGCGACTGGATGAGGAGGCGGAACGGGAGAACGTGAGTGTGGCAGTCACACACCCGGGAGCCAGATGGATGGGCATTGGCAGCCAACTGTATTTGATATGCGCAGAGTGCTTCTGATAGCGTAAGTGAGATTCTGTTATTGCGCACAGAGGCACTGTCAACAGTATTACGCTATATGCGTTTCTTTTTCTCTTTTTATGTTTTTATGAGTGATTTTAACAGAGAGAATAAATCAAAGTCCCTATAAGAGGCTTTTTGCAAACTACTAAGGATCGTGTTGTTGATTGGATTAACACAAAGCGCTGTTTCCACCCATTAAAGAGGTGGGATACATCTGGTGAGCAGGGTAGCATGCAGTGTGGTGGATTGGCACTTGTCACAGGTGTAAACACAGAGACACGGTGTTTGCAATAATATAATTGTATTGTTGTTTGAACTATATTACCCTATGTGGAGATCTTTTTTCTGCAGAAGCAAGTCTTTGTGATATGGTTAAGATCCACCTGACAATAAGAGGGAGATAGAATCTGGTGAGCATATATTGACAAGGGGTGAGGGAGATAGATGTGACTTACCACTCGGGGAGCACAAGACACGAGTGATCGATAGGTGGTGGAATAGTGTAAATAACAAGATTGAACAATATTGCCCTATGTGGAGTCTCTTTTATAATTACAGGAGTGGAGAGCGCGGCAGTTTAATTGAATTTTGTTACCCAAGAACTGGACTTTCTGCAGCGAACCCATTGACTGTTGTTTATATTAAGTGGTAACCAATGTGCAAACTTTGGCGCAGTGTTTTATGATTAAATTAGTAGACATATGCCAACAAAGGTCTTTTTTTGTGGCCCAAGAGTAGAGTAATGCTGTGTTGCACAGATGTTTCCTGCAACACATTCCATACATCCAGTTTTCCCTGTTCACAATCAGCTGGAAGTCAATGGTGCACATCACTGCTTATCAGGAGTATGCTGTTCCATTAATGTCATAAACTGAACACTTGTGACCAGACATTGCTGCACTCAGCTTAGCCATTGCATTATGGTCCACACTCATAATCTGGAAATCTACCAACCAACTACATTTTATGTGGCAGCAGACCTGGTCAGCTCAGTCAGTGCTAAATGAATAATGAATAAATGTTAGAAAATGAAATCTATTTTTAAAAAGCACAAGCCTTGCTTATGCTCAAAGGAAAATCTTGTTCAGCTGAACGGCAGAAAGTGTTAGACGCTTTTGTACTGAACCAGGTATTCGCACTGGATAGTCTTAATCATGGATTAGACTGACAGACAGAATCCACAATCATGCTGTTGCCTTCTCAGTGGCAATCCCACATAACTCCTGGTTTCATCTAACAAGACACGAGGAGGCACATTGTTAAAAGAGCTCACCCCACTGGGCAAAAGCTTTTAACAACTGTAAGCTTGCGAGAAAATCTGCAGTTACAGGCGATCCCCTGACTGCTGGTGTGATCCCATGCACAGCTGGTTAGAGCACAATTCTTTCCATAGACTGCTCTGAAAAACAAATACAATGGCATGTTTACACTAGCAAAGCTTCTACGAAAAGGAGTATTGTTCTTGGGACAGTCGGAGTGGCTATAAAAACAGTTTCAAATGTTTATAACAAGTGTAATGAGCTGTATTACTTTAATTACACTTAAGTATTTTTTTTCATTATTTTCCTCTAACAGTACAAATCACAGGATAAAAAAAAAAATGTACTACACATGCATATGCAGGAACAAAACCATCAGCATTCAGATGATGGAATATCCAGGGGATTTTTCTGTGGGTCCTCGTACATGGTCTTCTTGCTACCAAGATGTAATATAGGACCATGCATAGCTACTCTAGTTAAATTGCTATTAGGTGTTCTTTTATCCTAGCCCATTGTTGGGATTGGCAGTTTCCCATGCAGGAAATGGCCCACATACGAGACCCTGACCAAAGTGGTAGATGGTTTGGAGTGGCACACCTTACCATTAGCCTGGGTGCATAATCAGTGTTCCAAGCAAACACCAATCAGCTTAGGCTGCATTCACAGCGGGATGTTGCGTTGTAATGTAACAAAGTCACAAACTCAGCATTACAACGCAACATTAAAAAAAAAAAAAAAAAGGTGGTAATGCACATTAATGCTGCATTACCATAATGCTACACATTACAATGAGATGCTAACGTCGCATTGTGTACATCCCATAGGATTAGCATTGCAGTGCAGCAAGCTGCGTTATAAGAGTTTATAACGCAGCTCCACAACTTCCCACTGTGGATGCAGGCTCCAGCAAAATCCAGTCAGCCACTTAGCACACCATACGTGTAACCAAGGCTAGGGTCACAGTGGTCAGATGCATAATACATGCTTCATAATAATGTGTTATAATAACTGAACTGCAATGGAGACTGGACATAGACTTTAATACAAAGCCTGCATGCAGTTAGTTAGAATAACCTGATCAGTTACAAGGCAGTACTGTAAACAGCCCCATAGAATTGTATAAGCAGGGAGTTGACATGCAGAATTTGTCTGCAATGCAACTGATCACTGTGAACAGGGCCTGAAGTTATATATTAATTCATATGTCAACACATGATACTGAGTTATTTCAGGGCCACAAGAGGTCCCCTTCATCAGAAAAACGTACAGTAGTCTGTCTGCGCTCTGGAATGTGCCTGATCACATTAGTGACACAAGTGCTGCTGCTGTAATTAGTGGCAGACTGGCAGTACCACTGACACCAGCATTTTACATAGCAATGCTTCTTCACTTGCATAGATAGCAGGCTGTAATAGTATGCATACGAATGATGCGATTTTCCACTCACTGTCATTCACTAGGAAATGACTCCTAGCATCCAAGGGCTACCTGGTTTGCAGCACTCCAGATTCCATCTGGCAGTGTGTTGTAATTACTTTTAATATTCATTCTAGTATTGATAAGATGCTTTTATTGAGATTATTACCTTTTATTTTTCTTAACACTACTGAAGATGCAATGACCCAATACTTTATAGGTTTGGAAAAGTGCCATTGTGGTCAAATTACATCATTTTGTTGATATTCAGAAGTGTTCATAAATATACATATTGGGTATTCCTCCGGGCACTCTGGTTTCCTCCCACATTCCAAAAACATACGGATAAGTTAATTGGCTCCCCCTAAAATTGGCCCTAGACTACAGTACTTACACTACATAATATAGACATATGGCAATGGTAGGGATTAGATTCTGAGCTCCTTTGAGGGACAGTTAGTGACAAGACAATATATATATATATATATATATATATATAGATAGATAGATAGATAGATAGATAGATAGATAGAGAGAAAGATAGATAGATAGATAGATAGATAGAGAGAGAGAGAGAGAGAGATACACTGTACAGCGCTGCGTAATATAGCGGCGCTATATAAATACTAAATAATAATAATACATAAATTAGAATTACTTTTTTGTGTCCATGTAAATGTGGGAAATCAAACTTGTTACAGTGAAAGATAACTAACGAGTAATTTTTCAGTGCTTTGCAGATAACATTTGTTAATGAGGCAAGGTTACATATTCTCATTACATGGTTTTCCATCTCTGTCCCCCACTGTGTCTTCCCATCGTCCTTTATTACAAGTATCATAGCGGAAAGACATCCTGTAAAAGGAATTTCTAATGTAAAACTATTCTGACACTCTGCCAGGTTATATTTCTGGCTAGCCAGGGGGCAATCTTAGATAACTTAGAAAGGCGTAATATAGTTTAAGATCTGAATATACTGGGTTAATATGCCAGAGTGGCACCACAAATGCAAGGTTTTGCTATACGGCTTCAGTAAGGCATATATTTAACAAAAGGCAACCATTGAAAGGAGTGTGGGAAATGGCTGATAGCAAAATATCTGTAAATTACTGGTAGTCTACTACTTAATCCATATGGTAAAATATTAGTAATATTTACCAATATTTTACTATAAACAAACCCTACTCTCACACAGAACCCTTCCTCTAAGGATGCCTAACCATAAGCCCCCCATGGTGGTGTCCAGCCCCAAGAGCCCCCTTCTGCTGCTTAACCTTAAAGCATAACTGTCAGACATAAAATCACCAATTCTTTATTTTTATCTGATAAACAAGTAATAAGGATGCTAACCAGGCAATCAAAAAGTTAAAAAAAAACCTTTTTTTTCTTCTCCATAAAAGATCATTCCCCAGTTTTCCTGGCTCTTATTTGGTACATCCACCACACAAAGAAACGTGGAGGGCATGCTGGGTTTTCTTTTTTTTCTTCTTTAGCCTCAGACAAAACTAATGCAGCCTGATTGGCTGAAGCCTCTTTCTCTCCTGTTTTCCCCTCCCGCACACCTCTGTTCCTCTCTGATTGGCCAATATATCTCATGCTGAAAGACTGGGATATCTCGTGCCTGAAGACTGGGATGAGGGCGGGCAATGCATACACAACCAGGCAGAGGAGAGTAAGGGAGGAAATGATGTCAGAATTGGCTTCGAGAGAGAGTCAAAATGGAAAATCTTAAGGATTTACCCTTTTCTTTACAATAGGAAAATCACTTAACTCAGAATGTGAACAGTGCAATACATATGTTATGTAAATAGAGCAAGTATTTACCTACTTATTTATGGGGGGTTTTCTGAGATAGAATGGCTAAAAGTGCCTCTTCAACCAGACCTCTTTAACGGACCAGAGCAATTTTCACCTGTCAGTGCTCCTCCCTTTTATTCCCCAATAACTTTATTACTAATCACAACAAAATGATCTATACCTCGTTTTTTGCGCCACCAATTAGGCTTTCTGTGTGTGGCACATTTTGCTAAGATTTTTATTAGTATTATTCTAAAAGCGTTTTAATGGGAAAATAAGAAATAGAAAAAATTCATTATTTCTCAGTTTTCGGCCCTATAGTTTTAAAATTAAACGTTCTCCTGTGGATAAAACCGAACACATTTTATTTGCCCCGTTGTCCCTATTATTAAACCATTTCAATGATGTCCCTATCATAATGTATGGGGACAATATATTTTGAAATACAGGTGTTATTTTCTGTTTTGTTTTTTGTCCAGTCCATAATTACAAGCCCCTATGTAGTATAGTAAAAGTAATTTTCCCTCATATAATATAGATTAAAAAAGTTGAGTCTCTAAGACAACTATTTATGTATTTATTTATTTTTTACAAGTTTTTTTTTTGGGGGGGGGGGGGGGGGGGGCGGGCCTTTGGAAGTGTAAGTTATTCATTTTATTAATATTGTGTATGTATGTATGTATGTATGTATGTATGTGCCTGTATGTGTAATTTTACTTTTTGGCCACAAGATGGCGCTAGTGAACACTCACATTAGAGAAACATTTTACTACAATGTGACCTTTTCCTGTTTTTTGACTGAATTTATGAATGGACGTGGCTGCTGATTGCATCCTTTTGTCTTATTCCTCTTCTGGTATACAGTCTATGCCAGTGGTGGGAAAAATATGGCCCATGTGCCAGAACCAGCCTGTTTAGGCTTGCAATTCAGCTCGCTGCTTCAACCCTGCTCTTCCTGGTGCCTCTTTCGAAGTATAAAAATATAGCCCGCACTTGGGAGGGGAGGGAGCGAGTGTATGCAGCATCATATACATATAGTTTCAGGCTAATCAGTGTGGGCATGCATAGGCAGAGCAGTACACTACTGCTTCAGCCCTCTACCACAATAGTATCTGTGTGACAGGCACATTGGCTGTTTAGGAGAAGGTGTAAAGAGGTGCTTTTGTGATGCAGTGAATGCTTGACTGGATTGTCAGGCATTGCATTGAATGTCATTGACTGTACTGATAAGCAACCTAACACAGTGGTATTCTTTCCCAGACCGCATGACCCTGCAGCCTACTGTATGCTGAGTACACAGCAATAGAGGCTTCCTTACAGGACTTTACTGAAATGAAATGTGTGTACAGAGGGTGTTCTGCCTGTTGTAGCAATGTGTTAGCTTGTAAGGCTGGCAGCCTGATTTCAGCGTGCAAATGTGTTTTTTGCAAGATTCCTAGCATGACAGTGTGGTTTCACAACTATGGTATGACTCTGCCATGTTCTGTTTGCCCATAAACAATCTCTCTCCTACTTTGACAACCCTCTGCCCACATCACTGCCCACACACTCTCTCACCTTCCTCTCTCTATCTTTATCTACAGGGTGGGCCATTTATATGGATACACCTTAATAAAATGGGAATGGTTGGTGATATTAACTTCCTGATTGTGGCACATTAGTATATTTGAGGGGGGAAACTTTTCAAGATGGGTGGTGACCATGGCAGCCATTTTGAAGTCGGACATTTTGAATCTAACTTTTGTTTTTTATATAGGAAGAGGGTCATGTGACAAACTTATTGGGAATTTCACAAGAAAAACAAAGGTGTGCTCGGTTTTAACGAAACTTTTTTCTTTCATCAGTTATTTACAAGTTTATCTTTGTTTACAGCCATTGACATGTCACAGAGATTAACACGTGAGGAGCGGGTAGAAATTGTTGATGCCTGGTGAACGCAGTAACCGGGTCATTGCAGCAGATTTCAATGCAAGACACCCTACGAGACCACCCATCTCCCATGCTACAGTTAGCAAACTGCTTGCTAAGTTTTGTGAAACTGGTTCAGTGTTGGATTTGCCAAGATGTGGACGCAAGAAATCTGTCACTAATGAAGAAGCATCAGTGGCTGTCCTAGCTTCATTCAGCAAGAGCACACAGTGTAGCACTCGCCGCATATCACTGGAGAGTGGCATTTGTCGAACATCCCTTCGCCGGATATTAGCTACTCACAAATGGCACCCTTACAAACTCCAGCTACAGCAGCATCTCAATGAGGGTCACCCAGATCGGCGCACTGAATTTGCAGAATGGGCAAAACAAAAATTGGAACAGGACACTCAATTTACGCAGAAGATTTTGTTCAGTGATGAGGCAAACTTTTATGTGAATGGTGAAGTTAAACAAAACCCCTGCTATTGGTCTGACATTAACTCACATTAAATAGATCCCTCCAAGACTGTGGGAATAAAAAATAAAATTAATGGTATGGTATGGTATATGGGGTACAAAGATAGTGGGGCCATTCTTCATCAATGGAAACCTCAAGGCCACTGGAGATGCAAAATTGCTACATGATGATGCGTTTCCCTCTTTATGCACTGAAGCTGGCACATTTCCTGAGTTTTTCCAGCAAGATGGTGCACCACCACATTATGGGTGTCAGGTCCGAGTATTCCTAGATGAACAGTTTCCTGGAAAGTGGATTGGTCATCGTGGGCAAGTTGAATGGCCCCCAAGGTCTACCGATCTGACCCCCTTAGACTTTTATCTTTGGGGTCATCTGAAGGCAATTGTCTATGCTGTGAAGATACAAGATGTGCAGCACCTGAAACTACGGATACTGGAAGCCTGTGCTAGCATTTCTCCTGCGGTGTTGCTATCAGTGTGTGAAGAGTGAGAGAAGAGGGTTGCATTGACAATCCAACACAATGCGCAGCACATTGAACACATTTTATAAGTGGTCAGAAACTTGTAAATAACTTAAGAATAAAGTTATGTTAAAACCAAGCACACCATTGTTTATCTTGTGAAATTCCCAATAAGTTTGATGTGTCACATGACCCTCTTCCTATTGAAAAAACAAAAAAGTTGGATTCAAAATGTCCGACTTCAAAATGGCCGCCATGGTCACCAATCTTGAAAAGTCCCCCACCCACATATACTAATGTGCCACAAACAGGAAGTAAATAAACTGCCTTAAGTGTGTGAGGTTTTCTTCTCTGGGCTAGGGGAACATTGTCTAATTACATTTAGGGTCACTTTGCCTGTGTTTTGGGAGGAAACTCAGGCACGCTGCCTTTGAGATACAATTACATTACAGTTAGCTCCACCCACATTTAGTAGTGGATATTCCCATTTTTCACTGCAGCGACAGCCCCTCAGTTAAAATTTAAAAACACATTGAGGCCCTCAAGTCAAAAAGTCTGCCCACCCCTTGTCTATGCCCATTTAGCTGTAAGGCAAAATAGTAGATATTTAGTCATGTTACTGACTAAATATTTAATATACAGTATCTTTTATCCTCTTTAGCTCTGTAAACAAACAACATCCTACAACATCATGCTACCTAGGAAGACCATTTCCCTCAGGAAAGCTAAAAATAGAACAGCCAACACGCTACCAAATCTTCAAATGGCATTCGCATGTGAAACGAGCAGCAATGCATATAACTAAAATGTGAATGCACAGAATAACATGACAACACTAACACAGAAAAAAAGTATGAATCGAAATTCAAAAACACATCTGAAAAGGCCTATTTCATAGGAATTCCAGATGTCTCTACTGACAGCTCTGCATATATTAATCTGTTAGATCTTTTATGTATGTACACCGCACCATGCAATGTATTAGCAGATGAGCAGAGTCTGTGGGCAGGCTTAAGCATGTTATTAATCTGCATTGGTTGCCGTGTCATATACTTATATCCTTTCCCTGCTCAGTCTACGCATCCAGAATCTGAATGAATGTTTGCATTATTCCACTTGCCAGAAGGAAAAGGAAAAACACACTTTGATAACAGGATACTGTGAATGCTAGCATTTTTAACCATATAGAATAGGAGAAAAGGTTGAGATGGAGGGGGAAGGGGGTTAGAGGGATACAGACATTAATGCAGGATATACACTAGTCAAGGCTTTTAACAGATTAGATGTACTGAAAAAAAAAAAAAAAAAAACCTGATGAAAAGCTACAACCCCGGTTGATAAATTTTGATCAAAATAGAGAACAAACATTGACCATCAAAGGTCGTGCTTTTTATTGATCAAGAACAAATGAGTGTGGCGAGTGCTGCATAGCTCTGTAATGCACCAATCAGTATATGAAATAGCAGAGGTGGCATTTCAATCAGTTTTTTTTACAGGTTTCTGATGTAACCTAATTGAGATCAAGTTGTGCAACTGAGCAAGGCAGTGAAATGACCTCAACTCCCCCAATTGATTCAATATTAAAAAGATTTTGATCATTTTCTGCATCATGTAAATAGTGTAGATTGCTTCAAACGATCGAGCGCAAACTGCTTTTGTAATAATCGGATTCACCCCTGTTATCACTAGCTAAGAAAGGGCGTTTTGCATTTTACACAGAGGGCTTTAAACTGTACCCGAGGCTACTTAGGAGAGGGCAGAGACACGGACATGTTCCTTGGTCCAGGACATACATCTGTTTCCCCTATGCACCGCTCTCTCCCACCCTAACAAGCCGATTCCGCATCTGTACAGCTTCAGCTCCCCATCGAGTGACATCAATAAAAAAAAAAAAAATAAAAAAAAAAATTTCTCCAGATATTCAGAGATTTTTGTCTTCTATCAGCTCAGTGTTGGTTTTCCCCATGGAGGGGGTCAGAGGGGTAACCCCTATTTCTTTTCTTTTCTTACTCTCTTGTCTTCCTTTTCATTTCTAAATATCCTATTCTTTCTTCTTCTTCCTCTATGGCCTCTTTGGCCCTCTCTTTCATAAAATGCTTATAGTACTCACCAGGGTACATCACCTCATTTAGGATGGCTGGACTGGTTCAAGCAAAATCGGTATAATGTTATAAAATAATGACTTCGGACTCTTTCCTGTCCTGTGCCTAGTTCGAGGTTCTAGTATATGTTGCCCTTTGAGCTCTGGTTCCTACTCATGCTATTATTCTTTTTTCTAATAGAAGGACTAAGGGGGCTAGTATATTTGCTATTTTGGGAAGTGGGCTACTGTATGCTGATGCTATGCCCACGTCCATATCATATGCTTTGGGCCTTGTCCCCTCTGTATATAATGCCTTGTATTATACCCTGAGTTTTGTACTCCTGTGTATTGCTCTACTATGTTAGTTTATTTACTTTAATAAAAACTATTGACTTCCAAGAAAAAAATAAAAGGTTACAAGAGACCCCCAAAGAGCACAACCAAAGATATTCTCTCAACCTCTCAAATCCCTCCTGGCAGATCTCAACTGCAGACAATTGCTCATTAGATAAAGGTGTGTATGAGATCTTAAGATATTTCTTAACTTTTATGTGCACAGCGCATGTGTGAAAAAAGGAAGGGAAACCACTATAAAAGCATATCTTAGGTCTTTTGCATGATCTGATCTTTTGTATGTGTACAGCATCTTTAGAGCGATCAGTCTTTCTAATCTTTGTGATAAACCAATGCGGCAGATTGATTACTCATCTGCCATATTTTTATCGGACGTGTGTACTTAACACTGTAATGGGGTCCTCCGAGGTGTTGAGGTTGCTTAACCACTTACGTACCGCATGTCTCTGGCCCCTTGAGCATTTTTTTTTTTTCAAAATACGAGCTGTGATCACTGGGATTGACTCTCAATGATCACAGGGTCTGGACCAAGATATGGAAGTTCAGCTGTCTGCATGACAGGAGAGCACACAGGTACAGCGACGATAAGAGCAAACTGACCGCATTGCGGGAGTGATTGGAATCTGTGCCCTGGCAGAAATAACAGTTCCCAAACAGGGCGTAGATTTTCATCACTGCCATCCAGAACTGGTTAATGATCCAGTGTGTTATGGTGGGCATACACGGGTCGATCCAGCGGCCTATTAGCCGCCGGATCGACCCCCGCCGCGTGCCCACCGCGTCCCCGCCCGTCCGCACGGATCGATTCGCGCTCGTCCGCGCCGGCAGTCCTTATCAGACGCTTGATTTCCTGCCATTGTCCTCCGGCGGGAATTGAGCGGGCACGGGTCGAGCGGCATGATCGGGCCAGCTGAATATTATCAGCTGGCCGGATCAGCTGGTCGATACACGGTACAGAAACGTACCGTGTATCCCCAGCATTAGAGCTTTAAGCAACAATCAGCAGCTAAGTCCATTTTTCCCCTCCTTATCCTGTCCACCAGAAGCCCAACACACGGTGACTTCAGCCTCCCATGTGAAAATGGGCTTAGTGGGCAGTGTTTGACATAACTGTATAATGTCATACACACTGCTACTTGTAGATACTCAGGTAAAAACTGCCCTAATTGACCATCAAATTAGCAGTACAAATAAGCAACTTAATTATAAACAAATGATGTGCTGATCTGTGATTTAAAGAGCACATAAAACCTCTAGTGGGAACTGTTGAATTGACGTATCGGTAAACAATGCAATCAGTTCTCCTCTGCAAAAATAGATTATCTGAATCAGAGCACAGTAAAAGCATTCATTAATGCATGCCTATATATTGAGAAGGAAACCTCTCACTTGAGCAATATTCTGGTTTCTAAAGCACATGTCAGCAACTTGCTTGTCAATACATGTAGTATATAAAGGTCTGAAACCATTATTGCTTACACACAAATTATAGAGGTCAACAAACCAGTGCTGCTTGAGATGAAATGTAGAGCAATTTATCTTTCTACAAAGGTTTCTGAAAACATTGGAAGTCAGACAAAAATGAGATGATGCTATAACTACGTGTCACAGTGTGAGATCTCCAGGCAAAAATATTTCCGTGTAGTAGTAGCACATAGCAGTGCAGGATCAACTTTTTTAGGGATTTTACTTATGACCTGTGTATCTTTTAGCTTTGCTGAACTGATTTCAGTTACAAGTGTCAGAGTGCGATATGATACAGAATAATGATACGCAAAGAGACAATTACCAATAATCTACAAATAGGGTGGATGCAATTAAGATAATAAAATATTGGTAAAAATTACTGATATTTTACCATTGCCTAATCTGACCCCTTTCTCACTTGAACCAACCCCCTTATACCAATGCCTAAACCTAACCAACCGCCCAAATGCATACCTAACCCTAACAGAACCCCCCCCCCAACTTGTGCCTACCCTAAGCGACTCTCCCAACCGATCTCTAAACCAAACTATGGACGCAATTAGTGGGCACTAGAGGTGCCACAATAGGCTGGGCAGCTCTAGAGGCACGCATATTAATAGCCTCAATTAGTGGCTATATAACTGGTAGTTTGTGCACCTGCTATTTTCCGGTGCCCAAACTACCAGTTAAAGCTGCTTATCAAGGCTATTTACATTGGCATCTATGACGACAAGCCCAAATCACAAGCAGCACTTCAATGCAATGAAATTGTACTCTCCGACCTAATGCACCACAATGACCCGCTGTGAAAGTAGCTCTCAGGAGTCAGGAAAGGGTCAATGTTCAGAGATTTCATCATGTGGATGAGTAGTGAATAGTGGAATGATAGGGAGAAATGGACTCCTTTCCCCCAAACAATCCTGTATAGCAAAGTATTACTGTAATCCCTCATGCCCTCAACTGTATCTGTCAGGAGAAGAAAAGAGGTGGATAAAATCTAGCAGCAGGTGTCTTGGATGCTAAATTCTGATTGCCATGTGAGATAGGCAACCTTCTAAAACCTCTGAAGCTGCTTAAAAAAGGGATACTTAAAGGGACAGGAATCAAATCAGTTTATTTGGCTGGGGCTTCTATCAGCCCCCTCCAGCCATCCCATGCCCTCGCAGTCACTCACGGAGCCTCCGGTCCCCCGCCGCCAGCTAGTTTAGTGTTCGCTGACAGGCCTGGCCATGCGTATTTTTCTTCGTGTTCCCGTCCGCAATAGCATCCTGTGCCTATGCAGGACACTTTTGAGGATGTGAACACGAAGAAGGATACGCATGGCCAGGCCTGTGCAGGCGCAGAAAGCCCGCTGGCTCCCTGTCAGTGAAAATGAAACTAGCTGGCAGCGCGGGAATGGAGGCTCCACTAGTGACTGCGAGGGCAAAGGTCAGCTGGAGGGGGCTGGTAGAAGCCCCAGGGAAGTAAACTGATTGTTTTCTTCCTGGCTTAAGTGTCCCTTTAAGCCTTGGATTAAAAAAAAAAAAAATCAGTTTTACTCACCTGGGGCTTCTACTAGCCCCCTGCAGCAATCCCGTGCCTTTGCTGTCTTGCTGTCACTCACGAATCCTCCTGTCCTCTGCCGACAGCTATTTTAGTTTTCAATGACAGGCTTACTGCACCTGCGCAGGTCTGGCCACGCGTGTCCTTCTAGTGCAGAATGCTATTGCGGACAGGAACGCGAAGAAGGCTACGCATGGTCGGGCCTGTCGGTAAAACGAAACTAGCTGATGGCTGGGGACCAGAGGATTCATGAGTGACTGCGAGGGCACGGGGTGGCTGCAGGGGGCCGGTAGCACCAGGTGAGTAAAACTGTTTTTTTTATACAAGGCTTAAGTATCCCTTTAAGTAGTTCCAGATTTCACTTATAAACATAAAGCTTATGGTCTATTGGAGGTTAAGTCATTTTTCTCCAAATGTTGGAAAAGCGCTGGTCACATGATTCTAATGGTGGCCACTAATGATCCAATCTTTTTCATCCAATCTTACCAAATCTATGTAGTATAAGGGTTAAGTGAGTGACTATACTGAATGGAGACTTCTGGCAGTTACCTTATATTGTATAGAAATGGTAAGATTGGATGAAAAAGATTGGATCATTAGTGGCCAGCTTAAGCATCACTGTACGTTCAAACGTATAATCTACACATGTACCGAGTCTTCCTAAATGTGTTAAGTATTATCCACCCAAGACAAAAGATTTCTGTTCTTGCTTTGTCATCTTATATTGAAGAGATCATTTATAATCACATTTTCATGCTTGCTGTTAGAATTAAGGATTACACAGCTGCCTTTTACCAAGCTAAAGTGGAGAAAAGCTGGCAAGAGATTAGGAGAGTGTGTTACTGCGGGCACTAAAACGTCTTTTATATTAAAAAGGTCACAGAAAGGATAGCATGAATGTCCTATTTGATGGTAATAACTCATGAGATGGTAAGACAGACATTTACTTAATCTTCATTAGGCTCCCTGCACACTGCAAATCCGTTTTCCGATTCCGATTCCGTTTCCGATTCCGTTTCCGATTTTCCCTGAATACATTCAACAGAAAAACGGATCAAAAAACGCAGCATGCAGTAAAGATTAAAAATCTGAATCTGAATCGGATGTAAAAACAGATTAAAGCGGAATCGGAATCTGAAATGCATGCAGTGTGCAAGAGGCCTAAGTCTTATGACACCATATAAGGATCCCGGCTCCTCCCATGACTGCAGTCATTAATTTTTATTTTAAAACATTATTGTCAACATTTCTGCAGAGTCAACGAGACAGTTTCATACAAGATCAGATATGAAATTAAAAAAAAAAATCTCTCTCTCTATCTATATCTATCTATCTATATCTATCTATATCTATATATCTCTATCTATCTAAAGTGATTGTCATTTTCCCTCCACCATGGACTCATTCCACAACATCATCTATTCACCGATCAGCCAAACCATTTGAATCACCTGCCTAAATATGAAGTTCCCCTTGTGCTGCCAGCAAAACTGTTTTCATCCATGAATGCTTTAACTCCGCAGCACCTCTGACATTGTCCTGTCGTATCTTAGCAACAGATTTTACAAGTCATGTAAGTTTTGAGATGGGGCTTTCATGGATCAGACTCTTTCTCCAGCACATCCCACAGATGTTCAATTGAAATCTGGAGAACTAGGAGGCCAAAACGAAATTAAATTTATCATCACACCAGGCTACCTTCTTCCATTGGTCCATAGTCCAATTATGGTGTAGCCTGTAGGCCCTTTTAATGGTGGACAGAGGTACATAGGCACTTACAAGTTTTTGAATACACAACCACATAGTCAGCTGCAATCCACTGTATGTTCTGACACCTCTTTTCATAGTGTCACCATTATGTTTTGTGTTCTAAAATAGGTCTTTTCTGCCATTAAACCAGAGAAGCTAGTTTTTATTCAGAAGAAATAAAAAAATACATATACATACCTGGGGCTTCCTACCTTTAGGCTTATCCGTCCCTCCCAGAGCTCTCCCGGTGACAGGCGCACGCATGGCCAAATCAGTTCCCCCTGACTGGCCGAATTACTGGCGCTAATTGCAGACAATGCAGGCGGCAGCGAGGGATCAATGAGCCTGAAGAGGGCTGGAGGAAGCCCCAGGTATTTATATTTTTTCTTTTTCTGATATTAGATTTACTTTTAGCCTTCCACTTCTCAAGCTTCCAATTGTACAAAAATTCCTATTACTTTGTATAATTTGATTTTGAGAAACATGCACAGTTGTCTGTAAATAGAAACAGTTCAACGGCTGGTATGAAAGTACCTCTATACCAATATATACCAATACACAGCACAGACGGTGACTGTCAGAACATATAGCTTTGTATACAGTAGACATCTGCAGAGTATGTTTTCACTGCCTTCACCTCATATTACCGAGAAGATCATTAATCTCTACAGTAAATGGGATGCTGCTGCTTGTTAAAATTTTTAACACAGACTTTGCTACAAATAATAAAAGTCTCTCTTTTACTGTGTCACAAAAGTATTGGCAAGTAAAAGTTCTTGATCTCATTTATGGTAGAGTTGGAACTGTACTGCCTTAAAGCAAACACTTGGATTTAGACTTTTAAATTTCAAATGTCATGTTCCATTGCAAACCTGAAGTTGACGAATCGCTGTAAACATGGACTTCTTGTGCCGGACATATTGTCCATGACAAGGTCACCATGGAGATCATGCAGCCTTACTTCGGGGAAGCCTTTTCTAGGGGAACCACATGCTTGCAAACTACATCTGAAGTAACTGAAACATGGAGGTTGCTATTGTTAAGCGATGTCTGAAAATGTCTTCCGTTTTGTCTTTTGCATCTCCTATCCTGTGGTCATGATAGCTTAAAGGATACCACAACTGACATGTGGCATAATGAAATAGACATGGGTATGTACAGTGCCTAGCACACAAATAACTATGCTGTGTTCCTTTTTTTCTTTCTCTGCCTGAAAGAGGTAAATATCAGGTATGTAAGTGGCTGACTCAGTCCTGACTCAGACAGGAAGTGACTACAGTGTGACCCTCACTGATAAGAATTTCCCCCTTTTTTATCTTTTTCTTGCTCTCAGAAGCCATTTTCTTCTAGGAAAGTGTTTTATAGTTGGAATTTCTTATCAGTGAAGGTCACACTGTAGTCACTTCCTGTCTGAGTCAGGACTGAGTCAGCCACTTACATACCTGATATTTACCTCTTTCAGGCAGAGAAAGAAAAAAAGAAACACAGCATAGTTATTTGTGTGCTAGGCACTGTACATACCCATGTCTATCTCATTATGCCACATGTCAGTTGTGGTATCCTTTAAAAATTAGTCATCTGGAAGCAGAGTGCAAACCAGTGTGTTCTGATTTGCCTGTCTTCTTGCAGCAGGCCACTGACTCAAAGTTTTATCATTTGGACTGAGTTTACAGCATTTTCAGGGGGAGGCCAGCAATGGTATCCATGTTCCTTAAAGCAGAACTGAAGATCTTCTAAAAATAAAGAGTTTCACTTACCTGGGGCTTCTGCAAGCCCCTTGCAGCCATCCTGTCCCGCGCCAGTCCTCCATGATCCTCCGTTCTCCCGCCGCCAGCTACTTTTGGTTTTGCCGACTGGCCACTGCGGCTCTGGCCATGTGTATCCTTCGTATTCCAATCCACAATAGCACTATTGCAGACAGGAACATGGAAAAAGTATACACTTGTCAGGGCTGCGCAGGCGCAGTGGACCCTCGACTTACAAGTCGAGTAACAAAATTAGCTGGGGGCGGGTAACGAAGGATCGATGAGGAGCGCCGTGGGACAGGGCGGCTGAAAGGGGCTTGCAGAAGCCCCAGGTAAGTGAAACTCTCTATTTTTAGAAGATCTTCAGTTCTACTTTAAAACCACTTTACCTCCCCAGTGCTAAATTTCTCCGTCCCTCTGCTCACTGCTTTACCCCCAGGGACGGAGAAAGGCGCACTTGTTTGTTTACTGGCTGGGAGTGGGCGGGGATCTCGCGCGCACACTCCAGCCAGCCAGCACAGCAGGTGACTAATTGGATGTTAGGAACAAGCGTTCCTAAATCCAATTAGACGCGCCGATAGCAGACACAATGGAGACTCCTTCAAACAGAAGCAGTCTCCATTGATAACATTGACATGTAAACAAACGTGCAGCGCGCGATCGCACGCCCCCGCGACCCGCGTGTGCACACCCCCGCTCTGCAGTGCAATAATTGGTTATGGGGACCCCAGTCCCCAATAACCAATCATATCACAGAAAAAAATGAAAGGAAGCAGCGCTGTAAGGTACAAATCGCGCTGGTGCTTCAGGGGTAAAACCCCTCCGTTGTGAAGTGGTTAAATAACTTAATTGAGAGTTATATGGAGGCAGACATTTTTTTTCCTTTTAAGCAATACCAGTTGCCTGGCTATCCTGTTGATACTTTACCTCTTACTTTTAGCTATAGACCCTTAACAAGCACGCAAAAGATCAGGTGTTTGACATTTTTGTCAAAGCTGACAAGATTAGCTGCATGATTGCTGACACTACAGCAGCCAAATACATCAGCCAAATAGATCAGCAGGGCTGCCAGGCAACTGGTATTGCTTAAAACTAAATAAATATAGCTGCCTCTATAACTCTCTCACTTCAGTTGTGCTTTAAGGCTAGGTTCACAGTGAAAGTTGTGCTGTGTTCCTTGTAACATTGGGAGTGCCTCACATACAGTGAAGCATACGGTCAATGAAAAGTATACTTCAATGTACTGTTAATGTAGTAAGTCCTGGTATTACAGTAGCTCATGTATAACTACTTGTTCATACCCGACCACTGGTTTTTATTCGTACAGTTTTTTGCCAGGCTCAAACTTTTCCATGGTCTCTCTTGGCAGCAACAAACACATCCCCCCCACCTCCCCCAAAAATAACATGCATATGTTTGTTATATAAATGTCAAGATAGTGATTGCCTCAAGGTAACAATATGCTAAAGGTACTCTTTTCAGTGAAGATTGTGTAACTCCAACATCTGTGCTTATGTTAAACTTAAATACTCAAGGGAAATGTGGATTTTAGATTAAATGCCTAATGTTCAATCCAAAAGCATTTTTTACTGAATAAATGCTGGCCGTAACAATACTTTTTCACAGTAAATACAACAGAGCAACATTCAGGTTAGTTTCACACTTGGGCATTGCATTGCGTTAAAATGTGCATGCAACTCACCCTAAAACACATGTGGTGGCATGCTATGAGGCATACTGCACGCTCTGCCCTTCTACTAATGCCCTGCACGCTCTGCCCTTCTACTAATGCCCTGCACGCTCTGCCCTTCTACTAATGCCCTGCACGCTCTGCCCTTCTACTAATGCCCTGCACGCTCTGCCCTTCTACTAATGCCCTGCACGCTCTGCCCTTCTACTAATGCCCTGCACGCTCTGCCCTTCTACTAATGCCCTGCACGCTCTGCCCTTCTACTAATGCCCTGCACGCTCTGCCCTTTTACTAATGCCCTGCACGCTCTGCCCTTTTACTAATGCCCTGCACGTTCTGCCCTTCTACTAATGCCCTGCACGCTCTGCCCTTCTACTAATGCCCTGCACGCTCTGCCCTTCTACTAATGCCCTGCACGCTCTGCCCTTCTACTAATGCTCTGCACGCTCTGCCCTTCTAATGCCCTGCACGCTCTGCCCTTCTACTAATGCACTGCACGCTCTGCCCTTCTACTAATGCACTGCACGCTCTGCCCTTCTACTAATGCCCTGCACGCTCTGCCCTTCTACTAATGCCCTGCACGCTCTGCCCTTCTACTAATGCCCTGCACGCTCTGCCCTTCTACTAATGCCCTGCACGCTCTGCCCTTCTACTAATGCCCTGCACGCTCTGCCCTTCTACTAATGCTCTGCACGCTCTGCCCTTCTAATGCCCTGCACGCTCTGCCCTTCTACTAATGCACTGCACGCTCTGCCCTTCTACTAATGCACTGCACGCTCTGCCCTTCTACTAATGCCCTGCACGCTCTGCCCTTCTACTAATGCCCTGCACGCTCTGCCCTTCTACTAATGCCCTGCACGCTCTGCCCTTCTACTAATGCTCTGCACGCTCTGCCCTTCTAATGCCCTGCACGCTCTGCCCTTCTACTAATGCACTGCACGCTCTGCCCTTCTACTAATGCACTGCACACTCTGCCCTTCTACTAATGCACTGCACGCTCTGCCCTTCTACTAATGCACTGCACGCTCTGTGTTGTAACAATGAAATCAATCACAAAAGCAACTGATGAGGTGAGAATGGTACGCATACACGTTTGCAGTGGTGTTTTGCAGTGTAATGACCGCTCTGTAACGTGGCTTACCACACTGCATTGCACTACCTATGCAATGCACTACCTATTTAGGCCACATTGCAGATTGCTTGGTAGTTGGATTGTTCTTTGTATGCTCACATACATTTATATTTCCACTGCACTGTAATATTATTGTGCTTTGTACATATACTCATAAAATCCCTCAAACAAACAGTAATTTTAACTCATCAGCCAAGCTAAGAGGAAAAAAGAAAAACATACCCTCATTAATTGAAAAGAAACTGGATCGCACCAGGAATAAATAAAATCTTGTCAGCTAGCTGCAGGGTACCTCCCCATGCTAGTTTATTGCATTTATACCTGAAGAGCGTGGGGATTTATCACATCAAAGCATGCCCCAATTTGTAAATACATCTCCAAAGTGCAATTCTAACATCAATCCGCTGTTTGATAAGGTCTGACTTCTACAAGGCTATGAAGCACACACATCAAACACATTCCATATACAAACACATTCTGTACAATCCACAGAAAATACTAACAGCTTGCAAGTTATTTAAGCTGTGGCAGAGTACACTGTACCGAGGGCACAAGTTCCCTTTAAAATTGGTCGAAATAACCATACTGATAGTAGCTTATGCCATCTGTTTCACTACTGCTTTCATTCGCTTCCAGTTGGCCATGAACTAAAGTAAGAGACAGCAAAACAGACAATAGCGTGTGCCTTTTTACATTAATACATGCTATTCTTTATGCGTCCAGATCAACATGACAGACAGGTCATGAGTTCCCAGATGCTTGGAAAGGTTAGGATTTCAGTAGAGTATTTGCATGGTGGCACTTGTACAGCCTCATTCTGTGCATGAATGGATTTCTTGGCTAGTTAAGCACATTAAACAGCCTTTTAATAAAAAGCAACACTATACTGAAAGTATAAAATAGCCTACATACTTCCAATGTTATTCTATATCTGTGAAGGCACATAGCTGCAAAGTTTGTTTGCTAGGAGTACACTAGGCAGTTCAGAAAACCTGTGCATTTATTCATTTATTTTTTTTGCTGTGCATTTGTATGCGTTTGCATTTTGCACCTTTTTTTTGTGTTGCGTATTTGCGGTTTCAATTTTCCTAAGCATGTAACAAATGTATTCCTGGATGCATTTTGTGCTTGTTTTTTTTTTTTTAATTATTCAGAAAGTTGTGGGTTTTCAAAAACGCACAATGTAAAACACTTTTTATATGCGGCCCATAGACATTCATTAGCAGCAAAAATGCTAGTGTTTGCCTAGCCTAATGCTACGTACACACATGCGACAACGATCGTTCGTTGTCAACGACGAACGATCTTTTAATTGACGAAAGAACGACCGAAGTAAAGTTAGTTGTAAAAAGTGTGTAACGATCACATCGTTAGAACGAACGTTACACCACGTAAAAGCACTTAATGCGCCTTAGCATAAAATTGTAAAGTTCCTAGGAGAAAAAAAGAAATGCACATGTCCAGCCTGGTACGAACGATCGTTTCCAACGATGTACCACTTTTGCTAACAATCGTCGGTGGTAAAAATCCGCCAAGACAGAACTTTGTTTTGTAGCGATTTGCCTCGTTCGTCGTTTGCCTTAATAGTCGTTGGTTTGTTTTTTGTAACGATCGTCGTTGGTAAAGATCGGGGAACGATCGTTACAAACGACTATAGTCGCATGTGTGTACGCATCTTAAGCCTGCCTAGAAGCCCCTAAGGCTGGTTTCACAGTGGGACATTGCGTTTTAGGGGACGTTATGGTCACATAACGTGCCCCTAACGCAACGCCTGGTGGTGTTGGAGCAGGACGCTACCAAGAGCCGCGTTACAAGCAGCTCTTGGTGCGCCTGCTCTGTCGGAGGCACTACGGAGACCACGTGAGCGGAGCTCTCCGCATCACGTGGCCCCACCAGCCAATCCGCGGCCACTCCAGGATGTAAACACTGCAAGTGCAGTGAATAATAAGTAGCCATGTGTCTGGCTACGTAGCGGCCTCTCCCCGCCTCCTCTCCGCCCATAAAATGAAAAAAAAAACAACCCCTACTGAGCAAGTGCAAACCGTCTAACGCGGTTTAACCACGTGTAAAAGTACTGCATGCAGTACGTTATGTAGACGTGCTGTGTTACAACGTAACGCAACGTGGGCACTGTGAACAGCCCGTTGATTTTTCATTGCTGTGCGTTGGGGCATGCAGTACGTTATGTAGACGTGCTGCGTTACAACGTAACGCAACGTGGGCACTGTGAACAGCCCGTTGATTTTTCATTGCTGTGCGTTGGGGTGCGTTACAGGCTGCTCTAACATGCGCCAGTAACGTCCCACTGTGAAACCAGCCTTAATTAGCTGGTGCTAAATAAATCATTTGTAAACTACTGGGTCAGAAGCCAAGACACTGGATACTTTACGTATCATTGGATGTGTAGGTTTTAGGCTGCAATTTTTTGCAATCTTATCTACTGTGCCACCGTCCTTCCAGTTTAACCAGTGGAAGTGATGCAAGCCAAACGCCAGGAGCAGTCACACCTACTGACATTTATCTATCAAAGCAGCTTCTGGTCATGTTATCAAAAGAAGGGATTTTAAGCTCCAAAAAGCTCTATTTACACAGAGGTGAAACAAAACTGTTCTGCTTACTAAGCTATTAGGCCCAGTGCACACCAAAAACCTCTAGCAGATCTGCAAAACGCCAGGTTTTTGAAGCAGATTTCAGAGCGATTGTAGGCATGTTTAGAGACGTTTTCTAAACATACCTAGCGGTTTTTGGAGCGTTTTTGTGTAGCAGATATCAGATTCTGTTACAGTACAGCTGTTACTGAACAGCTACTGTAACAAAAACGCCTGGAAAACTGCTCTGATCAAGCGTTTTTCAGAGCGTTTTTCCACTTTCCTATACTTTAATATTGCGGCAGAAATGCTGCAGCCCCCGAGTTTGCGTTTGTAGATAAAACGAACCTCTCTGGTGTGCCCCATCCCATTCACTTTCATTAGCCAAGCGGTTTTCCCTCTGCAAGCATTTTAAAAAATGCTTCAGAACCGCTCTGGTGTGCACCAGCCCTTAGGGCTGGGGGCACACCGAGCGGGTTTTTAGGCGTTTTTACAGACGCTTGCGGCTGCGGATACGCTTGGTTAATGTATCTCAATGGGGTGGTTCACACCAGAGCGGGAGGCGTTTTGCTGAAACGCATACTCCCGGGGTGAGGCATTTTTTGGATTGCGGAGGCATTTCTGCCTCCAATGTAAAGTATAGGAAAAACGCAAACCGCTCTGAAAACCGGCAGTTTAGAGCGGTTTTGCAGGCGTTTTTGTTACAGAAGCTGTTCAGTAACAGCTTTACTGTAACAATATATGAAATATGGTACACTGAAATCCGCAGCAGCAATCCGCAAAACGCCTCATAAAAATTTTAAAAAGCGTTTAAAAATCTGCTAGCATTTTGCGGATCTGCTAGCGGGTTTTGGTGTGCACCGGACCTTAGGGCTGGTGCACACCGAGCGGCTTTTTCAGCGTTTCTGCAGCCGCTTGCGGCTGCGGATCCGCTTGGTCAATGTATCTCAATGGGGTGGTTCACACCAGAGCGGGAGGCGTTTTGCAGAAACTAATCCTCCCGGGGTGAGGCATTTTTTGGATTGCGGATGCGTTTCTTCCTCAATGTTAAGTATAGGAAAAACGCAAACCGCTCTGAAAAACGCCTGTTCAGAGCGGTTTTGCCGGCGTTTTTGTTACAGAAGCTGTTCAGTAACAGCTTTACTGTAACAATATATGAAATCTACTACACCAAAACCGCTACACAAAACCGCAAAACGCTAGCTGAAACGCTACAGAAAAAGAAGAAAAAGCGTTTCAAAATCTGCTATCATTTTGCGGATCTGCTAGCGGGTTTTGGTGTGCACCAGGCCTCAGATTGTGTTTTTTCCTCTGAGCCTGCTGGGAGTAGAGATGGACAATGAGATGTTAACAGTTCCAGCTTGCATGCACATTGAATACAAAGAATATGCAGCTTCTAGTCGAAGTAAGCAGGAAACGAATGTGATTGTCACCAATTCCAAGCTGCATAAAGTTTGCATTATATCTGCATACAAGCAAAAACTATTGACATTGTATTGATCATTTTCACCCAGAAGTGGACTTAAAACAAAAACAAACAAAAACCTAATAGGTGAGAGAGATATGGAGACTGCCATCCTTGGTGTTGTAAAATATGCAGAATTATTGCGCAAAGCAATGCACCTAGTGTGAACTCAGCCTTAAGCGCTGAAAAAAATCCATCCTCCAACAAATTACCAAAACTAAAGCAGGTTAAGGGTGCAGTCACACTACGCACACTGTGTTGTGCTGCCTTGTGACATATTAACGCACTGCCCATAGAATTGTATGGGCATGTTCAACATCTCTCACACACACACATTACATAGCAATTGTTCATGCTATACAAATGGTATGTGTGTGTTAACATGCAAAGTGTCCATTTTTGTTAACTTCACATTGTAGTACAGTTTTCACACAATGGGCTTGATTCACAAAGCCGTGCTAACTGTTTAGCACGGGTGTGCTAAACAGTTAGCACGTGAAGTGTCGTTCGCGGACTTTTGCGCGCGCAAAGTGCCGTGATTTGCGCGATCGCAGGCTTTTGCGCGCGCAAATTGCCGCAATTTACAGCCCACGAACGCGTGAATCGCGGCACTTTGCGCGTGCAAAAGTCCGCAAACGGCACTTAACGTCCTAACTGTTTAGCACACTCATGCTAAACAGTTAGCACGGCTTTGTGAATCAAGCCCAATGTGTGTTGTGGTGCATTATAATGTTAGTTTTCCATTAGCAACGCATTATATAAATACTAAATAATAATAATAATAATAATAATAATCCCACAATGAGCCCATTCACATTGTCATGTTGGGTCCCATCATAATAACGTGAGCTGGGTTTTTCTACTGGACACAAGCAGTGAAGACATGCTTCATGCCTGGAGAAATCTATTGAGATATGTCGCATGGGGATTGCAATGGATTTAGTGTGAACTTCGCCTAATGCAAGAAATAGTGTAATCTTAGCCTAAAGCTGGGTTCACATTGGTTTTGATATGCTGTCACCATCCAAATCCCGACCCGTCCTCTTCTGGCTCTCCATTCGCCCACAGCTGGCCCCATAAAATCCGCCAGTCGGCACTGATGCAGTCCGGCCAAGTGTACTCCCTTCTCGCTCATGTCGTTTGAGTACTACTGCACGGCTGGAGCAAATGGCATGGACTTGCATGCGCAGTTGGACCGGAGGACTTTCCAAGGCCAATTGTGGGCAAATGGGGAGCCAGAAGAGGACAGCGTGGGATCGATCACGCCTGGAGGGGGATGGAGGAAGCCCCAGGTACGTATGTTTTTATGCTGTGGCCCGATCTCAGGTTCTCTTTAACCCTCCTGGCGGTATATTAAAAACCGCCAGGGGGCAGCGCAGCCGTTTTTTTGCTTTTTCTTTTTTTTTTAAAATCATGTAGCGAGCCTAGGGCTCGCTACATGATAGCCGCTGCTCAGCGGCATCCCCCCAGCCCCGCCGATCGCCTCCGGCGATAGGCGATCAGGAAATCTCGTTCAAAGAACGGGATTTCCTGGAGGGCTTCCCCCGTCGCCATGGCGACGGGGCGGGATGACGTCACCGACGTCGTGACGTCTAAGGGAGTCCCGATCCACCCCTTGCCGCTGCCTGGCGCTGATAGGCCAGGCAGCGCAGGGGTCTGGGGGGGGGCTGTGTTGCGACGCGAATAGCGGCGATCGAGCGCGGGGCGGCGGCGATCGAAGTGCTGACGCAGCTAGCAAAGTGCTAGCTGCGTTCAGCAAAAAAAAATTATTCAAATCGGCCCAGCAGGGCCTGAGAAAACCTCCTGCGCGGCTTACCCCGAACGGGGTTGCCGCCAGGAAGGTTAAGGCCCGAAACACACTGCAGAGTGCTTTTTGATCCGTCAGTACTGCGTTTATGTTTTTTTTTTTTTTTTTAAAGAAAAGTTCCCATTGACTTGCATTAAAATCGTGGAAAAAAATCACAGCGATCACAATTTTTCAAAAAAAAATCGTTATTGCAGCTGCTTTGACTCGATTTTTATGCAAGTCAATGGGAGCATTCTTATTAAAGATGTAGCACTGATGGATCAAAAAGTGCTCTGCAGTGTGTTTCAGGCCCAAGTACTATGTCAGAAAAGCACTTTTCAAATGTTGTTATGTCTCACATTCTTCTTGAAGTGCTACTGTCAGTCCACCTTTTCACATAAGCCCCGAAGTAAACAAGGTATAGGTCTACATGAGAGATTTTAAGATACGCCTATAACGAGAAGCCACAAAGGTTGTTATTGCTTATCTTCTGAACAATGCTAGTTTCTTTGTAGTGGCTGTAATGCTGTAGCTGTAATATCTTCTAAATCATTCACTTGGAGGAAGTATATAGATCAGATGCTGATCTGCTTAACTGTTTCAAGCGAGTGATTCAATGTTTTATAACCAGATTATCAGCATTACAGGCAAGACACCAACATTTTCAGAGAATCAACTACGGTAACCGCAATGTTTCACAACAGCTTTACGTTAATCTCTTGAAATAGAGTGATTTCACCTCTGTTGGACGTTAACTCATCTTAAAAACACATTGATAAAGATTTTTAAATTGCTTTTGAGGGGGAACCATGAAACAGAATTACAGTCACCATATGTACTGTGTGTACGATTTGGCTGGATCCACACTTGTCTATCAGTTTCCTGTGTGCGTTTTCTGCATGAGTTATCCGATAGTGCTGCATTGCTGTCACTTATTTTTCTGCATGTGAAAAATGCATTCAAGTGTGAACTAGCCCATGGATTAACATTGGTTCTCAGGTTTCCTATGCAGAAAATACAGGAAAGGGAATCCAGCCAAAAATGAACAACTTGTCCTTAGCTTGAAACATATAGTACTATGAAGGTCATTTGTTTTAAGCTAAAAAGCCTTTGATTTTCCCTGAGCAGAGGCCACCTTATTAGGAGTATAGGCATAACACAGTCACCCTGCATACATGTGTCGGCAGCTTCCTGTAGACATAATCACGTGACTATAGCACAGAAAAAAAAAAATAACTGGTTCCAGACCTTGACGATTGAAATCTACATCCTGTTATGACTGCCAGGGTGTAGATTTCACTCATCCCTGCCGCGCAGTCTCGTTACTCATGTTGCTCTCGCCACTCTTCACCTGTTCGCTCTGCTGTCCCCCTCACAGCAGAGCTTCTGCACATTGGTCAGGAACCAATTTTATTGCCACCTGACCCCGTGATTGCTGTAAGCTAATCACAGCAATCACTATAACAAATAGGAAGATGATGGCTCTGGTCGTTAAAGGACAATTGAAGTTAGAGAGATATGGAGGCTGCCATATGCATTTCCTTTTAAACAATGCCAGTTGCCTGACTGTCCTGCTCATCCTCTGCCTCTAATATATTTAGTCATAGCCCCTTAACAAGCACACAGCAGATCAGGCGTTTCTGACATCATGTTCAGATCTGACCGGATTAGCTGCATGCTTTCGTTTCTGGTGCAATTCATACACTACTGCAGCTAAATAGATCAGCGGGAATGCCAGGCAACTTGTATTGTCTAAAAGCAAGTAAATATGGCAGCCTCCGTATTCTTCTCACTGCACTAGTCCTTTAAGGGGTATCTGAAGTGAGAAACGTATGATATAATGATTTGTATGTGTAGTACAGCTAAGAAATAAAACATTACCAGCAGAGATATGAGTCTAATATAGTTTCCAGTACAGGAAGAGAAACTCCAGTTATCTATGCAAAAGAGCCTATCTCAAGTGTCAGGCACTGTATTTTGTTTTTTTTTCTGCAGAGGAAAGTTCAAAAGTTCACTAGCCTGCTCTATGAAATCATTTAGAATGTCTGAGTGTAGTGTGTAAATTGCAAATATTAGAGAATGATGCAATGTTATAAAAAATAAAAATAAAAAAAAAATTAAAACACTAAAAAAAAAAACTATATAACTGGAAATACAAATATGAGAATATTTTCTTTGCTACTAATGCTCTAGTAGTTATTTGTACTACACAACCAATTCATTATATCATAATTGTTTTTTTCACTTCAGTGTCCCCCAACCCTGTCCTCAAAGGCCTTCCAACAGTGCATGTTTTATGGAAATCCACAGACGTAGTTAATCAGCTCTGCTGAGACACTAATTACCTCACCTGTGAGGGCCCATTCACACCTAGAAACGCAAAACTCCGGGGGTTCTTGCCAGCGTTTTGCGGGGTGATTTTTCAGCGGAAAAAAAA
This sequence comes from Hyperolius riggenbachi, assembly GCF_040937935.1. Classification (NCBI taxonomy): domain Eukaryota; kingdom Metazoa; phylum Chordata; class Amphibia; order Anura; family Hyperoliidae; genus Hyperolius; species Hyperolius riggenbachi. The sequence continues at coordinate 145,133,292 of NC_090655.1, forward strand.
AAACCACTGAACACTGCGGCGATTTCTCCACGATTGCGTTTAGCGCTTCTATAGCACTGAAACGCGATCACCGGGAAATCACCTGAAAATGGTGCAGGTGACGTGTTTGCGCTTCGAGTTTTTGTACGATTTGTGGCGATTAGCGCAAATCACCCAAGAATGGGCCCATAGGGTTTAATTACACTAGCATTTTAAAAAGCGCTAGTGTTTGAGCGTTTTGCCAAAATTGCCGGCAAAACTCTCAAGTGTGAATGGGCCCTGAATGTTTGTGGTTTTCTGCAAAACATGTACTGTTGGTGGGCCCTGAGGACAGGGTTGGGGAACTCTGCATTAAAGGGACTATGAGCACCTCCCATGGGCATGCCTTTAAGACTCCGACCAGTACTGCAAAGTACTTAAAGATGCATACCTTTCCTCTTTCATTTGAATCGCCGTTCTACACCAAATAGTTTTAATTCAATTCCAATTAAAAAATTGTGGCTGCCATCTTGGCTATGTTATAACTTCTGGGTCACCCCGTCTGCTCTGTTAGAGAAGTGCATCACTGAATGAAGCAGGGAGAGGAAGTGACACGCATGGCCATTGCAAGAGGCTCCTCCAGAGGGGATATAGTATGACTGTTGGAAGTCGTCTGTCTTAAAGGCATGCCCAGGAGAGGTGCTCGGAGTCCCTTTAAGGGTCCAGAGTCATCTGGTATGATAGTGGTTAAAGTAAGGCTTTTTAGGTTCAAAACAAAAACACTTACTAGCTCTTAACTGTCCCTATTTCAGAGGAACAGCCCCTCTGTTTTGGCACCAAACCCCTGTTCCATCTTTTTCCTTAGGTGTTCCTCATTCAAAACTGATGTACAGCTCTGTGTAAATAGGTTTAAAAAAAAAAAAAAAAAAAAAAAAAAAAAAAACCTCTAAATTTTATTCCCAGCCACTAAACTAATGTATTGTTCAGTGATGTTGCTAGCCCCAAAGAACAGTGGCATGTGCCCCTGATCTATTCTGGGGTGCCCTGGATGTCCCCCAGGCAGTGTAGAGGCACCACAGCATCCAGCGTAGCACCACACAGTACCCAGCATGCCACACAGAGGCATTGCTGTGTGCTGTGGTGTCATGCTGGGTCCTATAGTGCCTCTATGTGGGCATACTGTGTGCTGTGATGCCATGCTAGGTTGCTGTGATGCCTTTATGGGGGCATGCAGGGAATTGTGATGCCTCAACGGGAGGAACATGGGAGTATAGGAGAGGGTCCACTAGAAGGTCAGGGAATGCTATAGGGGGGGACTGTCAGGCAACCTAGCAGAAAGCTAGACCAACCAGCACAGAAGCCAGGTAACTTTGCCTGGTTATGTTTAAGTGATGCTGCCTATTTTTGTGATTTGCTGCAATTTTTTTTTGTATTAATGGAGAGGGGCTTCATCCAACATTTTTCTGTGCAGGCTTACTCAGACCGCTGTTAGGTTCATGTAAATTTGACTCCACCCATATTGCAGTGCATGGCCACACCCATTTTTTGCTTGGAGTGCCCAAAAGTGCCCCGGGTCTCTTAGGATCTTAGCAACGCCGCTGGTATTGTTTTTTTTTAAATGTTAAATCATGAAAATGCAGCATCTTCGTATAAATCCTTTGCACAGAGTGTCTTTATAAACAATAAAGGCTATGCTGAGAATTCCTCATGAGGAGATGGACTAGTCCAAAACATGTTGGCTCTGTGGGATTTCTACTACCTACTGGGATGGTAACAAGGTACCTTTTTACTGATATTCTACTTCAGTCATATAGTAACAGATCAGTAATATCTACCGTTATTTTACTATGACCTAATCTCTCCCTACTTTCACACAGAACCCTCTGCTAGTGGTAATTAACCCTTAAACCTTCCCCCTGGTGGAGCCTAACCCTTAAAGAGAACCCAAGGTGGCATATTATAATCCTAATATGACCCAGATGCTTGTAGTGTGCACAATGACATGCCTCTCGGTCACTGTACCGCCACTGCCAGCCCCCCACCTGCGCCGCACCCCCTTAAAAGATCACCAGCCTAGCGACAATCTGATTGTTGCTAGCAGGCTTAATTAATGTGAGGCTGTCAGTGAGCCTCGTAGCATCACCCCCGCTATAACGCACTCCTCCCCCCCCCCCCCATGTTTGCTTCCTTCAATAGGAAGCCAAGCCGCGACCCAGGAGTACTTGGCTAGGCTGCCAATCTTTTAAGGGGGTGCAGCGTGGCGTAGAGGGGGCTGCCAGCGGTGGTACTGTCTGTGACCCAGAGGCATGTCATTGTGCACCTGACATGCCTCTGGGTCCTACCTACATATATAATCTGCAAGTGTCCCTGTGTCTGTCTCTGTGTCAGTGCTTTGCGCTACTGCACATATCAAGCACTGGCAGCCGTTGAGACTGGACACAGGGCTGGCAGGCCGGGCGGGTGCATGCGCGGCGGAAGGGTGTGTGCGCGCACTGACTGGTGACAGGAAGAGACCTAGAGCCCGTTTTTTAAACTGGCTTAGGTCAACTATTTAGGATTATAATATGCCACCTCGGGTTCTCTTGAACCTCCCCCCTGGTTTTTTTACATTTGACTTTTCTTTTCTCACATAATACCTTCAAATGCAATATAGTGCATACCAATATTATATAAAATGTGAATAGGAGCAAAAAAATTGTTAGCTATGCCAACTTCTGCTCAACAGGAAGTGGAAGTTTAAATAAAGTAATGATCCACTTGGTTAGTTAGTTGACAAGTGTGTAAATGTTTAATGTGCAGCTAATTGATTTAATTCTAGCCATCCCCGTCTACCTTAGGCTTCTATTCCTCGGACAGTTAAAGGATACCCGAAGTGACACGTGACATGATGAGATAGACATGTGTATGTACAGTGCCTAGCACACAAATAACTATGCTGTGTTCCTTGTTTTCTTTATCTGCCTGAAAGAGTTAAATATCAGGTATGCAAGTGGCTGATTCAGTCCTGACTACAGTGTGACCCTCACTGATAAGAAATTCCAACTATAAAACACTTTCTTAGCAGAAAATGGCTTCTGAGAGCAAGAAAGTGATAAAAAAGGGGAAATTCTTATCAGTGAGGGTCACACTGTAGTCACTTCCTGTCTGAGTCAGGACTGAGCTAGCCACTTACATACCTGATATTTAACTCTTTCAGGCAGAGAAAGAGAAAAAAGGTACACAGCTTAGTTATTTGTGTGCTTGGCACTGTACATACACATGTCTATCTCATCATGTCACATGTCACTTCGGGTAGCCTTTAAACTGTATGCTCAGCAAGCAGGCAGCAGTTACCAGGCAGCAGCAAGCAGTTGGGAGAGTTTGAGAGGCATTTCACTGCCTATCAACTGTCCATTGAAAAGAGGCCTTAAAGTTTCAAACAGGCTAGGAACACACTATACAGAAACACTAGTGTTGGCGAAACCGCACGCATTTTTGCCACTAATGAAAGTCTATGGACCGCATGTAAAAACACATGTGTTCTATATTGTGCATTTTTAAAAATGCACATCTTGCTGCATATTTTTCAGAAACGCATGTAAAACGCACAGAATATATCTCAATGGAGACGAAGTGGAAAGTGTAAATGCTTTTTTGGAAGAAAAAAAATTGCTACTGTATTTTACTTCATTGATTATTATTGATTACTTTATTGATTTAAAAAAAAATTACACAAAAAGGCAAAATGCAGTAAAATAAAAAAAAGTAAAAAAAATCAAGTTTAGCAGTTATGAAAGATGCAATCCAAATCAAATCATAGTTGATAACTTGCCCTGGACTGATTTGGGCAATGCACACTTGGTCAGGCATGTTCATAGCACTAGCCTAGTAAAATATTATTCTATAGAAAAACATTATGCTATGCAGCTTTCAGATATGTATTTTCTGTTCATTTTTAACATTGTAACATACTTCTAGCAGGAGATGGCCAATCTGAGATTTAAGATGCAGTTTTGTATTGTACTTATAGGTAATTTACATTACAACTACAGTGAAAGGCATATGGAGGCTGCCATATGTATTTCCTTTGAAACAATACCAGTTGCCTGGCTATCATGCTGATCCTCTACCTCTAATACGTGTAGCCATAGACGCTGAACAAGCATGTAGCAGATCAGGTGTTTCTGACACTGGGCATGATTCAGGGCTGGTGCACACCAAAAACCGCAAGCAGATCCGCAAAACGCTAGCAGATTTTTAAACGCTTTTTTTTATTTTTATGAGGCGTTTTGCTAGCGTTTTGCGGATTGCTGCTGCGGTTTTCAGTATAGTAGATTTCATATATTGTTACAGTAAAGCTGTTACTGAACAGCTTCTGTAACAAAAACGCCTGCAAAACCGCTCTGAACAGGCGTTTTTCAGAGCGGTTTGCGTTTTTCCTATACTTAACATTGAGGCAGAAACGCATCCGAAATCCAAAAAATGCCTCACCCAGGCATTTTTCGTTTCTGCAAAACGCCTGCCGCTCTGGTGTGCACCACCCCATTGAGATGCATTGACCAAGCAGATCCGCAGCCGCAAGCGGATCTGAAAACGCCCAAAAAGCCGCTCGGTGTGCACCAGCCCTCACAGAGCTTTTTCACCTGTGTTCTACTTATCCATGTTACATTTTAAGCTCCCAAAGAGCAAAAATATAATATACTGTATTTTTCGGACTATAAGACGCTCCTGACCATCAGACTATCTGACCATCAGACACACCTAGGTTTAGAGGACAAAAACCAGTGGAAAAAACATATATACTAAACCTGGTGCATCCATGGTGAAGGGGCATTTTGTGGATTATGTCCCCTTTGTACTTCATGTCCCCTTGTACCCCGAGTCTCCCTTGTGTACTCCTCTGTCCCCCTTGTGTACTCCTCTGTCCCCCTTGTGTCCTCTAGTTATCTCCCTGTGTCTTCCTCTGAATGGGCACAGAACAGGGAGTCCCCGACATTGCGGCGGGTTGGAGGTTCGTATTCCGCAGGCCTAGTGCTCGCTACATGATAGCCGCTGCTCAGCGGCATCCCCCCGCTTCGATCGACTTCGGCAATCTCCGATTAGGAAATCCCGTTCAAAGAACGGGATTTCCTGGAGGGCTTGCCCCTTCGCCATGGCGACGGGGCGGGATGACGTCACCGACGTCGTGACGTCATTGGGAGTCCCGGGCCACCCCTCGGCGCTGCCTGGCACTGATTGGCCAGGCAGCGCACAGGGTCAGGGGGGGCCGCGCGTAGTGACGGATAGCGGCGATCGAGCGCGGGGTGGCGGCGATCGCTGTGCTGATGCAGCTAGCAAAGTGCTCGACAATTCTCCATTCTCCTGCCGTCACTTAGTTTCAATTCTGCTGACTGATCCATTGGCAGTCCACTGCGCCTGCACAGCCCTGGCTGCGTACATTCTCGTATGCGTTCACGTTGGCGAGAGCGTCCTGCGCAGGTGCACTATGAGGTTTTCTCATACTGCACAGGACACTCTTGCTGACATGAACGCGTACAAGGATGCGGGCAGCCAGAGCCGCATAGGCGCAGTTGACCGCCGACTAATCAGTGAGCAGAATCAAAACTAAGTGGCAGAGGGGGAACTGAGGATCTTTGAGGACCGGCGCAGACACAGGGTGGCTGTGGGGGGCTGGTAGAAGCCCCAGGCTTTTTATTTAGTACAGTTTAGGTTCCCTTTAAGGGGGAGGACTGCCCACTTTAAAGAATGCAAAGCACACCATTGTGAGTTCCTCTCCTCCAGGGCTATGCCAGGTTTATTGCCTTTAGAAGTAGTGACCTTGAACAAGTCCATTCTCCACCTCTGAAGAGAAAGCTTGCCAAGCACTTCCTCAGCTTACTTTCCACGCTGTGAAGAATCTTTCGGTGATTTATCATTTCCTATTTGCTCAGCGCCCAAGTTTCCAATAACAAGGCACAGAAAGGGGATAATCAATGCCAGAGTCTCGGTAATTCATTAACCTATTCCCTATGTAAGATTTGCCAACAAGCTAAAGAGTGCACAAGGTCGCCGTTGTCAAAACCTGGTTAACCCCTTGCTGCGTGACAATAAATAACTGACAAGTGACTGGAGATGGAGCTCAGGTGATAAATCAGAAGGCTGGACAATGCAGGATCATCATTTTCGCAGCCAGAGCTTTCTTTCCTGGTAACACAGCGCCCACTTCAGGTGGAACAAAAGTTTCAGCCGACTTAAAGAAAGTAACTATACAATGCTTGCTTTGAGAGCCATTCTGACTGACTATATTCAGCTATGCCGTGCAGCTGTACAAAAAAAAAAACAACACAACGGGCAGACAACACCAAGGCAACTGCTGATAAGGCAACAGGTTCACTTTCCATGTATGATATCCCTAGATGAACTTATGAAAAGTGCTGAGCAGCAGCTCTGATTGGTTAAGACAATGTGTACATTGGATTTTATGCAAACAAAGTAACAAATGAGAAATCGCTCTTTTAAGCAAAGCAGCAAGTGGCCCAGAAAATACAGTATGCTACCTGCAGACCTTCCATCTTAAGCGGCCGTTCTCATAACTTCCAAACCTTAACAGGAATCAAATCAGGCAGAGAAAGCTCACAAAGAAACACGTTTTATTTGTGTGATTATTATTGCTATACTAAAATCTTGAAAGACGTTACTAGGGGAGCAAAGTCACCAGCTTCGCTTATTTCAAATGAAGCCATCATAGTTGACTATAAGTGGTGCAAACTTCCTTACCTTCCTGCACAGCCTGAAATGGGTTGTTGGGTTCTATGATCTTGATAGTGTGTCCAATCTTTTCACTCTGTAAAATGTCGTCATTGAGATTCAAATCCGACACGGCCAGCTGAAAAATTTCATTGTCCTTTGCTGCATTTTCTTCAAAGATTGCACCTGTTGTGGAAAGACCCCGTCAGTGCCTGAACAAGTCCTACAGAGAGCCAAGATTCATAGCAACACAGTGTGATGAGGGCCTCCCTTCCCTAGAGTGACCAACTTGTGTGTCTCCTCGGACTCCTCCTGACCTTCCTACCTGGCACAGCTGCCCGAGCACTCAACCCATTAACCGCATCACGTGTGGCTGATCTGGCCCTAATCAACTACCCAAAGCTTCCCTCTGCTGTGGGACAGTGAAAATACTCTCTCGTGATCCCAGCTACAGAGTTTGCTCATGAGAACCTTGTAGCCAATGTTCAAATGCCTTTAATCTGTGTATTATAGCTGTGGTTGAGCGATGATGACATGTATCAAACATAAAGCAATAATCAGTGAACTATGTTGATACATATTATGTGCAGAAATGTGTGTTGCAGAAATTTGTGTGTATATACATATATATATATATAGATAGATAGATAAATATTTATCCTGCTGTACTGTATGGTGCATATGCTGCTAACAATGTAGGTTCCAGTGGTTGTGTTACTTTAATTTAATGTGCATCGTTTACTATTAATGCCTTCCTAATATCTCCTTGGGGAGGTGACTTTTATGGTAGTGTGGCCTCGGATCTGCCTGCTATAAAGCATTGCTTATTCATTTACCATCAGGCTTTCTCTCACACACACACACACACAATACTGAGGCTGTAGGGGAAATCCATGGAAAAGCAGGATTTATAGTAAGTGGGCACCTGTACTGGGGCATCTGGAGACAGGATGCCAGTCTTTAGGTGCCTACTGATTATACTCTTATCTTACTGTGTAATATGGGGGAATACCTAACGTATCCCTGCACATTCTACTCACTCAATTCCACCTTCTAGATTTGGCACAATCAAGATTATATCATTAGTGGGAACCTTACCATCTTCTCTCCTCTGGCTTTAACTACTTCAGTTCCAGCCGCAAAATAAATCGAATCCTACACAGGCTGATGATCTCAATAGCTGCTTAATACCGATCACCAGCAAGCCACAAAGAGTTAACCTCAGTGTGGCAGCGTGAGGGGGCATCTTACAGGCAATTTGGCAAAGTTGCCGTGTTGCATATTTGAGTAGTACCAGCAATGAACTGTTTACACGTTCTATGAGCAGGCGGAGAATACATTGCAGCTAGATCCTCATTCAGAATTGGCTGTAATGGGATTCCTACACAAATATCAATGATTAGCATTGGGGGGTTTTCAGCTTCTCGGGAAAGTTCTTCCATAGGTATTTAATAGATCCGCAATGCCGTGGCCAGGCTCACTACACCTACTCGTGGTTTCCAACATGGCAAATGTGTCATGACTCGGTGCCCTAGTCAGTGGCATGAGACCATTGCGACCTGACCCACATCTATCAGCGAGGCAAGCACTCCCTGTAGCCATTCCCACGGGTACAAGACTTGCCCTTCCGTTTTCTGTTCTGTCTGCCTGGACTCGGTATGCCATCTGCTGTATGTGACATCAGTCTTACCTACTTACATTCATTCTGCCAGGCGCCTGGGCATGGGCTAAGCCGCTGTATTTGGGTAAATCCTGATCATGCCTATCCATTATTGGCAAGATAGAAATCTGCATTATTAGTGTGTAGCTTTGCAATCACACACTGCGGTTACTGTATCTATCCCTCATCATTGCATTGCAAGCAGCACACATGCAGCCTTGTCCTCCCTGTCATTTATCCCCCGATTACCACATCTGCTAGAGCAGCTCACTGTGTATTCCTATTTTCTTCAACATCCCCCACACTATCCACTGACAGACATGAAAGTTCCCCCCAGGTTGGTCCTCATCACCTAAGATCCACACAATGCATTTGTCACTTGAATATTTTACAGCATCCCTAGACTGCCATACCATCGGCACAGGATTACAGGTTCCCTGACTGTTTTCTCATTAATGGCTGTAGTTTATTGCAAGTCATGTAAAAAGAAAATGTATCAGATATGCCTGCTGACAATGACGGGTGATGTAGTCATCACCTAGTGGCCTTTTACCTGTCAAACCTAAGACTATAGCATCCTTATAAGGATCTGCGCTGTCCATGGTGCTGACCCACAGTATAGGTGCAGTTATGAAGCAAACAAGTTTGCAATGATCCCAGCATTAAACCCTATGAAAGTAACCAGCCGACACTCTCATCCGAAGCAACCTGTTCTGCATGGCAATTATGTAGGGCAATCTTTAGAGAAATGTCCCCACATACAAGTTTGCATGGCACCTAAGTAAAGGGTTGCAGCACAGCTAAGCAGGAGTTTGTTGCATCCCCTGTGGCGCTTGGAAGGAGACAGAATCCCCCTGCTACCCTCTCTGATCTCGGTGACCACCATTATCCTTTCTTACCGATGTGGATGATGGAGTCCGCCCGTACCGAAAAACACGGAAATATCCAGGGGAAAAAGCAAAGCATCAACACTTCCATTTCCAGCCTCTCAGACAGCACATCAGCTCGGATTTGTTGGTGGTACAGGGAGAAGAATGATGATGAAAAGCAGCTCAGGCAAAGCCTCGCACAGACAGCACAGGGGATGCAAAGTAGATCCTGACAGATACGCTTTTCAGATATGTACAATAGGTCTTCTTTTGCTTAGACACGGAAAAGCATAGACTTGCAGCTCTCTCCAACACTCTATGTGTGTCTGAGACCCAACAAACAGCAAACTGCGGAGGGCCCCCCCTCCTTCCCTCCTACCACGTGATTGCAGAGACTCACCACTCAATATAGTCTTGGTGAAAACACTGAGAGATGGAGAGATGAGCTCAGAAGGGGAACACTGGAGCTCAGTTTCACTGGAGCATCTTAGAAAAAAGGCAAGTGCACAGCGCTGCTGGAAGGGAAAGCTACCAGGGCTCTGTGTGTGATGCTGGAAGATCTCCGGATGCCAGGCTGTGCCAGCCAGAGATGCCAGCCTAGAATTAGAAACTAAGCTGAACTATCGTAGGGGGAAGACAAAACAATAGAAGCGACAGTTGTTTGGACTAGTCTTGATTTAAGAGAAAAAAATACAGAACGGAGATTTCAACCATTTACTATAACTATTTGGGACCTTAGTTGCCTACCACAAAGTATACTGGCATATTATCTCCAGCTGTACCACTTGTGCTGTATGTTTGGAAGGGGCGAGAAGAGTTTGGAGGAGCAAAGCGAAGTTTTCCCAAGGACCCGAGTAGATTGGATCTCCTCGTGGTGATGGGGCTGAACATTTGTAAAATAAGGTACTCCAAACCACCCAAATGAATTCTGCTCGTTTCATGTCAAGGAACCTTCCTGCGGTTCAGGTTATATGAAATGTGACAGTTTCTGGGAACAAATTGGCCATCGAGGCATCCAGTTCCTGTGGATTTTCTACAGATTAACTAGAAGATATCATCCAAGGGAATTGCAGCTTGATTTCCCAACTCATACATCTAATTGCCAAGGAGATAATCTTATTTTTTCGTAGCTGCCTGGCGCTGGTGTGGTGCTATAGAGACTACACAGCACATAATTCATACACACCAGCAAGAATATACTGTTACTATAGAAGACTAATTGTCTCATTAAGTTAAACGCACCACTGACTGCTCAGCCACTGAAACACTGCAGACGTTCACGTCCTAACTACATACAAATTCTATTGCCACTCTCTGAATTTTAAGAAAGCGCAGCTAAACTCCCACAAACTGTACAGTAAGGGGCAGGGTTCCTGATCTTTGCTGCAGAGCCTGGCTGACTGATTAGTACTTCACACCTGTCAAGGGGACAGTGGCGTGTCCCCAGCCCTGTTGGATTTATATATTGCTTGCTATGGTCTGAGGGCAGTCTGCTTCGAGCCAGAATTCACCTTTGATCGCCTCCTGAGACTGCCAAAACAAGTTCCAGCCATGATCTCTCTTATTAGCAAAATTACATCCTGTGGCGTGTGCTTCCGCAAAACCAACGTGGAAAGGAAAAAAATCTATCTCTTTAAAATTAATTATTTACCGACCACCTACATCTGCATCCTCTGGTTTCATCACTACAGTTCTCCAGTGGCCACTGAAGAAAGACTACATGATCTGGCAAATACTCCCTGCTGAAGACATGGCTGATCAAGTAGAGGATCATCCAGTGTAAAAGTGAACCATTTGGCTACTGTAAAAGTTATCTGCAACTCGTTCAATCATCCATGGCCGTGGCCATGAAATTGTTGGGATCGCTCATTGAACACAGTCCTCTTTATTACACGGGATACGTTGTACTTGGTATCATTTACATTATCCGAACTGATCATGAAGAGGAACGGTCTGTAGGAAATGCTACTGGTGGGGGAATACCTAATGAATGTAAAAGCCATCTAAATAGCCTTTAGCATTGGCTGTATGCTGCTTCTAAACATACCTCATACGCAGTACTTAGTAATCATTTTGTTATACGCTTAAAACCCAATAAAGTCTTCATCAGATGAGCAGTTGTCTTTCATTTTTATTGCACTTGTACCTCACCAGAGCGAGGTAGCTAATTAGGGATTTAGCCCACATATGAGTACAGCATGTACTGCCAGAACGGCAAGTCATTGTGTAGCAGAAACAGAAAGCAATATCTAATCTTGCTAAGCGGAAAAAAAAAAGTTCAGGGCAGACTATGAACAATAATTGCTTCTTTATTGTACTCTCTATCGCAGACAGACACGTGTTGACTATCTTTTCCCATACAATGGCTAAAACTGTAGGTCATACATCTTCATGTGGTCTTTGTAGAAAATAAGAATTAACTATCTCCACTGCATACAACCCAGCAAAAGAGGAAACTACAGGGGCGTAACAATAGGCGGTGCAGAGGTAGCCACCGCATCGGGCCCCAAAGGGTCCACCCTCTATCACAGTATTAGCTCTCTGTTGGTCATGTGCTGGTAATAATCACTTCTTTAGATGCTTAGAATAGTAGTATCCTTAACACACTGTTCCCCATACCCTTCTTGCAACTGTGACACTGTGGTTTTCCTTAGCAGGTTTGGTGCGCCATATCAATTGTTATATATAGAGTGCTTGGGGGGCCCCATGTAAAACTTGCATCAGGGCCCACAGCGCCTTAGCTACGCCACTGGGTAACTGAGACAATCTTACCTTCCAGCAGCAGACCCCACGGCGTCTCTGACGGGGTCCGCGCTTCCACACTGGTGTCCTCTGGCGGCGTCCCCAGCTCCCCTACGGTGGTGGATCCAAGCGCACGCATGCGCAGTGTGTCCAAACGGACGCGCGCGAGACCTGAAGGGTTTTATAGGTTAAGGAGGCAGGTATGAGCAACGTCAGTGGTGATGTCATTAGATGACATCACCATGCAGGAGGTGCTACCTATTTGGGGAGTGGTTTTGGGGATTTCTAATTGTGTATTTAAGGCCAGAGCTCTCAGTCGCTCACTTGATACTAATCAGTTTGCTGGTTCTTGGCATAGTCAGTTAGTTTCAAGAGCTACATTTATATATTGTGTTTCTGCATGATATATATGTACTCTAGTCAGTCAGTATATATTTTGTAGTTATATTCGTAATATATTGTAATATTTTGAAGTAACATCTTATTGTACATTTATCTGTGTACCAACTTTTGCCTGCCTCTTGACCTCGCTCTTGTCTTGTCCTTCTGTACCACTGCCATCTGATACACGTGTTCGACTCGGCCTGTCCCTGACTTCGTTATTGTCTAATCCTTACAATACAACTGACATTTGACTTATGTGTATGACCCTGCCTGTTTATTGACTACAATATTGCCTTGCTACTCTGTACCTCGATACCTCTGACTTTGTGTACAACTACAGCCTGATCCTGACTACGCTTTATGTACATCTGTTTGTGTATACACTTGTACGTTACCTCATCACGTTTCAGTGTGATAGTAACTATGTTCCTTAGGTAAATTTGTCCGAACAGTACCATCTGTTTCAGACCCCCCCCCCCCCCTTCCTTTTCCTACTCTTGCCTTTTTTCTGTTTAATTGCTGGATGGCTGCCTGTCTGATGGATACCGACTATAGGAATGATCCGTAAAAGGTATGCACATCATAGCAAGGTACATGGAGGCTGTCATATTTATTTATTTATTTTAAACAATACCAGTTGGCTGGCTCAGCTCTTTGGCTGTAGCAATGTCTAAATCACCCTTCTGAAACAAGCATGTGACTAATCTCAGATTTTTTTCAGATATATCTGATCTGTATGCTGCTCAGCGTCTGAAGCGTGGTATACATTTTCAGTTATGATTGGCCAATCAATGACAAATTTTACCACCTCCTATGTAGTAAGTGGGTCAAAATATATTAAATACTATGAACAGATTGTGTAGGTAAACCATACTACATTGAAGTGGTAAAATTGGCCAACCTATTGTAATGGGAAGTGTCTTCCAGTCTTAAACGTATTAAGGGTAGAACATCAGAAGGAGAGCCAGGCAGCTGGCATTATTTAAAAGGAAATTAATATGTCAGTCTCACTTCAGGTTCCCTTTAACCGTTTCAGTACTGGCCGCCTAACCCCCCTTAAAGGGATGCTGTAGGGGGTCGGGGGAAAATGAGCTAAACTTACCCGGGGCTTCTAATGGTCCCTAGCAGACATCCTGTGTTGGCGCAGCCACTCACCGATGCTCCGGCCCCGCCTCCATTTCACTTCTGGAATTTCTGACTTTAAAGTCAGAAAACCACTGCGCCTGCACGCCCGTGTCCTCGCTCCCACTGATGTCACCAGGAGTGTACTGCGCAGACACAGACCATACTGGGCCTGCGCTGTGCGCTCTTGATGACATCAGCGGGATCGAGGACACGGCAACGCAGGCGCAGTGGTTTTCTGACTTTAAAGTCAGAAATTCCAAAAGTGAACTGGAGGCGGGGCCGGAGCATCGGTGAGTGGCTGCGCCAACACAGGATGTCTGCGGGGGACCATTAGAAGCCCCGGGTAAGTTCAGCTCATTTTCCCCTGACCCCCCTACAGTATCCCTTTAAGGACCAGGCAGTTATTGCAGCCGGATCCCTTTTAGAGTTTGCTGGGCTGTGTGTCCTCATGTGGCCAGGTGTGTTCCCCCCCCCCCCCCCCCCCCGTAGCTGGCAGCCTATACTCACCTCCCAGGCTCCAGCGATGAGCCGCAGTAGACCCATCTGCTCCGGCCGGCATCCCCGATCATACTGACTCTCAGTTCCAGGTCGCGGCCAGATGATGTCATTAAGACGAGACCCAGCACTGATGTCAGAGCAATGCCGGGATGCAGGCCAGAGCGGAGGGGAGCACCGATTGTCGTGGGAATGCCAGGGAGGTGAGTGGAACCTCTTCTTCCCCCCCCCCCCTACCGCCGCAGCTCTCACAGTGATCACTATGATCCGCCCGCGATCATAGTGATCACGTGATCAGAAGACATACGCGATGGCTTCTGATCACTGAGGGGAGATGTCAGCTGTCATATGACAACTTAATCTCCCCTATCGGGTTCGTACGATTGCGTCGGGATCGGAAATGACAGGCGACGTAGATCCTACACTGCATCAGACTAGAACAGCGACAAGTGCGGCGTAGGATCTCATGGAGGCAGTCCCCAAAAGGTTAAAGGAAATCCAAGTTGAGAGACATATTGAGACTGACATATTTATTTCATTTTAAACAGCTGTTCCTGTGGCTTGAATATGTTTAGCCCCTGAAAAAGCACGCAGTTCAGATGTTTCTGACAAGATTAGCTGCATGTTTGTTTCAGATTAGAGTTGACCCGAACGGTTCGGCCGCGAACGTATTCGCGCGAACATAGGTGGTTCAAGTTCACACCAAAAAGCAAACTTTATGGAGAGTTCGACCCGCCCCTATACTACATCATTGGGCTAAACTTTGACCCTCTACATCACAGTCAGCAGACACATGATAGCCAATCAGGCTGCACTCCCTCGTGGAGCCCCCCCTTCCTTATATAAGGCAGCTGCGTTGGCCATTATATCACTCGGTGTTGCTGCAGTAGTGAGAGAAGGGAGAGGAACCTGCAGAGATTTGGAAAGCTTAGTTAGGCTCTTGTAGCTTGCTCCTAGCTGATATTTGTTGTTGAAAAGCACCACAAAAAGAGCTTTTTTCAGAGCTAATGTTCTTGTGAAGTCTTTTTTTTTGTGTGTGTGTGTGTGCCACTGACACTGCATCATACAGCACTGTGTGTCGCAGCTGGCCCTTGCTAATTGCTATACTGTGCAAGGCCCAGCACATTCAGTGCCTACCTTTTCACTGCAGCTGTGTGTGTGACAGCAGCACATTGTATTGATACGAGTCTGACCGTGCATACCTGTTCATGTTCACTGCACCTGCGTGACAGCACGCAGTGTTATATACCAGAAGTCACTGCATAACTGTTCACTACACCCGTGTGTGTGGACAGCTGCACATTGTATTGATACCAGTCACTGCATACCTGTTCACTGCACCTGCGTGACAGCATGCAGTGTTATATACCAGCAGTCACTGCATAACTGTTCACTGCACCTGTGTCTGTGACAGCTGCACATTGTATTGAAACCAGTCACTGCATACCTGTTCACTGCACCTGCGTGACAGCATGCAGTGTTACATACCAGTCACTGCATACCTGTTCACTGTACCTGTGTGTGTGAGACAGCTGTGCATTTGTAATACCAGTCCGTGCATACCTTTCACTGCACCTGTGTAACAGCACGCAGTTTTATATACCAGTCACTGCATACCTGCTCACTGCACCTGTGTATCTGCACATTGTTGTACCAGCAGTCACTGAAACCTTTGCACTGCACCTGTGTAACCGCACATCATATTAGTCAAGTCAGTGACCACCCGGCAGGTCTGTTTAAGGTCACGCTGTCATGATTTCGTGCGGCCCTCATCGAACAAAGTACGTTCAGAAGAAGGCACCTGCCGTCAACCCCCAATATTGTCAGGACGTAGTTGACTATTTAACACAGAACACCTCATCTTCCTCAGCTTCCACACGGAAGCGTGACATATCTTCCTCCTCCTGTTCTGATTCTGGCACCCCAATTAACACTCCGTTGGCAGCCATCACCAAAGTGCCATCATCCCAGGGCTCAGCGGTGTGGACATTTTTTTTGTGTGTCTGCCTCAGATGAGAGCAATGCCATCTGTACTCTCTGACACCGAAAACTGAGCCATGGAAAGACCAAGACCCGCGTAGGGACAACTACCTTATGAAGGCACATGAGTACAAAGCACAAACTGCAATGGGATGACCACCTGAGGAAAAGCAGCACACAAAAGCAAAGCCACACACTGCAGTGTAAGATGACATCACGCAATTATTTCTCAAAAAAGGCGATACCCAAACTGTACTGTGATGTTGAAAGGCAAGTGGTGTCATGTCTGGCACACAGCGTTGGGTCAAGGGTCCATCTGACCACGGATACCTGGTCTGCAAAGCACAATCAGGCCTGCCCGAAGACAGTCCCCACACACAGTATCTCTGCCTGCACACCGTGTGACTGCCTGCCCCAAGACTAAATCGCTCCCCACACAGCATCTCTGCCTGCAGGCCGCTTGACTGCCTTCTCCGCCACCACCAACAGGGTCCAGGACTCCAGGTGGATTCCTGAATTTTTAAGGCAGCTGCTAGCAACAGCTGCTATAATAATTTTTCTGGTGCGTGTACATGCCTGCCTAATTTTTCTAGCTGCACTGTGGCTGCAACAACAAAACAAAAGGCATGTACATGTGTCAATTCCTCTTTGTGATAGTTACCTTGCCACGGTGAAGGGGCTTGCATATCACAATGAAGCAATGACCGGCTAAATGAGTGTGTTGGGGTTGGGGGGCACACCTGACCCAAGAATTTAATAAGGTCGTTGCTTCATTGTGAACAGCCCAAATTCGATCAGCTGGACACTCAGTCACTGTTGTTCTGTCATTCAGCTACCTCAGCCCCACCATATGGGCTTGAAAACCGCCATCGCCTGCACTCTCACCATGGTGCGCACTAGTCCAGCATGGCCGTCACTAAACAAACAGCTGTTTGCGGTGCGTTACACAGCGAGTTTAGTCTGTCAGTGTGAAGCAGTACACTAATTACACTACCTGATTGATATATACTAGTGATGTAATGACCAAATTATGATTACACAATTTCGCGAAATTTTGTGTAATTCACGAATTTACAATTATGGCGGTAATCGAAATGTCGTGAATTTCACAAAATTACGCGAAATTTCGTGTTTATGGGTAATGTCGTATTTACGATCTTTTTCATAATTACCATCGTTTACGTAACACAAACAAATCAGAATGTCATGTTTAACACACAAATTCAACCTTTCTCAAAATTGTGTTCCAGTCCAGAGGCTCCTGATACATTTAAAGCAGCAGCATGTGCAGGTACCTTTGCATTATCAGATATTGCAAGACCCAAAACCAAGTGTCTCAGCATGCATGACCGCTAAGTGCACCTTGACAAAGAGCACCTGTCTTAGAAGTGGCTGTAGGTAAAGCCTCCTGATAAATTTAAAGTGACAGCAAGTGCAGGGGCCTTTGTATTATCAGATATTGCAAGGTCCAAATCCAAGTGTCTTAACATGACTGCTAAGTGCACCATGACAAAGAGAACCTGTCTTAGAAGTGGCTGCAGATAGAGCCTTCTGATACATTTAAAGCGACGGCATGTGCAGGGGCCTTTGCATTATCAGTAATTGCAATCAGTAATTGCAATCAATGAGTGACTTTCCTGAGTTTAGTCATTACCTTAATGTGCATAATTACTATTAGAAACAAAATTACGTTCATTTTTGTAACTAAAATAACTTTGTTTCTATAGAAAACATGAAATTACGAAATTTCGCGTTAAACACGAATTTGTGACGAAACACGAAAGTTCGCTTACGGAATTACAAATTATTAATTGTATGGCAATTACGAAATTACAAATTCGTGTTGTAGCGGCAAAATTCGTGCCCGTAATTTACCTCCTGCCGCCCGCGTCACGCCACTAGGCGTGGCCGCGGCGGCAGCCCCAGGACCGCCTAACGCCAATTGGCGTAAAGTCCTGGGGCTCTGTTTAGCATGAGATCGCGCGCATGGTGCGCTCGGAGGGCTCGGCTATTGCCGCTCGGGAGACTGTTAGATGGCGATTACGCCGTCTATTTACTAGGTGCAGCGCTGCGATGAGCAGCAGCGCTGCACTGGGGACAGCCGTGTGACACGGCTGTCCCCATGGGGGACAAGAGAGCGATCGGCTCTCATAGGCAGAAGCCTATGACAGCCGATCACAGTAATTGGCTGGCTGTGGGTAGGGAGGGAGGGAGGGAGGGAATACATTTAAAGAAACATGGGATTTTAGAAAAAAAACCTAACAATAATATTTATTTTAAAAAAAATAAACATGGGGGGAGCGATCAGACCCCACCAACAGAGAGCTCTGTTGGTGGGGAGAAAAGGGGGGGGGATCACTTGTGTGCTGAGTTGTGCGGCCCTGCAGCTTGGCCTTAAAGCTGCAGTGGCCAATTTAGCTAAAAATGGCCTGGTCACTAGGGGGGTTTAGCCCTGCAGTCCTCAAGTGGTTAAGGAAACACGAAATTACGAAAATTTCGGCTCAACACTAATATATACACATGCAAGATGTTTTAAAGCACTTTAGGCCTCCAATTTAGCAATAAAATGTGATTTCTGCCCTTAAACCCTGCAGTGCGTAAAATCTTTTTTTTTTTTTTTTTGATGGTTTCCCATGGCTACCATAATAGAAATGTGGGAGCTGGTACCTTTTTGTACCCTGTCTACAAGCTGCCTGACTGTTGTGCCTGACCTGCGGCTTCAAGGTCAATGGGGTTAACTAAACAGAAATAAATATGCGGATCACCCGAAAAGTAACAGCCATTTTCATTTTATCAATTAAAGTGTACCTGTATTGAAAAAAAAAGTGCAGATGGGGGTACTTATCTCTGGAGGGAATAGCCACTGGATACACAGAGGCCTCCCCATCCTCATCAGCCCCCCATGATCATGTGCTGGGCTCCGGTGGAGATGGAGTGTGGATAAAGTGGGTCCACTCTACTATGCAGGTGCGAGCTCTCTGCACCTGCGCAGTAGAGCGGATCCAATCGGGTTTTGCTATTTCCACCGGGGGTCCAAAGGAAGCAGTGGCTGGACTATTTTTGTTTGCCTGTGTATGGGGGTCCCAGCAGTGGAAGTAGTCTGTGAGGAACATAGGGAAGACTTTTCAGAATCCAGCGGCTTTCCCCTCCCAAGGTTAGTACACCCTAGGGGAGGTTTTATCCTCACAGGTTTACTTTAAAAAGAAGCTGAAGTGAAAGGGAAGGGATATGGAGGCTACAATATTTATTGCCTTTTAAGCAATACTAGTTACCGTGGTATCCTCTACCTCTAATACCTTTAGCCATAGACCCTGAACAAGCATGCAGCAGATCAGATGTGTGTAAATTCAGGCCCCTCTCCTCCTCCCCTCTGCCTCTTAAAACAATGCCTAGTAACCTCCTCCTCCTCCTGCCCAGACTGAGCTCCCATAAGCCCTTGCTACAGTGCCAAGGCACAAAAGGAGCTGTGGGTTAGGCTTGTTTAGTTTTTAGGGAATTAGAGTATTAAAACAAAAGAAAAAAAATGTGTGGTTTGAGGAATGCCCTATAAACTGTATGAAAGGAACACAATTATGCAATGAGTAAAAGTTTATCCCAGATCCACTTTAAGCATTTATTATATTTTTCACATAGTTTCCAATTCCAATCCCTGATTTGTAGTACCAGCACTTTCCTCGCCTATGGGTTTGGGAAATTGGTGTGGTGGGGTTGCTGAGGCTGAACATACCATAACCTGCATTCTGTAGTCATGTGACAAGCAATGTGTAACGATCCGCTCAGCTGCCTGCGCAGGCAGGCAGCCTTTTGATCATTATTCAGGTCTGCATGCTGCAGGACTCTGGAAAGAAGACCTTCTGTCAGTTTTGCAGCTTGTGCTTGCTGAGGAATTTGCATACGTTGTCATGCAAATTGCCTGGCCACATTCATTGGAGGCGTGTACTATAAGTACTATGTGTGTCCCACAATGCTTCGCTGCTCATAGAGGTTTGTTCCTGCTGGACTCACCTGGAGTGTCAGCCACTGCTATCTTAGTATAGTTAATTCTTGGGGAGTGCTCCTTGCATTCCTAGTTAGTGCAGTCAGTTTGTGTATAATTTGTACTGCCTATTCTGTCCTG
The DNA here is from genome assembly GCF_040937935.1 of Hyperolius riggenbachi. NCBI lineage: Eukaryota > Metazoa > Chordata > Amphibia > Anura > Hyperoliidae > Hyperolius > Hyperolius riggenbachi. The sequence continues at coordinate 145,153,327 of NC_090655.1, forward strand.
TCTTGTCTGTCGCGATTGCGCTGTCACCAGCGGCGGTTGATAGCGAATCGCTCTGTCTTGTTTGGATCGCACTAGCCTCTAGCGGTAGCGGCTGTGGATCCTTCTGATCTAGTTCCTGGAGTGTAAGCTGGAGCAGCGGTTGCTACCAGCTACCTCATCTGATCTGTCTTGTTTAGATTGCACTAGCCGCTAGCGTTAGCGGCTGTGGATCTTTCTGATCTGTGTTCCTGCTTGGATCACACTTGCTCTGGCGGAAGAGCGGTGGATCCTTTCTGCCTAGTTCCTGTTCCTGTTTCTCGTTTGTCTGTCTTGTCTGATACGGGCGCTTGCTGTAGGCTCGATGAGGTAACCGTTAAGCAAGCGTTCACGTTCTTTGTTTTGTGTTTGTCTGTTGATGGTTAGTTAGGCGTGCTTGTCTCTATTGTGCTTATCACGTGGAGACCGCGCATAACCGCGTGCACTGTTGCGAATGAGTGCGGTGTTCGTGGTTAGCTAGCGTTTATTATTTTCCGTATCTTCTCATTGTATGATTTGCTGTGCCTTTGCTATCCTCGTATTCTGTTCTGATCTGCCTTGTGTCACTTCTGGCAATCGCCGTTCTTGGCGGTTGCGTTTCTGTTTCGCACCTGCTGTTGTGTGTGCGCGGTCGCGGGGTGGCGACTAGATTGGCGTACCCTCATATGTAGGCATGAGCTGTGATGCAAAGGTGTGTTCAGTTTGTAACATCCAATCAGGTGTTGAGAAGTTTCAGATTTGTATGTCTCTTTCAGAAGATTGGATGAGGTCAGCACGTTTCACGTTTCCTTTATTAAACCACCAACTTAGTCAATGAACCTGAGCATTCATGCAAAATGTGATATCTGCAAACATTTGATCTCAAGGTAGAGAGCAGCCATTGAGTGAGCAAAATAGCCAGTCTCTAAATGAAAGTCAGTGGAGGCTCTGTCAATAATTCTGCCATGACACATTCACATTCATTCACATTAACTATAGAATCCTTCATTGCAATGGAAGACATCCAAGGTGAAATCTTGAAGACATTTCAATGTAAATGTAAAGACGTGAATTTTTGCCCTTTTGATTTCTGCTAAAGGAATGCCAAACAATTTAACTGTGCTTTGAGTAATTACCAGCAATGAGTCTCTATATGACCTTTACATTCTGTTCTACCCACTTCTAATCAATAAAATATACTGACTGTGGATGACAGAAAGGTCACAGGTTCATATACCTGCTCCAAAACCCCTTCTGCAGTCATTAATGTCCAGCATAGCTGGTCATATAAAAAATGATATCCTATTTCCTCTCATGTCCTCCGTATTGTCCTTAGCACTTTACTAGCATAGATGGAATAATAAATGAATGTACTTGATGTAATCCACTACAGAATTCATGGTGACACAATTCCTTCAGACCACTGTCCCTATATCCCTAATCTCATTGTGACACAGGTATTGTTCCTGAGATTTCCTATTGGTCTAAAAGGCCACCTTTTATATTTGAATTCTGATAGATAGGCATAGAAGTTGGAAAGGGACAGGCTGCTTTATGTGGCCAGTAGAAAAAGGGTTATGGTTATTACCAAGTCGCTGTGAATGAGAGAGACCAGGAGCCCAATGGTGCAGTATTGTTAGTGCCGTGCGCCAAAGCCACCTGCTTCAGTAAAAAGATGGATGCACAAGTGAGCACAAAGGATGGACTTAATGTAGATTAAGTCACCATCACAATACTGATAATTAATAAGAGGTCATAAAAAATCTGTGTGGCTGAGAAAAACACTTATGAGGGCAGGGAAAAAATGAAAAATGAAATGGTTCCATATTTGTCTGTAAAACTTTAAAAACAGTAATACAGCAAAATCAAAATCAAAATCAAAATGAATTTTATGTCCAAGGGACGCTTGCAAACGTGAGCAATCATTGGATGCGATTGCTGAGGGGACAACGCTGTATAGATGCATCACTGTGTTGTTGCCTAGCGATGTTTCTGTACCAGAGCCGGATTAAGACGACACAGGGCCACAAGCAGAGCAATAAACTTGGGGCCCCCCTCCTCAGCCACCCTGTTGAAAGGATGCCCCCCCCCCAGTATAGGTGACCGGATGTCCCGGCAGTACAGGTAGTTGGATGTCCCCCTACTATAGGTAGTAGCCAGATGTCCCCCCAGAATAGATAGCAAGACAACCTACCAGTAAAGGTAGCCAGATGTTTTCCCAGTATAGGTAGCCCACTGCCCCCCCCCCCTCTATAGGTAGCCAGATGACCCCCCAGTATAAATAGCCAGCTGTTACTCCCAGTATAGGTAGCCAGATGTCAACAGATGTATGGCCACTTTATTTCCCCAAGGCTCATTCCTACCCCCTCACCCCCACTTAAGTCCTTCCCTTCGCCACCATCTCTAATAATCCCTCAAATATGCTCATCTTCCATCTCGGATATCCCCTCCCTCTTTACCAGACCACCATCTCCCTCAGTCAGGTAACACATTGTTACTGACCTCCCTCCTTGCACCATGATCCCTGGCTCGGGGTGTAGCAATAGGGGGTGCAGAGGTAGCAACTGCATTGGGGCCCTTGGGCCAGAGGGGCCCTGAAAGGGCCCTACCTCAACTACAGTATTAGCTCTCTATTGGTCCTGTGCTCATAATAATCACTTTTATAGATGACGTGAATAGTGGTAATCATTAACAAACTGCTTCCCACCCCTTCATGTACCTCTGACACTGTGGTTGCCATTGGCAGGTTTTGATGTGCTGTAAGGATTGTTATGCATAGAGTGCTTGGGGGGCCCCATTGTAAAACTTGCATCGGGGCCCACAGCTCCTTAGCTACGCCACTGTTCGGTACCCCTCCTTCCATCACAGTTTTCTCTCTAACATCCCATACCTTCCTCCCTGCTCCCTGAAAACCGCTTCACAAAATCGCACTCACAAATTCCTAGCGATTGCTATTGCGATTTTGGTAAGCACTAGCCCAAAGTGAGGAGGAGTGGAGAGAAATTGAGAATAGCCTGAGATGGAGCAGAGAGCTTATCTGTATTGCAGTCCCACATCACACAGAGACTACTTGCCTGTAATAGGACTCCTGTCTCTGCCAATCTCTCACACAAGTCAGTAAGCAGCCCTCCTGGATTCTAGGGACTGTCAAAAACTTTTCAACTTGTTATCAAAACCTTATCAGCACATGCAGTCATTATAACAATAGGGAGAGACCAGACAGATTTGCCCACAGACCCACCAGGCGAGCTCTGCATCATGTTGTGTATATTAACCAGCTTGCCTGCCCTCTCACTGCACTTTTTTCAGCTAGCCTAGTGTTTCACATTGCCTTACAACAATAAATCTGAATACACCAGACACCAGAACAGCCCTAAATCACTGAATGAAAGGTCTGGGGGAAATCTCCTCCCTTCCCCTCTGTAATAGATATGTTGCTTCTATCTGCTCACACTCTGCAAATTGCATCTTTTTTTGCTGTCAGGTAATGCCACAGTGTGTCAAACTATTACTATTTGTCAAAACATTTTCTTAGTGGAGAATGCTGGCCAGAGATCACACAAATAACATTAGTCATTCCATACCCCAGCCTGTGTTTGACAGCTAAACTAAAACATAAAAACACTGTCTGTATGTGTCTTAGTATCTATGTTACAGAGAGCATTCCTGAAGACTGTTTTTAATGGACCATAAAGAGTTACATCAACAGGGGCAATAATAATACATTTTTATTGAGGTTTTTAAAATTTTGTATAAAATCTTGGTAGACAACCGTACACAAAAGCAGTAACATTATACAGATTGTAAAGATATAGTGATCTTAACATGGATAAAGTTCAGGGATTAAACTATACAACCCGAGCAAATATGGAACATACCAAAAATACACTTGTAAATATGAGCCAGGGGTAGTAAGCATCAGGCTGTTGAGATCATGCGTCTTGAGAATACTTTTACCCTTCACCACAAATTCATCCCTAACTCCTGATATACAGGGTGGATGGATAGTGCTGAGGAATAGAAGTGGTTCTCACAGAAAATAAGAACCTTGGTAAGGACCAGTTTATCATTGAGTCTCAGTTGTGAAACCTTTTAATGTTGCCTTTATATTATGGTATGTATAAAGAAAAGTGTTACCGTATTTACCTTCTATGTGTTCAGAAAGGTGTATTAACTATAATAAAAGTACTGTATAAACAGAGCTAGGTAGATTTCGGACTCGTATAACATCACTTTGGAACTAAGTAACTGTGTAACTTTAACTATAACTGTAGCTGTGCTGCAGGGGCTTAGACTTTGGAGACAGCATGTTCTGTGGGTTAGGGTTTTATTTTACCAGGAACTCGGGCAATGAAAGTTGTGGGGGGGGGGGGGGGTCTGGTTTCTAGTGCAAATTAATCTTTCTATTTGAAGGTTGGAGTTGACTAGAGTTTTAAGTCTTGTCCACAATAATTCTTTATTGGGGCTGCCGGGGCCCCTGACCTTTCACTAGATCAAAGCAACTGCCTGTGTTGCCTGGTGGATAATCCGGCTCTGTGTCTGTACAGTACTGGGGTCCCAAAACTGTGTATCCTTGCGATCGAATCCAGTTGCTACAGGTGCACAGGCTGGCAATAATAGTATGCTACATGCACAACTAGTAATGAAATATAGCATATGTGGTATCATTTTAATTGGGATAAGACAAATAATATATTTTGAGGTTTTTTTTTTATAACTGTGGCACTTACCATGTGAAAATTAGGAAGGTAAATAAAAAAAATGTTTATTTCCTGCATTCATGCCTAATTTTCACCTGTAAAATACCTAAAAAAAATCAATAATTCTTGAAAGAAGAATTTGCTTGAGAAGTTATTGCTATAGCAATAGCCACGCTGAAATGCCAAAATTGTCAGGGATCTTAATGTCTCAAAACCAAAGAATGTAAAGTGGTTAAACTTTGTATAATTTAATGCGCCAAGTATCTTTGATTGTCTGTCATGACCCTCTCCTAAAGCACTAAGGACACATTCTGAGATCACACTGGAGTCCAGGCATGACAAGACCTCTGAAACATATTGCACTAATTCAGGCTACTGTTAAAGACTGGTTACTCAGTAATACATTGAGACTTCTGATCACATATAGTCAAAGGTACTCATAGATTATATAAACTCAAATACCATTCTGTCTGAGAAGTACAAGGAGGAGGTATGAGGATGTTTGACCATGTGAACTAATGTAGCAAGATGATACCAAAAGCACTACCCTTCATTTACCTTGCCTAGCATTAAGAAATGTAATCCATTGTGCTGAGTTAGAAATGTACTGACCCTGACCATGCCTTCTTGGTCATGTAGTCATGGTAGCATAAGCCTCTTTCACAATTGCATGAATGAGTGCAGCAAACAAATTGCCAACTGTGTTTTAACCACATCGCATCCAGATCTTGTTTCCCTCTTATGAACCAGAGCAGTTTTTAGATTTTAGCTATGCTCCTATTTAATCAGCAATAACTTTATGACACCTAAATGAAATATATGTATTTTTTTCAAACAAAATAAGCTTTCAATGTATGGCAGTTTTTTCCCTCAAACAATTTTGTTTTCTATGCATTTTTCAGTTTTACCAATTCCAGTTTAAAAATAAAAAGCGCTACTGTAGATAAAAAACACAAATTTTGTTTGGCTATTTGTACTGTTTGTCACAATACTTAGATTATTTTTCTGTCACAATTTATGGTGAAGAGGTTTGATGAAATCACTGTCGCTGTGCCGGGTAAAGATAAACATCTAGCGTGGAGGCGCTCAATGCTAGATGTTTATCTTCAACCGGAACAGTGATTGGCCTGATGAAGTTACTTGTAATACTAAATTATTTTTCTTACTGTACTGTAAGTGAATTCTTGTCTGAGGTAAGCCACCTCGAGTTGTTTTTATATCCAGCTCCTTTATACTCTTGGGCGCCTCTCCTCCGTGTTTTGTCACTACCACGCGCCTCCTCGAGGGGAGTCCTTCCTGGGCCCCTTGGCTCCAGGTCCCTTTTGCAGAGTGCAACCTGTACCCATTTGGAGGCAGTATCCTCCTCAGGTGCAGTTGATGGTTGCTGATCTTGCAACCCACCTTTGTGAGTACTGACCTCTTCTTAAACATCCCTACAACTCTTGAATGTACTACACCATCCGGGCTCCCGGTGTCTCTGTGTTTTGTTTTTTTCTTAGGGTTTCCTACCTTCCACTGTTCTCCAATACGTCCTCCTTCTAGCTGTAAAGGAGAAATTATCAGCAATATGGAACACAACATGGAGCTCTACAGCCAGGGGCGGAGACAAGGGTAAGTTAACAACCCCTGCTATGGCCCGCATATGTAAAGGTTCTAGTTCTGTGCCGAAGCATTTGGAACGTTGGCTACTTCTGCACCCAGCACCCACCACCAGCCCCCAGCATACAGCCTCCACCATATGGTATGTGTACCAATTTTTTACTGCACGTTATGTGATGTACCACCACTTGCGGAATAAACACAGTTTTCAGCAGTGCCGACTCCGCACTCTTTGTTTCACCTATTGACTTCTGTTTACTTCTGGTCAGAGCACGCTGTTTGTGCCACAAGTGAGACCTGCTGCGGCCCTGCTGATCCTCCATACCGGATGTTGATCCTGCTGTAGTGCCGACTCCCTCCCTCCCTTCCCCTTCACCTACGCCTTCCCCCCAAATCTGAAAGCTCCTCCATAGTGAGTACTCATTCTGCTATATCTATACATTTCCCACAGAGTAATTGCTTACTACAAGCCGGCTCCTGATGTTCCTGTGTTGTGTTTTAGTTTTTTTTTTCAGTTCAGTTCAGACTGATATCTGTTTAGAAACTAAAATTGAAAGCACAAACCTGCAACATTTTAATAGAATATGAAAAAAACTATGTAAAGTATATTGAGCATTTGCTGTTTGACAGTTATCCGCAATCAATCCCCTGTCAAATGTTCTTTGACATGCTGACATACAGTATATGCCACCTTGCAATATTTGTTCACCCAGAATTTAAATAAAGCCTACCACAAGTAATCTGCAGCAATTATAAACTCCTTGAGTGAGCAGCCTCTAGTGTTTTCAACATCACACAACTTTGAGGGGGTGACATCTTCATTCATGTCAAATTCAACCTGTCATTAAAGTAAAACTGAATCCAAACTGGAGAAAAATAGATACATATGTAGAGGGAAGTCTCAGAAACCCATAGAGCCTTCCCAGTTTACATTCTAACACTTATCACAGGTGGAGACATATTTCATCCTGTCAGGTGCAGCTCTGGGGAATGTTTGTTTACTGAGATGTCTGAAGCCAGTGCAAATAATACCTTGTCTCCCAGAATGCTCTGGAGGGAGGGGAGAATTCCACATAGCCAAACAGCTTAGGCTGTGACATCACTGAGCAGGGCTATATTCCAATACACAGCAGTATATAGCTATAGAAAGTGTCCCTGATGCTGGTACCAGGAAAACTGCCATACAAATTCCACTGTATGTCACAACAGTACCTCTTCAAGTTCCGAGTCACAATTACAGTGCAAACGAGAGGAAACATTGCACATAACTCACTGCACAGAAGCCCTATGATACCCAATCCCAAGAAAACATTTATTTAGCTTCATGTAAGCACTTGTCATATTCACTTAAAAGGCAAATCTGTAATTATGGTGGGGGGAAAAAAAAGACTATCATCTGAAAACACCAGTCTGGTAAACTGCTTTTTCCTTAAAAAGAAAAGTATTCCCAAAGAAGTCTTTGATTGTTGTTTGATCCTGGCAAAGCAGCAGAGATCATGAAGTGATCATGTAATGTCTAAGGACATCTCAAGAGTAATGTTTCACTTCTATAGTTAACTTCAACCCGATTAAAAATTTCTAGCAAGCTTCACACAGCATTATGACAAAGCAAAGTTATTCTGGGCACTATGAATTCCCAACACTTCACATTCAAGACAGACTTGTCAGACCTAGGTTATTAAAACTATATTACATGAAATTAATTTTTCATTGCATGCGACTGAGATTAATACATTTTTAATGTGGGATTTCAAAATCTATATCTTCATAGAGGAATTGTAAAACACCCTCTAGCAGGTTTCTCAAAACAAGCCACAGTGCTGCAACAACTTCAGCTGACCTCCACCTTCATGGAAAACAAATAAAGTTGGCAAAACACTAAATAGCGTTTTTGAAATAGAAATTACTTAAGGATAAGATGCACAGAGGCACATCTCTCTCTCTAACAACCATGGCAATTGCGACAAGATGCAAATCATTTTGCTTTCATGTCTTCATCTAGCATCTTTTCACAGGCCCAGGCAAGTTGTGCTGCAGAGGATTGATACATCCCTACCTGGACTTGTGACAGAGGCACTCTGATACTCAGAACTAGAGCAGTTGTGCATAACCTTACAAATTCACCCCACTGGAATAGTGCAAATAGTATGCTTGGGATGGCATGACAAAGGAGTTGCCAGTACACATCTTTATGAATGTGGGGCAAGTGATCATGCCAGAGCATGGGACAGTCAGGCCCGGTTCACATCAGCGTTTTTTTCCGGAACGTATACTGTACAAACGTAACGGATGTGAATGGATCCAATGTTAACCTATGGATCCATTCACATGCGTCCGTTACATTCCGGTCCCCGGATCTGAAAAATGCCACAGGCCCTAATTTTCCGGACCGTTCTGCCTAGCGGAATGGATCTGGACAAAAAATACTGCGGCACTGGGGGCAATGGGAAACGGAACGTTTCTTCACACTAGTGAAGAAACGGACCGTTCTATGGGGGATGGGTGCAGCAGCCGAGCTGGTGGGCTAGGGAGGCTTTATACATACCTTATCTTCATAGGCAGCCGGCGGTAGAGGCTTCTGTCTTCTTCTGCGTCATGTGATTACATGACGCATCATGTGACTAGTCACATGACATGCTTTGTAGTCACAGCGGAAGAACAGGAAGCCTCTACCGCCGGCTGCCTATGAAAATAAAGTATGTATTGCCAAGGGAAACGGATCTGATCAATCATTGATCAGATCCGTTTTCACTAATGCGAACAGGGCCACGGACGAGCCATCCAGATCCGGTGAAGCGGACACCGGATCTGCTCACCGCAGATGTGAACCGGGCCTCAATGTCTAGTTTAGATAGTCAATCACCCTGGCGTGCATATTCATAGTATAAGCGTAAATTAAGCTGGTTATCATTAAGGTATTTAAAAAAAGGACCTATTCAGTAAGGAGTTTTTGGGCAAGACTCTCTAACACTACTGCTGCCTACTGAGTGAGCTCTAGTGGCTGCTTTAGAAGCACTTTTGAGTCCAACAGGAGAAATACCTATATTGCAAATACTGCAATTAATATTATTTTATTATTGCAACCTTTGGTGGAGCAATTTCTAGCAGCACTGCTCCTGTGACATTTTTACCTGATATGTTCAAAGTCACCCTTCAAAAGTGCTTCATCCAAGTCCAGTCTAAAGACTGGACTCCATGGCTGAAGATGTGCCGTGACCTACACTAGAATGTCGGGATGCTCAGCACTGTAGGGACAAATGTCAGCATTGCTGGGCCAAGACACAGACTCTGGGCACTGGGCATTCCACTTCCCCCCACCATTACTCTCACCTTTACAGGTTCACTAGCCATATCTCAAGCTTCTTCTTCCTGCCACCACTTTGTTCCATGGCTGTGGGTGGCGTCTCCCATCTGGTGAAAAGTCACAGGATGAGAAACACCATCTATAGCCATTAATACCAGACATTAGTCGGCACTGAAGAGAAGAGGCTTGAGAATGGGGTGGGGTAGCCAACTGAGAGCTACCTATATTGGGAGGGAGGGAATGATATCAAGCTACCTATGCAGGAGGGAAGGGGACTAGAAGAGGGGGGGGGAGCATGAGGTCATTACATTGGGGTGGGTCATCTGGCTACCTTTACTGAAGAGAAGATTCTAGCTACCTGTAGTGAGGGGAAATCTGTCTACCTGTACCGGGGGGAAATTATATCAAACTGCCTATGCTGGGTGAAGGGATGGGAATGTGGCCACATTTACTGGGGGAAGGGGGGGCACATATTAGTTTCCCTGCCTCTAGCCCTGAAGAAAGCTTGTCCTGGCGCTGGATGTCAGGAGATTTTTGGGGTGCCTGTCACTGTAGTGATGGTTGCAGATGGTTGTAATGTTGTTGTAGAGCCATCTAGTGTTGGGTCACTTGTTTCTCTCTTGCCTCATAATACATACAGAAAAGAACATGTTTCAGAACTCACAGTACTAAAAAAAACTTTAGTGTTTCTTGTATTGAAGTTGCTGTCACTAACAGAACAAAAGGGAAGAATGCGCTTTACATAATTGACATTGACATTAATATGCATCCTGATGAAATATCGCATTGCTGGATTCCATCCCATACAAACCCTGTTACAGCCACAACAGGTTGCATTCTGTCATCACAGATGTATTTCTTTATCTACCCATTCAGCTTAGCAAGATGAGAAACTGGAAAGGGATTATGAAATAATTAGCATTTAAAACATGGGCAGCAGAGGAATATATTATGAGATAAAGGGATTTTCCCAAGATCATTCTTACACTGGGCATAATGAAGGAGGTGTGTTTGTTTACAGTAACACTGCTTCCCTTTCACACTATGCCTGGAGTAGAAGAGGCGTATTTCACCGATACCGTTTTTCCATGTATTCTTTTGTGTGTCTCCAAAGACACTGATATGTCCAAAATAATCCAGAGATTACCAAGCAGAGCTGCATGTTAGTTTTCTTTTATGACACCAAACATAATGGATGCTGATTTCAAGCATAATTAAGGCACAGTTCTAAATGAACCCTGTCATAGCTTAGTGAGCAATGCTACCCTTTGTGTCAAGGAGGCTTCTTATCTTAAGCTAAACATCCTGTTCTAATAATGTGGCACTTGAGTCCAGCTCAAGGAGATAACAGCAGGCTGTGTGGGTGAGGCTTCTGCTACTGCTGAGCTCACAGTCATCATGCAAACTGAGAGAGAGGAGCAAAAACAGAATCTTCAGAGGAAACTGCGGTCTGTAGCTGGAGGCTTGTGCTGCCAGAAATGGCTGGGGAAAGGGAGTCTGACCAAGTACTTATTCATTAGATATCAGTCATCAAAAGTCATTTCTACACAGAGAAAACAAGCATTGCCAATGTGTGCCTATAGAAAAAGTAAAGCACTAATTCAGCCTGCCATTTTTTTTTATTTATTCTAATGCATTTGATAGTAAATTTACATTAATTAGTAACACACAATGTGTTGTTTTGTGCATTGCAGGTTTCTTTTTCTATGTATAATATAATATAATTGTATATTTATATTTTGAAGTACCTGGCTGGTGTGTAAATTTGAAATGCCCGCAGCTAAATTTCAGTGCAGGGTAAAGCCGAAAGACTGCTCACCCTGCTGCAGGCAACCTGGGTGGCGTTAATGCTATTCTCCCTCAGAGTTGTCTTAAAGCAAAGGGAATACATAATTCGGGCACCACCTATTGCCAGCGGATACATTTCCGCTCTCTTTTTCCCCTTAATTTGAACTTTGGCTAACGCCAGCACCCAAATTAGTCACTGAGCGCCGCTATACCTGTAATTCTCATTAGGCCTATGGCAGCGCTCAAATCGCTGTACCTAAATAAGCTGATTTGCTGGCTGGATTGCTCCTTTAATGTTATTTCCATTGTTTTGCATTTTTAAAATCTATTTATAATCCCACATTTGTAAAAAGTGCAATGAAAGAGAAATGGCTTCTTATTGCAGGCAGGGCAGAGTGATGAGAAGTATGCATGGCTTTCATAGATTTGCAGTGGTAGCAACTAATGCAACTAGTCAGGGGCATAACTAGAAGTCACTGGGCCCCACTGAAAACTTTGGATGGGGGCCCCATCACCCTTCGCTTTCTGCATAGGTAAACTGAGAACCAATGTTAATTGGCTAGTGCACACTTGAATGAGCTTTCTCCCTGCAGATAAAAACAGACAGCAGTGAAGCACTGCACACATTTTATCTATCAATTACATTAGCTTCAGTGATAAAACATGCATGTTTTCACACATACAGACACGCATGGTGTACAGAAAATGCATACAGAAAACGGACAGATGAGTGTGCTTCCCAGCCTCAGCTTATTACACTCACTCTGTCCATTTCTTATGGAGCAGAACTGGCTCTACAGACTTCTCCAGCATCATTACAGTACACAGCAATTGGGGAGGAGTAGAGAGGCTGGGAGCAGGGCGCTGTACACAAGAGTCTGCTTCACACGGAATAGGGACTGTCTACAAATCTTTGTCTACAAAACTTAATATGATTCCTTATCAGTGGCTGAGCAGATGCAGTCATTAGAACAATTGTGCAGAGAGCAGGAAGTTTTTTTTTTACCTCCGTGCCCTTAGTTGTCAGTCTCTCAGGACAAGGAAAATAAATTCTCCCCCCACAGGGGCCCCCTGTGGCTTCTGGGCCCCCCTGCAGTTGCATCCCTTGCAGAGTTTCTTGTTACACCCCTGCAACTAGTGCCAGCCCCAAGGCAGTTTTTTGTTGTGGGTGAGGTGGGCAGGCTGATGCAGTGTGCAGCAGAGCAGAGGAGTGAAGTGACTCACCTCTTCAGGATCTAATGATACACGTGACCCATATTACTCCTAAGGGTTGGATCACATGACTTCTACCCCCCGCTTTACAACACTTTCAAAAACTACAATTAGAAAAAAAGTTTCTGGAATTATGCCAGACTAGGCCGGTGGCTTCTGCACATGCATGCATGGGCTGCTTGTTGTTGCGCTTACGTAGCCAGACAGCTGATCAGTGAGGCACAATGAAGCTGCAGTGAGGGACACAGAGACTTCTAGGGGTTGGAAGAAGCCCCGGGTAAGTAAAGTTGCAAAATGCTTTGCAAATGAAATTAATGGTGGGGAACCCACTAGGGCTAATAACAACCGAAGGACAGCGGTTTGCGCTCAAATGCTAAGTACGGAAGCGCTGTAAAATTGCCTTTGAATCTCTTTTCCAAATTATTTTGCAGCGATTTGGAGGCCTAATGTTTGTCCCTTTAAATAAAAAATGTTCATACTCAATGAGTGCCCTGATGTCTGGCTTCCATCCCTAGCCCCACCCCCTAGCAGAGGCAGTCACAGCCGCTTCTCTTATTCCTGCTATGGAAGTGCCTATGACCTCTTCCCCTAGGGGGTGGAGCTATGGACGTAATCCGGACATCGGGACATCTGGTGAGTATGTAAAACTTTAGTTACAGGGACAAATCACTAAATGGAAGTGATGTACAGTTTACTGTACAGCACTTCAAAACGTAGCAAATCGCTATCACAAAACTCCTAGGAATAGCTGCACACTGCAATTGCAATTTCAAAGTGCTGCAGTGATTTCTAGTGGGTCCCAGGCTTAAAGGGAACCTGAAGCGAGTAAAATTATTTATAATAAACACATGACGTAGCTGCAAATGAATATTACATACTTACCTCACCATCAGTTCCTCTCAGAAGCTCACCATTTTGTTGTTACAGTGATCCCTTCCTGTTCTGGCAATATTTTGAAATATACCAGTTGCTGTCAGTTATATATCAGTAGCTGTCAGTTACAACTGAATGTGCAAGGTAATGTCCATGTTTCCCTATGGCTCAAGTGGGTGATATTACAGTTTAACAGTGTGCTGACCAGGAAGCTGTTATGGGGTAGTGGCCATTTTTAAAATGGAGGACGGAGAAGTCCATTGGTCACAGTGGACAAATGGGACGCAGGAGAGGAGAAAGAGATTGAGGAGTAGACTGCACAGGAGGTAAGTATGACTTGTGTATGGTTATTTTGACTTTTTATTTTCAGTTCAGGTTCCCTTTAAACTGAATTTTTAACATGAATGTGTGTAACAAGGTATGTAGGATGAAGAGTAAAAATAATATCTTTCTAGTAGGCTTTTTAAACCTATGTGTGTGGTCTATAAGCTTTTAAAATTCATGTTTAAAATCCTCTAAAATGTTTGCCCTTCCAAATGCGCTAGTTTGATAGCAGCAAAGAGTATTTGTGTTGCTAGGGGAAAAAAAGAACAAATATTTTCCACACATGAGGCTCATCGTTAAAGGCAATGAACAGCTGCTTACCCCCCTAAGCAAGAGTTGGGCTACTTGAAGAGTTATTGTAACCTGTTATTTTATGCACTGTATGCAGTATTTAAGCTTTTAAGCTGCAGAATGTGGCACAGCTCCTTGCTTCGAAGTTCGACTAAAGTGTTTTGGAACTATTACTGCTGGAGATTTTGCAAGATGAAAGAGGACAGAGGAGTTTCCAGCAGAAAAAAAACTCAGAGGAACCACATACTGCATACTGAGGAAGGCAAGTGGAGAGTCATGGATAGCCCAATGTATGTGTAAATTTACAGACACTGAAGAACAGTGGTCTTGGATTTACTAAACAATGTGAGGACATATCAAGAATTCACAAAGATATGCTGCCAGCGGTTGCTGCAGTGATCACAAAATAAATAGCTGAGAAGGCTCTTACTCAAACATACTAATCCATTTAAGGATATTTTCTATGTATTTCTCCTGGCTATGTTGTCAGTGGTGCTCCACTCTCAGAGCAATATCTGCCCATGTGATTCTTAACACTCGGTTGCAGGAAGGGAAAGGAGAATGTTCTGTCCACTTTTCACAAGTTGCCAGTCACCATTGCGTAAAGACGTATGCTATACGAATTAAAAAGGGGTGGGGGGAGGGGGACCCGGAAATTAACTTGCTGATTATCAGGCTGCATTCCTTGGATCTGAGCTGGTTCTTGTGTGGAAGGGGGTTTATACCATTTTTCATATGTTTTCAATCACTCTCTAACTATTATTAGCTTAGCTATTGCAGGAGAAAGATGCTCTCCATGGTGCTGAATGTCTGCTTATATCTTACATTCAAACATGTATGAATGTAAAATATAAGCAGACATTCAGCACCATGGAGAGCATCTTTCTCCTGCAATAGCTAAACTAATAATAGTTAGAGGGTGATTTCAAACATATAAAAATAAATGTATAAACCCCCTTCAACACAACTGCCAACCCAGATCCAAGGAATGCAGCCTGATGGTCAGCAAGATGCTTTGCATACATTTAAAAATGGCACCATGGTAATTTGGGCGTCCTGGAGAAAGCCGCTTGTGGAATATTGGTAGAATTACTGATATTCTACTGCTTAATTCTAAAATATTGGTAATTTTTACTTGCATTTTACTAACACCTAGCCTAACATTGTTCTCATATGTGCACTCCCTCTACCGATGCCTAACCGACCCCTAACCAATGCTTAGCCTCAACCATTCCCTGGCCATAAAATGTCTAAGCCGGACTAATCCCCCCAACCAATGCCTAACCCTAACCTCTAATCTCTTCAGCATGCTGGTATTAGCCAGGAACATGGCCCTAACAAACATGTGTTTACACCGCTTAAACCATTAGCTTACATGGTTCTTAATGGGGTGCTTCTTTACAAAAGCACCCTTGAGCGTTGTTAGGAATGAGAGGCTCATCACCACCTCTAGAGACCTGAGTAATATAACAGGAGAGCTTCTGATAGAATCTGGAAACCCACTTTAATGATAAATGGCCCCAGATATCCTCCTAGACCCACGTAAACTAGATAAAATCTTTTACATATTTACAATAAAGTGTAAAAAGTAAAAATACACATCATGAAAAAACTTACATATACATTTTTTGTTTCAAACCAGCATGGTACTTGTGGATTCACACCTGTATGTAAACTAATACTAAGACTATCACTTCAAATAAGGAGCAGTGTTCCTCTATCATCTTCTCCATTTACAGATGAGAAAACTCTCTCCTGCAAATAGTAAATTGTGCAAAAAAACTTTTTTTTAATATTGCATCCGTTGCAAATGTTAATGCCTCATGCCAATTTTTCCTAACAAATCAGTGTGCAGAATCCATATATAGAATCTGAAATCATGCTAAATCAGAACAACCCAAACCATTGGCATAACAATAGCCCCTAATACCCCCGCCATCACTGGGGGATAAGGGGTAACCATCCCTGTGCTTAAATGCAGAGCAGCAGCTGTGGAGTGTCATACTTAACCTGCTTCAGGTGGCAGGACAGGTCCTCATCCCTCTGGTCAGAGAAGCCAAGCTCCTGTTAAAGGACATGCAGAGCTGGAAGTCACAAGGACATAGGCTGCACAGCACAGAGCTGCACTGAGGAGGACTTTTGCCACCAGAGAAGGCAGGTATAACACTCTCCTACTGCTCTACTGAATTGGGAGGGAGGGGGAGCTGCCTCATACTCTGACATTTGGGGGAGAAGAGATGGTGGCAGGATTTTGCTGGGCAAGGAGGGCCTAGTCAGCAGATTTTTGCTGGGGGCCTGACAGAGCAGTTACACCCCTACTCGATAACCCCATCATAACAAGCTGTGTATTGCTCAGTGTGTACTAACAGGAAAATAACAATAAACATCTGCTTGTTTTTATATGGCAAAGCTGGATAAGTGGACAGAGAGAACACTTGCAAAGCCTTGACAATGGACAAGGATTCATGTGCAAGCTGACAAAATATGCCATAAAAAGAAGGAAAATACAGTTGCATTGAAGCAAATGTTTAAATGCACACTACCACACAACTTAAATGCAAACCTATATTTTCAGTAAGACTAAATTCAGCAAATAGTGATTATGGCTTTGTGCCTAACTTGCACTTTATTTGCCAATAGCAAATAACCTATATTTATACATAAAATATAAGAAAATAACAACTGGCTAAAGGAAGCTTTCTCATCTTTCTTTTGTACATTCTATCCTGGACAGGAACACTGTCCTCTTTAAATGCACTGTATGAGAGTTCTCCCGATGGAGTTTCAAAATATTCAAGCCTTAGTACTGTGAAGGTCAATGCAAAGTGTTCATGTTCCTCTGCTACTTGCTGTTGTTTTGATGTAAGTTTGAGGCTATTGTTTTTCTAAAAGACTCGTTCTTTTAACTTGTTTTTCAGTAACTTTGGAGATTTTTTTTTGTGTCAATTGAAGTGACACTATATTCTTTTTTCTTTTTGCCCTTCAAGTATTTAGTTGAACAGCAGGCATATAAGTAAAGTTCTAAGTTTATAACATTTTCCAAGGTATTCACGGGACAGATGCATCACTTAGGGCCTAGGATAGGAACACTATCTTGTTGCTTGGCAAGGTAGGTGGCCGTGTTTTTTCCACAAAGGCATGGCAGCTACATTGCTCTCCATGGCAACGCTGTCCCATTCAATTATACTGTTTGAATAGGACAACTCTATGCTCAAAATACATGCATACAGTAATATGATCATTAGACAGTGAAGTCTATGCACTGTCTGATGTCCCTGTGTATAGCACACATCCGCTCTGCAACATAACCGTGTGCTCAAATCCTTCCCAAACATACAGCAGTCACCACAATTGGTATTCATCATCAACTATGTTACATATCACCAGGACAATGTGGACTCTCCTCACTAGTTACTTAAAGGGACCTAAGCAATGGCCTAAAATTAAAATCAGAACTTACCTGGGGCTTTCTCTATCCCCCTGCAGCCTGCGAGGTCCGGCAGCATAATATTCCTCTATTCTGTGGTCCCACTGGTGGCTCCGGTAATCCAGGCTGGTCTCCGTAAGAGTCCTGCGCATTAATGGTTCAGTCTTTAGAGATCCACGTATGTGCAGGATTCTTCTGGCATGATGATGCGCAAAGTGCGTGCCGGGGCTACGGGGGGCTGGAGCAAGCCCAAGGTTAGTCCTGATTTTCATTTTAGGCCACTGCTCAATGTTCATTTAACAGAAAAAAAATAAAAAATATACATAGCTTGTAGTAAGTGCACCCCAAGTGCTGAAAGTTGGAAACAGTGTCATAGTATTCACTTAAAGTGGTACAGTAGCGACATATGGTAGAATGCATTCAATTATTCAAGATTCCCACTTTTACAGTAATTTCTGGTTTCAGTCTCAAACACTTCCTATAGTTATATATTGCTGCATATTGGTATGTAACCCCACCCTCCCAGTGATGCTTAGCCTAGGCTGTTTAGCTATGTGGAAAATCTTAGAGACCAAGCATTATTTTCACTGTCTTTGGAATTCTCAGAAACAAACATTCTGCATAGCTTCACCTAACAGGACTAAATATGTCACCTGTTATACATTTCACAATGTAAATCAGAGTGAGGAAAGATTTTACAATAGGAAAACACTGACTAAATAATTTATCAATAAATATTTTGTAAAAAAATCTAAGCAATTTTATTAACTATGTTATTTTTGCTACAGTTTCCTTTTTAAGGTAAGCAACAGACCAAAGTGATTCATCATGATTATTTCCACAGCCTGAATGTACAGTATCCACACCTCTGCTAAAGCAAATAGGGAGTACACCTGGTCCATGTGGAAGCAATACATCTCCTATGAAGTGGGAGACAAGGATAGTAAACAGAACATCAACCTGTAAAAGAATTTCAAGGATTGCACGTCCATATCTGAAAAAAAGGTGTTTACTTATTTATTTATTTAGTTTAGACTTAATAAAAAATGTTTGATGAAAAAAAAGATTGTCTTTCAGGGCATCCATTGCTTCTTTTTTTTTTTTTTTACAGGCAAAGAAATGTTAAAGTGTGAAGGACTAAAAGATTATTTTTCAAATGCACATAATATCCAGTTCGCAGCATAGACAAGAGTGTTCTGAAAAAGAAAAACAGTCAATATATACTTTTTAGCTGATGGACGCATAGTAAAATACCATGTCTGTTCAGACATAGATGACTGTAATCGCTCTGATAAACTGCTGCACCTAAGAATCATTAGTCTGGCAAATATAACTAACCTAGCAATTACTGAAAGATGCTGAGGACAGAGGGATGTAACGGACACTTCTGTAAAGCTTCACATAGGTGGCTTAAAGAGAACATTAAAAGGAACATGAAGTAAGAGACATTTGGAGGGCAACATATTTATTTTCTTTTAAACCACAATACCAGTTTCCTTGCAGTGCTGCTCAGGGGCATTGCTAGGATCCTAAGATATCCGGGGCACTTTTGGGCACTCCAGGTGGAAAATGTGTTTGACCACACACATGAATGTGGGTGAGGTCATGGGTGGAGCCAAATTTACATGAACTTAACAGTGGTCTAAGTAGGCCTGCCCAGCAAAATGTTGGATGAAGCCCCTTCTCCATTAATACAAAAGGAATAACAAAAATACAGCATATCACGTAAATAGACAGTGGCACTTAAACATAACGAGGCAGAGTTACCTAGCTTCTGTGTGTGCTGGTCTGGCCTGCCACCAGGTTATATGGAAGTTCCCCAAAGCATTCCCTGACCTTCTAGTGGACCCCGTCCCATGCTCCCATGAGCCTCCCATTGAGGCACCACAACTCCCAGCATGCCCCCATAGAAAAACCACAGCTCCCTGCATGCCCTCATAAAGGCATCACAGTGCCCAGCACAGCACTACAGCACCCAGTATGCCCACATAGAGGCATCACAGCACCCAGCATAATCCAGATTGATGCACCTCAGCACCCAGCATGCCCACCATTGAGGCACCACAGCTGACTCTGCCTGGTGGATATCCGGGACACCCCAGAATAGATCTTGGGCAATTTCAACTGATCTTTGGGGCTAGCAATGCCCCTGGTGCTGCTGATTGCTCTGGTCTGTAGTATCTGACTCACACACTGAAAATAAACATACAGCTAATCTTGTCAGATGTTTGTCAGACACATCTGATCTGCATGCTTGTTAAGGGTCTATGGCTAATAGTATTAGAGGCAGTGGATAAGCAGAACAGCCAGACAATGTGCATTGCTTAAATGGAAATATATATGTCAGCCTCCATAAGTGTCTAATAACGGGTTCCCTTCAGGCAAGGCAGGGCGTTTTGGTGCCTGCTGCATAGCACCTAAGCTTGGTGCGGCTATAGCAGTAATGCTATAATCCACCTACGGGTAATTCGGGAATCTCTCCCTATGAGTTGCTACGACTTGGAGGAGGAATAGTAGTAAACGGCGGCCAGAATTTGTGCAGCAGCAGGGTGAGCCATCATTTGGCTCACTCTGCGCCGAAAAGCCCTGCACCGACGCACCATGTACGCCCTTCAGGGCCCTTGCACACTTGTATGCTGTGTCGCACCAAGTTACTTTTCCCCAACCCATCTTTACTTCTTGTGGACAAGGGAAAAAAATAAACAGCACAAACTGCTTATTTCCTTAGCTATAAATACACCCTTCTCCCAATACACGCCAGCCCTGGATCCCATACATATCTGCACGATATTGGTGTTGCTAACATGCAACAACTGACATTATCCAGGACCTTCTCATCCAAATTCAAAGTAGAAACAGGCAGACAGCTGCTCTATACCTCACTATATATATATATATATATATATATATATATATATATATATATATATATATACGGTAAATACAGAGGGGCTGCAGCACACAACGGGAAAGCAGTGACAGGGGCTCTTGGTTAGGCTTTAACGCGTTTAAGCTCACCAACTGCACCAAAGTAATGCTTAACTTCTTCTTCTCATCTTCTACTAGCTACTGACTGATCTATGAGCTCCGCTCATTTATATGCTTAACTGTGCTAGAGGTGGGTGTGGTTATGCACGCTCACAGGGGGAAATTATAAATAAATACCATAGTATTGCATATAATTTGGTTTGTGCTGCTCATCCCTTGGTATTTATTTATAATTTTCCCCGGTGAGCGTGCATAACCACGCCCACCTCTAGCACAGTTAAGCATATAAATGAGCGGAGCTCATAGTTCAGTCAGTAGCTAGTAGAAGGTGAGGTGTTTTTAATTTCCTTTCTCCCATGTAGTTGACCTTTGGGCTTTTGGCATGGTTCCCACTAGAACGCTGATAAAAAAAACTAGCATTTTTGCCTGGTTAGAGTAGGACTCACCAGATTGGGGACACTTTGGCGCAGTTGGTGAGCTTAAACGCGTTAAAGCGTAACCATGAGCCCCTGTCACCTCTTTCCTGTTGTGAGCTGCAGCCCCTCTGTATTTATATATTTCTTATGGAGACTGGGGATCTCCAGGCTCCATGCATGCTTTACATAGTATTGCATATAATTTGGCTTGTGGTGCTGCTCATCCCTTGGTGTATATATATATATATATATATATATATATATATACATATATATATATATATATTATATATATATAATATATATAATAGGCTAAGTGCCTCAACCCTCATGCAAGAAGAAGAAGTAGCGCCCTGCCCCTAGGGCCGGTCCAAGCAAGAAGAAGGGGCCATTCCAAGCAAGAAGAAGAAGTAGTGCCCTGCCCCCAGGGCGGTCCTACACTTGCCGCCGAGCTGGAGGGGGTAGCGGGCAGGAAGGGATATTGGGCACAGCCACGGGGAGGGGGGTCAGACCCCCCCTCCCTCACCTGGGTCCCCCATCTGCGCTCCCCCTCTAGCTTAAGCTCAGTAGCAGCCGCCACTATTAGTAAGAGGCAGTGGGTGGGGATGACTCACCACTTCCGCGTTCCAGCATGCGTTCCACTGTCGGCACTTCCTGCAATGCCATCCACTTACAATACAGTAGTCGGCATTGCAGGAAGTGACGACAGTGGAACGCATGCTGGAACGCGGAAGAGGTGAGTCATTCCCGCCTGCTGCCTCTTACTAATAGTGGCAGCGGCTGCTGCTGAGCTTAAGCTGGAGGGGGAGCGCAGATGGGGGACCCAGGTGAGGGAGGAGGGGTCTGACCCCCCTCCCTGCCGCTGTGCCCAATACCCCTTCCTGCCCGGTACCCTCTTATGCGGTGTATGCTACGCCTCGGGGCCGCTAGTGTGTATATATATATATATATATATATATATATATATATATATATATATATATATATATTATTATTATTATTTTTTTTAAAGGAAGTGTAAAGATATAGGAAGTGACATGTAACAAGATGAGATGTGTATGTACAGTGTCAAGCACACATATAACTATGTAGTGCAACATCTTTTTTTTCTTTCTCTGCCTGAAAGGGTTAAACATCAGGTATACAAGTGACACTTTATGTCCTAGTCAGGACTGGGTTGGTCCATAGTGGTAACTCCCACTGATAGGGAATTACAACTTTTAAAAACTTTCCTAGCAGAAAATGTCTTATGAGAGCAGTAAAGAAATAAAAAGGGTTAATAATTCATAGATTTTAGCTCTGGCATACTTCAGTAAATGTGTCATTAAGCAGAGTCAATGAAACCATAAAAACTTTTTAAAAAAAAGTAGATTTAAATATAAATACAACTGTGGGATAGCTAGAAAAGTCATTTTTAGGAGGAGGAGGATAGACACAATTGTTTATCTCATCAGTTTATTTTCACCTTGTGTTTCCTTTAACCATTTGCAGGCAAACTAACGTATTAAAACGTCATGCTTTTGCCTGTTAATGGCAACATGACGTTTTAATACGTCGCGCATTCCCGCCGCCGCTCCGCACGTGTTCGCGGTGCTACCGCCGCCGTTTCCATCGGGTTCCCGTGCTGGGTGATTGGGGAAGAGGACCGAGTGGTCCTCTACCCAATCGCACTGCCTGGAGTGAATGGACGCGACCGCGAACAGCGGCCACCTCCATTCACAAAAACAGGAAACTGTAACAATTTAATAAAG
Organism: Hyperolius riggenbachi; assembly: GCF_040937935.1. Classification (NCBI taxonomy): domain Eukaryota; kingdom Metazoa; phylum Chordata; class Amphibia; order Anura; family Hyperoliidae; genus Hyperolius; species Hyperolius riggenbachi. The sequence continues at coordinate 145,175,994 of NC_090655.1, forward strand.
TGTAAAAAAAAAAAAAAAAAGTGATCACTTCCTATACGGGAGAGTGTTCACTAGCGCCATCTTGTGGCCAAAAAGTATATTACAGGCACAAAGTACATACATACACAATTACATACACACTATTAATAAAATTGATGAAATTACACTTCCAACCCTTCCCCCCCCCCCCCCCCCAAAAAAAAAAAACACTTGTAAAAAAGAAATCAGCTTCAAATAAATAAATAGTTGCCTTTTTTAATCTATGTTTTACGGGGGGAAATTTATTTTAATTTATTATATAGGGGCTTGTAATTATGGCCTGAAGAAAAAAAAAAAAAGAACAGAAAAATAACACCTATATTTCAAAATAATATATTGTCGCCATACATTGTGATAGGGACATAATTTAAACTGTTTAATAATCGGGACAACTGGGCAAAAAAAATATATTTGTTTTATCCACAGGAGAATGTTTAATTTTAAAAGTATAATGGCTGAAAAGTGAGAAATAATGATTTTTTTCTAATTTTTTTTGTTTTTTTCCCATTAAAACGCATTTATAATAAAAAAAATTCTCAGCAAAATGTACTACCCACAGAAAGCCTAATTGGTGGTGAAAAAAACGAGGTATAAATCATTTTCTTGTGATAAGTAGTAATAAAGTTATTAGGGAATAAAAGGGAGGAGCACTGACAAGTGAAAATTGCTCTGGTCTGTTAGAGTAAAAACTCTTGGGGGTGAACTGGTTAAGATAGCATATCTGCAATTCAGTAGAGAAAAGAACTATGCTTAAAGTGAACCGAGCATCATTTTCAACTCCCAGAGCAGCTCTGTAGCAAATTAAAAATGCATTCTAAAAATGTGCTATATTATTTTAAAAAAACTTTCATTTTACCTCATCTTTTTACATTTAAGGGTTAAAATAGGAAGTATCCTTCTACCTCTTCCATCTGTCTTGTGGACTGAGGAGCAACAGATGATGGAAGGCACAACCAAACCCTGTGGAAGGCCACAAACAAACCCTAAGTCTCCCCCACTGTACTTCAAACAGAAAACATTGGTCACACTTGAAGAAATTCACACCTAGCCTAGATAATGGCAGTGGAAAGTTAGCACGGGGGGTCAACGTCTCAAACATGGCAGCCCTTTCAGCTATTTGAAGTCAGGAGCAGCTTAGATCCCTTTAAAGTGCAGATATCTGATTTTTTTTTAAGTTAACATTAACAATAATCAACAATATTTTTTTAACATGGCAGTCTGAAAAAATGCCATTGTCTTGAAGAAATATGTTTCTGGTGAATGGCTTACTAAATTACTCATCTTTCTTATAAATAGGTATAAACCTTTTGGGACAGGACAGCTGAGGCCCCTTAAGGACCAGAGCCATTCTTTCCTTATTGTGCTCTGTGATTAATCACAGGGTCAAGAGTCACTGAGACAGCAGAGCGAGCGGGTGCAGCATCAGAACAGTGGCACTAACGGTGAGGATGGCATGAGTGCAGCTGTGAATAGTTGGAATCTACGTACTTTCAGAGCCGCACAGCTACCAGCAGGACGTAGATTCCAAATACATTGGTTGGGAAGCTGTTAATAAACTGTATTTAACAGCAGGTTGTTTTGATTAAGTCCCTAATGTCCTTTTCATCTATTATGTTTTGTTACAGAACCCTTCAGGAATCTTTAATGTTGGAACCAGGTCCCCTAAGAAACCAAGTTTCGAAAATAGCCGAGATGACAGACCTGCAGCCGAACCCCATTCAATTCAATTCAATTCAAGCACTTTATTGTCATTGTGTAACACAACGAAATTACTTTTCATGACAACCCCAGGGTGCATATACGGAACATAGTGATAGTAACAAGGAAGAGAAGAAATTATACAAGTATGCCAGGTATTACAGATATTTAAACAATTTGTACACAGCGTTCATTATTTCTGAGAGGATTCAGAGTTCATCACGTGTATGGCGGAGGGGAAAAAGCTGTTTTTCAGTCTGTTTGTGTGTGTGCGGATTGATCTAAAACATTTACCTGATGGAAGGAGCTTAAACAAGGCTTTTCCAGGGTGAGTGTTGTCCTTGATAATGTTTTTGGCCCTTCTCACACAGCGAGTATTATACAAGAGTTCCAGTGATGGCTTCTGCTGTTTTAACAACTCGCTGCAGGGCTTCTCTAGTAGCCTTGAGGCAGGTGTTGTACCAGGCTGTCATGCAATTGGTCAGAACACTTTCTATAGTGCATCTGTAGAAATTAACCAGCAGCTTCTGTGGGAGGTTAGCGCTCCTTAGTTTTCTCAAAAAGTAGAGGCGTTGTTGTGCTTTGCCAGTTAGAGCTAAAGCATTGTCAGCCCAGGACAGGTTCTCTGTGATGGTGACTCCCAAAAATGTGAAGCTGGAAACTCTCTCCACAGCCTCTGCATTGATCATTAGCGGTAGGTGAGTGGTCTTTTTGGTGGTCCTAAAGTCCAGAATAATTTCTTTGGTCGTCTTTTTATTTAATAACAGGCCGTTAATGTTGCACCATGCAGTCAGGTTCCTAACTTCTTCTCTGTATGCAGCTTCTTCATTGCCAGTGTTGCGCCACGCTAAATCTAATGTATGGTCAAATATGCAGATTGTACTTTATAAAAAAATAATCTCAGTTTTGCAGATTGTCTGCTATGTATATTTCCATATGCTTCTAATCACAGTAAATGAAAGAGTCTCTTTTGATGTGGTCTCGAGTAGTGTTGGGCGAACAGTGTTCGCCACTGTTCGGGTTCTGCAGAACATCACCCTGTTCGGGTGATGTTCGAGTTCGGCCGAACACCTGACGGTGCTCGGCCAAACCGTTCGGCCACATGGCCGAACTAAGAGCGCATGGCCGAACGTTCCCCGAACGTTCGGCTAGCGCTGTGATTGGCCGAACGGGTCACGTGGTTCGGACCCGAACGCGCTCTGATTGGCCGAACGGTCACGTGGTTCGGGTAAATAAATACCCGAACCACGTCATATCTCCGCCATTTGTCTGTGGGTTTAGCTTTGGGTAGGCAGGCAGGGTAGTTCGCGCTCCAGCCACGCTAGCCAGGGTCCCCCCTGTCATTGTGTCACTGCTGGGAACAGTAGTACACCGCTTGCTCAGCCACACTATATAGCATTCTGTTTACTGCCACTCTGTGTACCTCGCTCAGCCACACTATATAGCATTCTGTTTACTGCCACTCTGTGTCTGCTGGGAATAGTAGTACACCGCTTGCTCAGCCACACTATATAGCATTCTGTTTACTGCCACTCTGTGTACCTCGCTCAGCCACACTATATAGCATTCTGTTTACTGCCACTCTGTGTCTGCTGGGAATAGTGGTACACCGCTCGCTCAGCCACACTATATAGCATTCTGTTCACTGTTCTGTGTCTGTTTGGAATAGTGGTACACCGCTCGCTCAGCCACACTATATAGCATTCTGTTTACTGTTCTGTGTCTGCTGGGAATAGTGGTACACCGCTCGCTCAGCCACACTATATAGCATTCTGTTTACTGTTCTGTGTCTGCTGGGAATAGTGGTACACCGCTCGCTCAGCCACACTATATAGCATTCTGTTTACTGTTCTGTGTCTGCTGGGAACAGTAGTACACCGCTCGCTCAGCCAGAGTATATAGCATTGTGTTTACTGCCACTCTGTGTACACCGCTCAGCCAGACTATATACCATTGTTTACTGACACTCTGTGTACACCGCTCAGCCAGACTATATACCATTGTTTACTGACACTCTGTGTACACCGCTCAGCCAGACTATATACCATTGTTTACTGCCACTCTGATTCTGCTGGGAACAGTAGTACACCGCTCGCTCAGCCAGACTATATAGCATTGTGTTTACTGCCACTCTGTGTACACCGCTCAGCCAGACTATTTACCATTGTTTACTGACACTCTGTGTACACCGCTCAGCCAGACTATATACCATTGTTTACTGAAACTCTGTGTACACCGCTCAGCCAGACTATATACCATTGTTTACTGCCACTCTGATTCTGCTGGGAACAGTAGTACACCGCTCGCTCAGCCAGACTATATACCATTGTTTACTGACACTATATAGCAGACTATATAGCATTGTGTGTACACCGCTCAGCCAGACTATATACCATTGTTTACTGACACTCTGTGTACACCGCTCAGCCAGACTATATACCATTGTTTACTGCCACTCTGATTCTGCTGGGAACAGTAGTACACCGCTCGCTCAGCCAGACTATATACCATTGTTTACTGACACTCTGTGTACACCGCTCAGCCAGACTATATACCATTGTTTACTGCCACTCTGATTCTGCTGGGAACAGTAGTACACCGCTCGCTCAGCCAGACTATATACCATTGTTTACTGCCACTCTGATTCTGCTGGGAACAGTAGTACACCGCTCGCTCAGCCAGACTATATACCATTGTTTACTGACACTCTGTGTACACCGCTCAGCCAGACTATATACCATTGTTTACTGCCACTCTGATTCTGCTGGGAACAGTAGTACACCGCTCGCTCAGCCAGACTATATAGCATTGTGTTTACTGCCACTCTGTGTACACCGCTCAGCCACACTATATAGCATTGCGTACTCTGCCAGTCAGTGTGTATATTGCTGGGATCAGTAATACTCCACTCACCGTCAACCACTATATGAGCTCAACATGAGTTCCCCAGAGACCTCCGCTGTGAGCAGCACTCCCAACAACAGCAACAGCCAACGCCCCACGCAAGCTATAACATCCACCCCAGCAGCCAGTGGTCAGCAGCAGCCCTCCCCGGAGGAGAACGTTGTGTCCATCAGTCCGTCGCCAGAGCGATTAATGAGGGCTGCCATTGAGGAGATGATGGGGCCTGATGTGGAGGAGGAGGTCTGGCTCAGGCCAGCATCCCAAGTTAATGTTGAGGACGATGAGGGGTCTGTGTCTGGGGATGTTGGGGTGGCAGAGGTGGTGGGTGGGTCAGACTCAGGAGAAGAGTTGTATGATGAGGATGATGATCGGGACCATCTGTATGTGCCTCAGAGTCCGACCCCGGAAAACATGTTGTATCGTGTGTTTAGGTACTAAAATCTGCGTTCCCTCCCAGTAGTGTTGGGCGAACAGTGTTTGCCACTGTTTGGGTTCTGCAGAACATCACCCTGTTCGGGGTGACTATATAGCAGACTATATAGCATTGTGTTTAATGCCACTCTGTGTACACGGCTCAGCCACACTATATAGCATTGTGTTTACTTCCACTCTGTGTCTGCTGGGAACAGTAGTACACCGCTCACCCGCCACTGTATAGCATTGTGCTCTGTGTCACTGCTGACAATAGTGGTACACCGCTCACCCACCACTGTATAGCATTTCTGTACTGCCACTGTACTGCTGCCAGTCAGCGTGTACTTTAAGGATAAGTGAAATGAGGAAGAAATCCGGTGAAAGAGGGAGGGGCAAGGGAAGAGGTGTTTCCCCTGACGGTTCACGTACAGGCCACAGGGGAGCACCCAAGAAAACCCACTCAATACTGCCCATGTTGTCCAGGACAACAACCCTCACAGATCCAAAAGAACAGGACCAGATAATTACTTGGATGACCTCTCAAGCGTCCAGCAGTGGGTTAAGCAGCACCAGCACATCACGCACGAGGTCCGAGTCCTCAGCCAGTTAAAGTCTGGGCTTTCTTTGAAGACTGCACTGAGGATGTTACCATGGCGATTTGCAAGGTGTGCAAGACCCGCCTGAGCAGGGGGAAAAGTATTAACAACCTCTCCACCACCAGCATGAGCCGCCACATTCTATCCAAACATCCCACTCTGTGGGCAAACGCGGCAGGACAGGGTACCACCAGCAACACTGCCTCCCTTGGGTTCACCAGACTCACCACCAGACCCGCCTCAGCAGCAGCAGTAGCCCAGCCATTGCGTGGTTCACAACATTCACAAACATCAGACGATGCTGACACTGTCACTTTCCGGACTAGTGCTCTTGAGGTCTCCCAGTGTTCATCAAACACAACAACCAACAGCCCTTCGGTGTGCAGCGCTACGGTTGAGTTGTCTGTCTCTGAGATGTTTGAGCACAAGAGGAAATTGCCAGCAAATGACCCCCGGGCCGTGGCAGTAACAGCCAGCCAGCATAGCCAAGCTTCTGGCCTGCGAAATGCTGCCATATCGAGTGGTGGAGACAAACAGCTTCAAGGGCATGATGTCAGTGGCCATCCCACGTTACGTGGTTCCCAGCCGCTACCACTTTGCGCGCTCTGCAGTGCCTGAGTTGCATGAGCACGTGGTCAGCTAAATAACCCGAAGCTTGAAGAATGCCGTTGCCTGCAAGGTTCACCTCACCACTGACACCTGGACGAGTGCGTTCGGCCAGGGTCGATACATCTCCCTTACCGCGCACTGGGTGAACCTTGTGGAGCCTGGCAGCGATTCCTCACCTGCTACGGCGCGGGTGTTGCCCACGCCGCAAACAGCTGGATAACAACAGCAGCACCTACCTCTCTGACTCCTTCTCCTCCAACGCATCTCAAAGCTGTACCTCATCCGGAAATGCTAACCCAGCACCAGCAGCAGTAGGATCGTGGAAGCAGTGCAGCACAGCTGTTGGCATGCGTCAGCAAGCGTTGCTGAAGCTGATCTGCCTTGGGGATAAGCAGCACACAGGGGAGGAAATTTGGAGGGGAATAAAGGAACAGACGGATTTGTGGCTGGCACCGCTGGACCTGAAACCGGGCATGAAGCTAGACACCTGGCACGAACTGGCAATGTACGCAATAGAGGTGCTGGCTTGCCCGGCAGCCAGCGTTATGTCGGAACGCTGTTTCAGTGCTGCCGGAGGCATCATCACAGATCGGCGTATCCGCCTCTCCACAGAAAATGCAGACCGTCTGACTCAAATTAAAATGAATCAATCCTGGATTGGAAACGACTACGCAACACTCCTGGACCCCAACCAAGTAACATGACCGATGAACATCTGGGATGGTTTAGCGTTTCCGGTCCCTGTTTATTGAACCTCTCATCTGTATTACATTTATGACTGCATGGCGGCAAAAAGCATTGCTGCTATATCCGCACGCTTTTTGTCCTCATGCAAGGCCTGGGTTGTTGTGTCTCACAAAGCGTGGCCTTCTCCTCCTGCGCCTCCTCCTGTTCCATCACGTGTGCTGCTGCTGCTGCTGCTGGGTTACCGTTGCCGGTCCCTGTTTATGGAACCTCTTATCTTTATTACATTTATGACTACATGGCGGTACAAAGCATGCTATCCGCACGCTTTTTGTCCTCATGCAAGGCCTGGGTTGTTGTGTCTCACAAAGCGTGGCCTTCTCCTCCTGCGCCTCCTCCTGTTCCATCACGTGTGCTGCTGCTGGGTTAGCGTTGCCGCGTGGTCCCTGTTTATTGAACCACTTATCTTTATTACATTTATGACTGCATGGTGGTACAAAGCATGCTATCCGCACGCTTCTTGTCCTCATGCAAGGCCTGGGTTGTTGTGTCTCAAAGCGTGGCCTTCTCCTCCTGCGCCACCCTCCTCCTGTTCCATCACGTGTGCTGCTGCTGGGTTAGCATTACCGGTCCCTTTTCCTGGAACCTCTTATATGTATTACATTTATGACTGCATGCCGACAAAAAGCATGTTACCTGTGCAAAGAAAACAGACATTTCCCGCATTTAAAAGACAGTTTTCCCTTTGAAACTTTAAAATCGATTTTCTCAAAAACTATAAGCTCTTTTTGCTAAATTTTTTTTCCTCTTGTACCCACTCCCAAGGTGCACATACCCTGTAAATTTGGGGTATGTAGCATGTAAGGAGGCTTTACAAACCACAAAAGTTCGGGTCCCCATTGACTTCCATTATGTTCGGAGTTCGGGTCGAACACCCGAACATCGCGGCCATGTTCGGCCTGTTCGGCCCGAACCCGAACATCTAGATGTTCGCCCAACACTAGTCTCGAGGAAGAGTTGTGCATCTATCCTAACTAATATATATATATATATATATATATATATATATATATATATATATATATATATATATATATAATTTGTTAACCTCCTTGGCGGTAATCCCGAGCTGAGCTCGGGGTATGCCGCCGGAGGTCGCCGCTCAGGCCCTGCTGGGCCGATTTCCATTCTGAAAAAAGCAGCACACGCAGCCGGCACTTTGCCAGCCGCGTGTGCTGCCCGATCGCCGCCGCTCCGCGGCGATCCGCCGCGTGCAGCGGCGAAAGAGGGTCCCCCCAGCCGCCCGAGCCCAGCGCAGCCGGAACAAACAGTTCCGGCCGGCGCTAGGGGCTGGATCGGGCGGCTCTGACGTCAGGACGTCGACTGACGTCCATGACGTCACTCCGCTCGTCGCCATGGCGACGAGGAAAGCGAAACAAGATAGGCCGCTCATTGCGGCCTATCTTGTTACTTTCGATTGCCGGAGGCGATCGAAAGTACGCTTCCGGAGCGCCCTCTAGTGGGCTTTCATGCAGCCAACTTTCAGTTGGCTGCATGAAATATTTTTTTTTGAATTTAAAAAAAACCACATTGCAGCCTCCCTGGCAAAATAAATAAACCGCCAGGGAGGTTAAACAGCAAATACAAGTGGGCATCACACTGGAAACTTTTCTGACATATCCATTTTCAATTACAAACTAAGCACCCAGAAGGGTCCTCTTGACCGGTGAAATAATAAGCTCTAAGGAACAAGGGCTTTTGCTGTCCTAGCTTTGTATGATATGGTTGGTTTTGTTGATAAATAAGAAGGTTTTGATGTAGAAATGACGCAGCCTAGGGTTTCTCAAACAATAGACATTCTTTGCACAGCACAGTGAAGAAAGCACCACAATCAATTGCAAATTATGTTGCTGTGTTTAAATGTGTCCCCACAGACATGGTTTGTCAACTTTCAGGATAAATATAATATGCATTAGTCACAGCTAATTCATATCCTGTGATGATGGCAGGATATGAACTATAAGAAGAAGTGCAATGCACAGATATGTTTAGTGACATTTTAATGCCTGAGACAAAAAGACTGGAACCGAAACACCCATTATAACTACAGTATTGTATTCGGGTTACAAAAATGACATGAAAACAGTAGCAGGAAAAAAGGGGGGCGCTGGCGGCTAGTCGCCGCAAAGGGTGCCACCATAGACTCTAATGCAATTATCCTTAATACGGTGAAAAAAGCAGAAGAAAGGGCACCCAATAAATATAGTTAACAACATTAGAACATTAAAGTTTTTGAAGTATGTTATCGTTTTAGAAGCTTAGCGTTATAGTTTGTGTCATATTATTTTGTTTGTATGTACAGATTTTACATTATCAGAGATATTATCATTTCTATGTGTAAAAGGGTGTTTCTTAAGGGGGAGTGGTTAGGGTTAGGCACCACCCAGGGGAGTGGTTAGGGTTAAGCAACATCGGGGGCTTAGTTAGGGTTAGGCATCACCAGGGGGTGGTTAGGGTAAGGCACCACTGGGGGGTTAGGGTTAGGCAACAACGGGGTGATGGTTAGTGTTAGGCAGGCACCACTGGGGGGGGTTAGGGTTAGGCACCACCAGGGGAATGGTTAGTGTACTGTTAGGCACCACCAGGGGAGGGTTCTGTGTGAGAGTAGGGTTGGGTTAAACTGTATTGTTGAATTACGCAAGAATTTTTAACATTAATATATTTTTGTTATTTCCCGTCTAGCTTAAAAAATGGTATTTATCATAAACCAATATAACCAATTTATCGTTAACAAAGTTTATCGTTATTAAGATTTCATTATACATTTCGTCATTCCGTTATCCAGCCGGGCCTTTTTTTCCTGGCGCCTTTTTTTTATGTACACGATTCCATGTTTAAAGTGTAACTTTAGTCATTAAATTAGATACTACTCCTTTCAGGGTTGCAAGGCTGAAATTGGTAGATCATAGTGTTGCTGTCATTTCTAATCCTTCCTCACTATTCCATTTTCAACTTTTGGATGAGCAGGTCAGACACCGTTAGAGTGAAGTCCTCCTATTTTTATTGCATTAGAGTGTGTTTATATAGATTTATTGTATAGTGGCCTATGATTTCTTGTTCTCCCCTGGTCCACATTGACTTGCAGCTGGGGGAGGGGATACCTATACCACAATAAAGATATCAATGGACCAGGGGAATAGCTAGAAATAGAGGTTGGGGCCGCCCCCAAAAAATGATAAGGCACTTTTGTGCCCCCATTCCCATCTCCTACAAACACCAGTTTTAGGTAGCCACAAGTGCACACACCCCCAGTATAGAGTAGTGAAATGTTCCTCCCAGTATCAGGTACTCCAAGTATAAATAGCCAGAGGTACCCCCTAGTATAAGATAATCCCCATCCATATGGGTAGCCATAGGGGCCCCAAGTGTCCCCTCAGTAGTTGGCCACCAGAGTATCTTTTAGTATTAGGTAGCACCCAGTAAAGGTAGCCAGAAAAAAAGTCACACGAGTATAGGTGGCCATCCAGTATAGGTAGTCAAGAGACCCCGAGTATTAAGTAGCATCCACCATTATAGGTATCTAGATGTGAACTCAGGGCCCCCCAGTATAGGTAACATACCTCAGTATAGGTAGTCAGATGTGACCTTCCCCATGCAGAATAGTGTTGGTGGAGTGGAGGAGCAAAGTAACTCACCTCTCCAGGTTCCAATGACAATATATCTTCCTCCACAGTCACAATCTCTATAATTTCAGTGCAGTCTCTCTTCATATAACCCACCGGCCAAATTGGTCATGTGACAAGAGGCAGGGCTGTAGTCATGATGACAGGGATGCCTAAGAAATGCGAGATCACTGGTGGCGCCAGGAGAGGTGAGTTAATTCTCTCCTCTGGTCCACTCACTTACTCTGCACCTCAGTAAACCTACTATGTATCTCCAAGGGGTCCGCCATGGATCTCCTTATCGCCGCTGGCCATGGACACTGGGCCACTCTTTGGCTATGGGCCCCATAGCAACCACTTTTACTATTATGGTGATCCCTATGCCACTGCAGTGGACAACTACAGGAGGGAAGAGCTTGCATTACTGTATGTATATTACTACAATGGGGAGGCATCTCTAGTAGAGGTGGAGGTGATCAGTGAAATGCATTTATTCTGGCTTGCATGCAAGAAGCTATATTTAATTTGGCCAATCAAATGCACTTCCTGCTGCCTTTGAAGGATCTGATGCCATAAGATTTGCATTGAATTTGCAAACATGCTGGATTTATTAGCATCTCATTGACAATCTCTAGTTTTTGACAGCAAAGTAGGGTTCACATCATTAGTATTGTGGAGTAAAAAAGGTGTTTAGCCTGCAGTCAGTTTGGCCATTGTGCTCTTTTCACCAAGGGAGCCCCGCACATCATTTTTGATATTCCCTTTACACTTACACAGGAAATTTGTTGTGTACTTCAACTTCAATCATCTCTCAAAGACGCAATTAATTTGTCTGCAAACATTCAGTTCTTAACTCGTTACTTTCTTTTTCTTCTGCTGTCCATGAAGGTGCACTCTTCCTATGTGCCTATGCTTTGTCTCTGATGCAGGGTTTTGGAATCATGCACTCTCTCTCTATATTCAGTACCCTTCTCTGTATTGGCATTTGAGTTTTCCTTACTGGATACGAGTATGCTGGCAGAGAAGGGGTCTCCATCGAATAGAAGGCCTGTGAAAGAAGTGTGGCCAGTTCAATCTGATGATTTGATGTAAGCACAGCCAGTTTCTATGATTAGTACTGAAATATATGCTATTCGTCTTCTGTTACAGAAGTAATTCACTTAGTGCCTAGTCTGATTTTTGCAGTATACCGCCTATGTAATTCATCTATATTATTAACGAATACATTCCACTTAAAAGGACAATTGCATGATCAAATACATTGAGAGTCTCCCTGGAGTCTGCAATCTGATTGAGGCCTCTTGCACACTGCAAGCGATTCAGATTCAGATTCCGTTTTTTAATCAGTTTTTACATCCGATTCAGATTCCGATTTGCAGTGTGCAGGGAGCAACCTGCAGATCTGAATCTGAATCAGAAGTAAAAACCGATTAAAAAGCGGAATCTGAATCTGAATCGCTTGCAGTGTGCAAGAGGCCGAAGAGTTCTCAAAAACATTGCAGTGAGCTTTTTCTGAGTTTTGTTTCATTTTCTTTCAGACAGGAAAAAGTGTGGGCAGATGCATTTACTTCACTTTTCTGGATGGGACACTCCAACTTTCAGAAAATTATGCCTTTGGCCTTGTGATTCCCCAGATTGCCAGACATTAAACATCAATTCGCATAATTTCATATGGTTTTTCTAAACTGGAGTCAACTGTAAAATGTTACAGAATTTCAAGCCTGGCTTGGATTCATATAAAAAAGACCATTTTGTGGCAAATTTGCAGTGCCTACTTTTTATGATATTGTACTATAAAGTAAGGGTTGCTGCATATTAGTCATGATTGCAGACAGTCATTAACATAAACCTGCACTTAGATATTGTAATGATCCGCTCAGCTGGCTGCACAGGCAGACAGCTGTTTGACCATTCCTCAAGTCTGTGGGCTGCAGGTCTCTGGAAGAGAGACCTGTCTTCACTTTGCAAGTTTCAGACCTGCTTTGCTGCTGAGGAATTTGCATACATTTGTCATGCAAATTGCCTAGTCGCCTCCCTTGAAGGCTTGCAGCATAAATACCATGTGATCCCACAATCCTTTGCTGGTCATAATGGTTTGTTACTGATGAGATCTCCTGGAGTATCAGCCCTGTTTGTTTGTTAAAGGTTATCTTAGAGTATTTCCTTGGGACTGCACTAGGCAGCTCCTCTAGTGCAGTCAGGTTGCATTATCGGTTTTGCCTGTGTTGTCTCTCTGCTGCGATTGTCCTGCTGCCAGCAGCGGTCGACAGGAAATCATTCTGTCTGTCTGGGGGTGCTAACCAGAGCAGCGGTTGCTACTGGTAGCCCCATCTGTTTGTCTGTTTGGATCGCACTCACTCTAGCAGTAGCAGCGGTGGATCTTCCGTGCCTGAGTTCCTGGAGTGTAGACCATAGCCGCGGTGGCTACTGGCTGCACTCATCTGTCCATCTTGTCCTGTGTTTGCGCCTGCTGTTGCCTGGTATGAGGCAAACCGATTAGCAAGCGTCTACGCAACCTGTTTGTCTGTGTTGATCGCTTGCTTTCGCAAGTGTTCATTCTGTCTGTCTCAGTCTATTTGTGTTCATTTATATTACTTGTGGTTAGTTAGGGTGGCACGCTTATCACTGGGTGCCTAACACACGGTGATCATGCCGAAACGCGTTCGCTGTTGCGAATAAGTGCGGTGTTCGCGTTTAGCTAGCGTTTGTTATTTTCCGTATCTTCTCATTGTTGTTTGCTGTGCCTTTGCTACTCTTGTGCTCTGTCCTGCTCAGTCTTGTATCCCTTCTGGCAATCGCCTCTCTCGCGATTGCGTTCCTACTTTGTTTCTGCTGTTGTGTGTTCACCATCGCTGGTTGGCGACTAGATTGGTGCACACACATACACCTTGTCTCTCTCGCTTTAAGGGTTATCTTGCCCTGCATTGCTTCCCCTCGTACAATTCCTATCTGGCATCTGTGGCTGTGTAGAGGATCTGTTCCTCTGCACTCCACAGCTCCATCTGCTGGCAGGAATACCCCTCTACTGGTGCATAGCACCATTACTGGGTTCTCTGAGATTATACGCTTGTGGAGGATTTCCGCGGTGTCAGCGCGCATCCTGTGCACTGACCACGGAAAGAATTACACAATCGTTACAGATATATTTGCAATACACAGCCTGGATTAATCACAAAGAAAATGATCACCCTGGGCACACACACACACACACACACACACACACACACACACGAGACTGCAATCATACAACTGCTAACTGACTGAACGTTCAGAATTTCCAGATATGGACTAATATAGTCCAGATACGTGCTGGTCATTTTTAGCCACCGGTGTAACGTCTTGGGGAGCAGCATGGCAAGCAAGTCAAGGTCAACTCCCTCTTTGCTACCTTCCGTGAAACAACTATCCCCCCCCCCCCACCAGTGCTTCCTAAGTCGCTCCTGTTTCTCCTTATTCAAAGTAATGTACTGGTAGCCAGTAGTGGAACCATTGTTCATAATAACCATAAACTCTGTTAAATATTAATTACTAGCACCCAGAAGAACTTTAGCTTTTTCAGCCAGGCTAAAGGTGGCCACACACCATACCATTCTTTTTATTTTCATTCAATTTGAGCATTCCGATGCAATTTTCCAATTGATCAGAAGTTTTGATCTGAATCTTTGAGGTACCACACACGTATTTTCAAGATTGCCGCAATTTCGAGATGAAAGATCATAAATGCTGAAAAAATTGGTTGGTTAACAAAATCAAGAGAAAAAATTGAATAAATAAAGTTTGCTATGTACTGAATAGTTACATACTTTTTTTTTCTGGTTGAATACAATTTCACAATCCATCACACACCATACAATTCTTGATAAAATTGGTCTGAATTTTCCAACGTGTCCAATCTCAAACAATCAAACATTTTCCTGATTGAAAACAAATAAAAGCTTTTGATTTTTCAGGACAACTGTATTTATCTAATTGGTTTAAAATTGGATCTTTTAATTGTATAGTGTATGGCCACCTTTATGCTAGACAGGATCAGTATGGAGGCATTATGGAGAAGGGATTGAGATACTTGATACTCTGGGCTGAGTCCAACAGAGGCTACAGCAAAAGAGATGCTGTTGAGAATTGTTTGCACATGAGGCTTTCTGTTGGTCATGGTGTAATTTATGCATATGAGGTTCATAGTGGGGTCAGCCACTCCAACTAGGTTTAATCATGCCATGTAGAAAAATTCACTGGCAGTTGCATCACTTTTAACACCTGATAATTTAAACAGCTTCTCAGTTTTTGGAAAGGCTTCCACAAATGTTGTATGTGCCACATTTGCTACATTTGCAATACACTTCATCGGCTTTGGAAATGGGGAGTCTACGGCTGTAATGGTCTGAATTAGGCTGGGGTCCTTCAGCTACTACACTGCCATAAGAAGCTAAAGCCGTCATTGGAATGATCTAGCAAAGGATGAGACACTTCCTTTTTCCTTTCAGTGGCCATATTGAACTGATCCACTCGCCATCGGTAAGAGGATTTGCTGTCAGACTTTCTAGTCAATTTTAATAATTTGAATGAAGTATTTTTTAACCTTTGACTGAAGTGGTATGATTCTTTAGTCTTTTTTTATTGTACATATTGATTACTTTTTTATTTTATTTTTATGTATTTTGCTTTTGTGGTCCTTAAAGAGGAACTTCAGGGAAAATAATGTGATAAAAAAGTGCTTCCATTTTACAATAATTATGTATAAATGATTTAGTCAGTGTTTACCCATTGTAAAATCTTTCCTCTCCCTGATTTACAGACTGACATTAATCACATGGTGACATTTTTACTGCTGGCAGGTCAATTCAGTGGAAGGAGATGCTGCTTGCTTTTTGTGGCAGTTGGAAACAGCTGTAAACAGCGGTTATTTCCCACCATCCAACAAGGCTCCCACAGTGTGATGTCAGAATCATGGTCCTGACATCACACTGTGGGAGGGGTTTCACCACAATTTCAGCCACACAGAGCCCCCTGATGATCTGTTTGTGAAAAGGAAAAGATTTCTCATGGAAAAGGGAGTATCAGCTACTGATTGGGATGAAGTTCAATTTTTGGTTACGGTTTCTCTTTAAATTATTATCTTTTCTTAATGTCCAACACTAAGCTATATTACTATCACACCAAGATCTAGTATGTTAAAAGGTATTTCAAATGTCATCCTTTGCTCCAAAATGGAACAGTGCTGATTTTTATACTGAAAAGTCCTACTTCAGCTAAGGATTCCCATATGCAGTCTTTCATATATCGTATGTGGCATAGCATTGTTTACCTAATTACATTTAGTGACAGGTACATTTGCTAACTTGGTGGGAGTGAGCTGAGGTTCACATTTACATTGTTCTATGAAGAATAAGAAAGACATTTACTTGCTTTGAACCAACTGTAAAGATAAACACAAATGTGTATATTTGTATTGAGTTCAAAGCCCTCGTATTACCTGTGCAAATTATTCCTCATGCATTGATTTGTATAATTATGTTCAAGCACAACTTTTTTTTTCCATGTTCGTACTGTGCTGCTGTCTCTACCTTTGAAGTCCTGTGTCCTACTGTCGTTTGCAAATAACCTTTCCGTAGATCACTTAGATCTTCAAACCTCAGGAGCTATGCGAATGTCATAGCTATAATGACAGAACATGAAACAAATCCAACCTAACCATAAATAAAACTGCCTCCCATTGTGCAACCCTTAGTCACATTTAATATGCAGTCAAATCAGTTTTATCTTAATACATGTTAATATATACTCCATACATTGTAGAATTTCATCTAGAACCTTTCCATGTAAAACCTTAGCCTGGGGAATTCGAATGCTCCCATTCCATTCTCTGTACATAGTCAAAAGCATCAGGCCAGAAAATACAACATTGATTTTAGCTGCCAAACACTCCATTTGAAAGCTATATTTATTTTTAAGAGTTGATTTCCACTTTGCTGCTATAAAAGTCTGCACGTTTCTGGGAAAGATTTCTATGGATGCGGGGATTTTTTCCTACTTAAAAACAGTCAGTTAAGTCTCTTTTCCATGAGCAGCTGAAGTCGGTAAGTTCATGACCTATCAGCTGCTCCCTTTCACAGGCCTGGAGCTTGCTAGCTCTCATCAAGGGCGGTAGACAGGCGGCACCCCCATGGAGTTGCATCTGAATATGGTCGTTGCTGTCCTCTGGCATGACAAGTGCTGTTTTCTAATCACCGGGCAACACCACCACATGTCAAACGTGGCACCTTCGGTGTTACCAAACGCTGCCGTTCAGCTGCATGTAATTGAAGCCTAATATTGCGTGTGGCCAGCAGCTGGGAGGCTGAACTGCCAAACAATTAGTTCAGCTGCCTGTTTTAAATAGGCCTTATTGATATTCAAGGCCGGATTTTTGGAAAGGCCACAAAGGCCCATGAAACGGGTGTAGTGCAACACATGGAAGAAGCAAGTTGTACAAAGAGTGTGAATGCTGTACATGGATACTATATGAGCAAGAGAGGGCTGCACACAGGGCCAGACTTCTGGAAAGGCCACAAAGGCACCTGCTCAGCCACTGATAAGGAATCATACAATGTTTTGTAGACAAAGATTTGTCCTATTCAGTGTGCAGCAGGATCTTGTATGCAGCGCCCAACCTTCCTACCCCCTCCCCAATTGCTGTGTAGTGATGCTGGAGGAGTCTGTAGAGCCAGTTCTGCATCATCAGAGGACAGAGCGAGTATAATAAGAAGCTGAGGCTGGGCGCACACTCGTCTGTCATTTTTCTGTATGCATTTTCTGCACACCATGGGCTTGATTCACTAAAGTGTAATAACTGCAGTTATCACATGGCCTGCCGCGCGCAAAGGTTTGCATGCGAACGGCATCACTTCGCCTGATAAGTGAAGGTTTGCATGCGATCACAGGCGCTTTTCA
The DNA here is from genome assembly GCF_040937935.1 of Hyperolius riggenbachi. NCBI lineage: Eukaryota > Metazoa > Chordata > Amphibia > Anura > Hyperoliidae > Hyperolius > Hyperolius riggenbachi. Next base: position 145,193,509 of record NC_090655.1, read on the forward strand.
CGTGATCGTGTGCAAACCTTTGCTTATCACGCAAAGTAACCAGTTCCCGCACAAACCTTTGCGCGCGGCAGATCGCGTGATAACTGCAGTTATCGTGCTTTAGTGAATCAAGCCCCATGTGTGTATGTATATGTGAAAACATGCATGTTTTATCACAGAAGCTAATGTAATTGATAGAGAAAATGCTTACTGTGCTTCACTGCTGTCAGTTTTTATCTGCATGGAGAAAACACATTCAAGTGTGCACTAGCCAATTTAATAGCATTGGCTCTCAGTTTACCTGCGCAGAAAGTGAGGGGGGAGGGGGCCCCATCCAACGTTTCACAGGGGGGCCTAGTGGCCCAGTGATTTCTAATTAAGCTCCTGACCACCACTAAACAACTCACAATCAAGCACTCAGAGGGGTGGGGCCTTATAGTTTAATATGCATTTGTACACAAAGAACTGGACTGCGTTTGTAAAAAAAATAGGACAGAGCAAAAGAAGAAACAATAAAGGCAAAGGGGGTGGGTAGGGGCATTTCTTGGGCAGTTCGGGCAGGGCAACTGCCCTTGGTGCAGACCAGCAAATAGGAGAAGGGGGGCGCAGCCGGAAGGACATAACCGCTAGGGAGTTGGTGACGCGTGGTGCAGCCAAATGGAAGAAGAAAGAAGATTACCAGCGTGATCACCTTCCTTGAATCCTCCTGAGCTGCCTGCGTCCCAACGTCAAGTCATTATCACATTATCACCGCATGATGACACCTTATGTACTGTAGCAGTACTGCAGGCTGGCAGTACACCATGCCCATGGAGGAGTCGGTTTCCCAGGATTTCTTCGCCTATGTGTTTTCCTGGTTCCGGCTTTCTCCTGGATGAGCGGCTGGTCACTAGTAAGTAGGCAGATCTACTTGTGACCTGTTGTTGTTTGACTGTCCCTAAAGAGTAAGGGTTCGCAAGTCCACAGGGGTGGTGGGGGAGCGGGCGCAATTTCTACACTCTTGCCCTGGGTGCAATTTAGCCTAGAAACTGCCCTGGGAAGGGGATAAGGGTAGCATGTAGATACAATTTAACTTATAATAAATAATAAGCTTTTGTATAAAATTACATATAAGTAATTTTGACATGGATTTCAATACTTAATAGAAATCTTTCCCAGGAGAGTGCAGATTTTTATAGCAGTAAAGTGGAAATCAACTCCTTAAAATAATTATGGCTTTTAAACAAAGTGTTCAGCAAGCTAAAATAAATGTTATATTTTCCTGTCCCAAAACTTTGTACTGGCATTTTGAAAAATTTAAATTGTCATACAAACCAGCTTGCTTTTTATCAAGTGGTTAATAGGAATTTAGGCAGAGATGGCTGTAGGTATAGTATTTGCAGATATTGCAAAAGCTCTGGACACTGTTCCTCACACAGACAGACATCTAATGTACAAAAGAAGACATGGTGCTTTAGAAAACATTAAAATATACTGTACTTCGCAAATGGTTAGACAATATCTAGGGTGGGCTATATCATGCCTTAGGCCATGGCGGCAGCCAATTAGAGTCACAAAGGGGGTCCTACAAACTATGTTTGTGGTGGTAGCAATTCTATTGGATGCCTTAAGCACCAGGCTTGTAAATATAGATTCCATCTACTTGGTTGAATCATTTTGCTTCTGCAGCTCTAGCTAGTTCAGCCAGTGCTCTATTGAGGAATCAGAGTGGGGAAAACGTAATCAAAAAGAAGGGGCTGATTTGTAATGGTACAGGAAAGGGCAGGACCTACCTGAGGGAAAGGACATAAATACTTACTAGGTTCCACTACCTAGGCCATAATATGAGACTAGGGAGAAGGTAAGGAGAAGGAGGTGGTAGATGATGAGGTGTGTAAGATGAGTTAAGCAAACACTTGGTCCAAATGTGCCTCACCCTACTCCTCCACCCTACATGTCACATCTAACTCCTCTACCTCCCATGCCACAGCAAGTCACAGGAATGCAAAAAGAGAGGTGAGACTGCCACTTCCTAGGTATAAGCCCCATAGAGGAGGAAATTATAGTCTTATATGACAAGATGTCATAGGGAGGGACCAGTAAAATGACATTACAGGGTTGGAGGAAGAAGCTGCACAGCAGTAACATACAAGCAGGAAGGCCTGAAACCACAGGACCTTTGCAGGTGGCAATTCTTTCGTAGTTCACATTGAGACAAAACTATTGTCATCTCTCATCTACCACATCTTTTCTCAGTGAATGAAATTAGACAAGACCCTTTAAAACCGGGGTACCCTCATGTACAGCTTTAACTTCAATTAAAGGTTCAGAAGCATTGGTCATAAAAGCTGGTTTACCCTGCAGGTACTCCTGCAGCGAGTTTTTCCTGTACGCGCCATTTATGTTACACAAAGCCTTTACTGCCTCTTCTAAGAGGAAGGAAAATACTGGAATTCTGTTAAAAATAGATTGCATAAATTATTGTTTTTGTTATTATTATTACACAGTACATAGGTCATTTACCATAGTCTAAGGCCAATTCTTGGATGAATTCTAGGGTGACCCAATTAAATTTTCTGTATGTATTTTAGATGAGGGAGAAAACCTATGCAAACATGTGAACAGCATACAAACTCTATGGAGACAATGTCCTGGCCAAAATTCATACCATTCATAGTCAAATTCATACTGCTGTATAAGAATATGATTCTCCAATCCCCAGGTCACCATGATCAAAGTGTAGAAAATAAAATGATCATACAGAAAACAAGTGAAATGCTGCTCACTTTAAAAGCATTGTAAAAACACTTGAGGCCACAGTTTGAGGTTGGAGGGTAATATCTGCAGCTGTGAACACTGTTATTTGCAACAAGGGTTATGAACATGTAAAATGCTCTCCAAATTTGTTCTCAATGCAGATAACTTTACAAAGCCATTGGATGTTTTCCTGAAAGAACAAAATAAAGAAGTGCACACTTTTTGCCATTGCTTTCCTTTTTTAATTTCCCCCCTTTTTGCTTTCTTTTGGTTCAACCAAGGTTTTTGGAAAGCAGAATTATTTTATTTTTATTTTTGCCTTTGGTGAATTCATTGACTTTTTTCAGCCAATCTAACGGTCATTTTTTGGGCCATTTGGTTAGCGGTGGTCAATAAGGGTTGATAATTCTGAGTTGATAAAAATTGTATGCAGCTTGGAAAGGGACCAATTAATATATCAGCTTCTATATTAAACATTGGCCCATTTATAACCTGTATGCATTTGCACAAAATTGTTAGCATATAATTGACTATGCTTACATTTGGTATGCATATACAGTATGTGTATCTGAATAATGTGATATGCTGGCTAATTTTAGGTAAAAATAAATAAAACTAGAATAGGTCAATGAGGAGCAAATTGTATTTAGCTTAGGACTTTACACTTCCTGCTGATTTTGAGTGACCCTATTCCAGCTATAGCCTGTATTTACTCCATTTAACAATGACGCCTATGGCGGCCCCAGCTTTCCCTAGTGCCCCTCACGCTCATATTGACTGTTTTGCATTGACCATCCCTTCCCGATCCTTACCAAGTATACAGAATATTTTTAAGAGGAAGTCAGTAATAGTAACCCAAATAGTCCCCTCACCATAGGATCCCCCCCCCCCCCCCAAAAAAAAATGTTTTCTTGTAAGTTGTAATGAAATGTTTTTTTCAGTAAACTTCAGGTTCCAACTGTCTTATGGCAGCTTTAAAAAATTCAGAATGAAATGAAGATGTATGGTACTGCATGATGCCAACACAATCAAATAACTGTAAAATTAAAACTAAATGTGTTTGCTTCCCTCACTGATAACTCACCTTTCTGAGATTAAAGGGAACCCGAGGTGGGTGGGATATGGAGAATTCTATATTTATTTACTTGTAAACAATGCTAGTTGCTTGGCAGCCCTATTGATCGGGGCTGCACACTTAATCAGGGTCTATGGTTAAAAGTATTAAGGTGCCCATTAACGGTACCATTTTTTCGCCAAATGCGATCTTTCAATGCGATTTTTACGATCGTATTGTATAGAAAATTTGCAGTTTACGAAGGCAATTGATTGTGAACGATTTTTTTGGTCGATTGCTTTATAGGATAAAATCGATCCGAAAGTTGGAAAATATGATCGAATTTGAAGAAAGAATTGTTCAGTAAATGTGAACATTCGATAATTGCCTTCAGATTACTTACGATCATTCAAATCGCATCGAAAGATCGCATTTAGTGAAATGTTGTACCGTTAATGGGCACCATTAGAGACACAGGATCACGAGGACTGCCAGACAACTGCTGCTGTTTGGAAGGAAATAAATATGGCAGCCTCCATTTCCCTCTCATCTCCGGTTCTCTTTAAAAGCAATCCTAAAGTGAAGATAAACTTAAACATAACTAATTGTAACTATTGTAGTAATATTAAATAGCACTAGTTCCTAATTCTCATTTTCAACTTTAAGGTAAAAAAAATAGATCTGAAGCCTAAGCCAGATATAACGTCACTAGAGATTGCCTAAACGGTTCGCCGGCAAACTGTTCCAGGTGAACTTCCGGTGGTTCGCGTTCGCCATGTAACGCAAACTTTTCTGGAAGTTCGGTTCGCCCCCATAGTGCGTCATTAGGGTCAACTTTGACCCTCTACATCACAGTTAGCAGGCACATTGTAGCCAATTAGGCTACGCTCTCTCCTGGAGCCACTCCCCCCTTATAAAAGGCAGGCAGCGCTGCCCATTACACTCACTCGTGTGTCTGCATTAATTAGTGAAGGGACAGCTGCTGGCAGACTCTCATAGGGAAAGATTAGTTAGGCTCTTGTAGGCTTGTTAGGTTGCTCCTGGCTGATTGTTATGGCTAAAATAGCACCCCTCAACAGCTCTTTTGAGAGCTAATGTTCTCCTAATGTGTTTTTTTTTTTGTGTTGAACACTGACACTGCATTAAACAGCCCTATCTGTTGCAGCTGGACCTTGGTAATCGCTATTACTGTGCCAGCCAGGCCCTGCCTAACTATCTATACTGGGACACCTACCTATGCCTACCTAACTACTGGGGCACCTACTTACCTATACGGGGACACCTACCTATGCCTACCTACCTACCTATACTAGGGCACCTACCTATGCCTACCTACCTATACTGGGTCTCCTACCTATGCCTAGCTAACTACTGGGGCACCTACCTATGCCTATCTACCTATACTGGGACACCTAACTATGCCTACCTACCTATACTGGGACTCCTATCTATGCCTAGCTAACTACTGGGGCACCTACCTATGCCTACCTACCTATACTGGGACTCCTACCTATGCCTAGCTAACTACTGGGGCACCTACCTATGCCTATCTACCTATACTGGGACACCTACCTATGCCTACCTACCTATACTGGGACACCTACCTATGCCTAGCTAACTACTGAGGCACCTACCTATGCCTATCTACCTATACTGGGACACCTACCTATGCCTATCTACCTATACTGGGAACCCTACCTATGCCTAGCTAACTACTGGGACACCTACATATGCCTATCTACCTATATGGGGACACCGACCTATGCCTACCTACCTACCTATACTGGGACTCCTACCTCTGCCTAGCTAACTACTGGGGCACCTACCTATGCCTATCTACCTATACTGGGACACCTACCTATGCCTACCTACCTATACTGGGACTCCTACCTATGCCTAGCTAACTACTGGGACACCTACCTATGCCTATCTACCTATACTGGGACACCTACCTATGCCTACCTACCTATACTGGGGCACCTACCTATGCCTACCTACATACAAGAAGATAATAAGGTCGTTGCTTCATTGTAGACAGACCAAATTTGATAAGCTGGACAGTCACTGTTGTTCTATCATTGAGCTACCACAGCCCGGCGATCATATGGGCTTGAAAACCTCCATGGCCTGCACTCTCGCCATGGTGCGCACCAGTCCAGCACAGCCGTCACGACGCAATCAGCTGTTTGCGGTGCGTTACACAGTGCGTTTGGTGTGTCAGTGTAAAGCAGTACTCTAATTACACTCCCTGATTGATGTATACACATGCACTTTAGGCCTGCAATTTAGCATTCAATGTGATTTCTGCCCTTAAAACGCTGCTTTGCGTCAAATCCAGATTTTTCCCCGGGACTTTAGGCATTTATCCCACTCCGCCATGCCCCCCTCCAGGTGTTAGACCCCTCGAAACATCTTTTCCATCACTTTTGTGGCCAGTATAAGTGTTTTTATTTTTCAAAGTTCGCCTCCCCATTGAAGTGTATTGAGGTTCGCAAAAGTTCGTGCTAACCGAACCTTTCGCGGAAGTTCGCGAACCGAAATTCGGAGGTTCGGGCCATCTCTAAATTTCACATTGACATGGATTCCATTCATTCAGATGCCACTCAGACAAATGATGACCTTTTGGACTTTTCACCACCAGAGCATAGCAATAGGGTATGCAGAGGTTGCGACCACATCGGAGCCCTTGGGCCAGAGGGGCCCCAAAGTGCCCTCCCTCAACTACAGTATTAGCTCTCTATTGGTCCTGTGCTCATACTAATCACTTCTATAGATGCTTTGAATAGTGGTAATCATTAACAAACTGTTCCCCATCCCCTTCTTGCACCTCTGACACTGTAGCTGCTATTGGCAGGTTTTGGTGCGCCGTATCAATTGTTTTGTATAGAGTGCTTAGGGGGCCCCGGGGGCCCACAGCTCCTTAGCTATGCCACTGTTCACCACTATGTGTTTGCACATCAAACAGAGGATTTCTAGCTTGTTTTGTTGTAGCTAGGATTGCTGTTTCATGCACATGTTTATCTCATCAAGCCACATGTCACTTTTAGTACTTTAGTAACAGAAGAGGAGACATATCCTCCCCCACCAATTATTTCTGTATACCCTGACAAGAATTTCTGGTCACCTGCTGTAAAATGGAATCAAAGCAACACAAAAACATTGCAAACAAGACAGCATATCTGAAGATTCATTCGTATGCCGGTTTGTAATTCTATGTACGATCCTTTTATCCAAAGATATATGTAATCAATGATATAATCCGGGGGTATGCACTGAACTTAATTTACACTTCATGTATGCGGGAAGCGACAAGAATCTAAATTACTTTCCATGTAACCGAGCCTTTGATTTTAGCATGTGCAGTAATCTAAATGAAAACATAATGAAGGTGACAGGACTTATGTTTTATAGTGCATAAGTGCATGTCCTTTATAAATGACTCATGTGCACGGGTGAGTCTAGCCAATGAACTGTTTAATGCAGCTAATGAAGTGTTGGCCCGCTCATATATTTCAGCATTTAAGCTAACCATGTTTAGTGAAATAATAAGTCCCTGTGGGTGAAAACAGAACACCCCTCCATTAAAGGTTACGGAATTGATTGGCTTAATGAAGATGGATGAATGAGTAGAGACAGACAAGAGACAGGAGGCTTTCATATAGTCATTCATTTGCTACATTTGCAACAAGAAGTCCAACTCAGCCAGACATTGGTGCAATTCAAATACTTTCCTTTAAATGTATTATGCAATCTAGTATACATTTATTTATTAACACTGTGTACTGGGTATGGCAGAGTTTCACTTAAGGCCCAAGTTGTACTATTAAGTTATATTTTTAACCAGTGTGTATTTTGCATTTCAGGCAAATCTGACCTAGTGCCAGTAGTGCTGCTTTCAGTGCAAGGTAACTCAAAGGAGATGGATTTAGTGTGGTTGATTTAGGCAATTGTGCTTCGCTTTAGTTGGCTGGTGGAAGTGTGGTTGGCTTATGTGTTACGACTTAGCTTCATTGGTGAAGTGGTGCATTACAAATACAGTTATTTGTTTTCCTGTAGTCTGGGTGGTTATCTGTGTTCCCGTCTGCTTCTGTAGTTTACTGTCAGTTTTCTTAGAGGAAGCCAAATGACCTACCAGTCTACGCTGAACACACTGATTTTCCATGTCTCAAAATTAAATGCATGCAAACATGGGAAATACGTACAAACACCACAAAAATAATATTCAGGCTAGGAATTAAACTCTAGTGCAGTTTAGTGAGATTACTACTCACTATGCAACCATGTTGCCCCATTAACACACGGTTCCCAGTTATTCCTGTGCGAGAAATCACATGTACATAAGAATTACTCAGCCTTCGCTCAATACTTTGTCAATGCACCTTTGGCAGCAATTACACCCTCCAGTCTTTTTGAATATGATGCCACAAGCTTTGCACACCTATCCTTGGCCAGTTTCGCCCAGTACTTTTTGCAGCTCCTCTCAGTCTCAAGCTCCATCAGGTTGGATGGGAAGCATTTTAAGATCTCTCCAGAGACATTTAATCATATTCAAGTCTGGGCCATGGCTGGGCCACTTAAGGATATTCACAGAGTGGTCCTGAAGCCACTCCTTTGATTTCTTGTCTGTGTGCTTAGGGTCGTTGTCCTTCCAAGAGATGAACTGTCACCCCAGTCTGAGTTCCAGAGTGCTCTTCTGCAGTCATCTTTCCCTTTATCCTGACTAGTCTCCCAGTTCCTGCCGCTAAAAAGCATCGCCACAGCATGATACTGCCACCACAATGTTTTACTGTTGGGATGGTATTGTGCTGGTGATGAGTGTTGCCTGGGTTCCTCCAAATGTGACCCCTGGTATTCACACAAAAGAGTTCAATCTTTGTTTCATTTGACCACAGAATTTAGTTTCTCAGGGCCTAGGACTAGAGTCCTTTAGGTGCCTTTTGGCAAACTATAGGCAGGCTACCATTAAGTTGCAGAAAAATCTCAAGGATTACCAGGGAAACATATTGCACCTGAGCTCAGTTTTGAGCTTCACGGCAAAGGCTGAGAATACTTATGTTCATGTGCTTTCTCAATTTTTTTATTTTATTTTAAATTTTCCAAAAAATGAAATAAACTTTTATCACATTGTCATTATAGGGTGTTGTGTGTGGAATTCTGAGGAAAAAAATAAATTTAACCCATTTTTGAAATAAGGCTGTAGCATAACAAAATGTAGAAAAAGTAGAGCACAATGAGAACTTTAAGGACTATATATATATATATATATATATATATATATATATATATATATATATTCCACATACACATTTAGTTGTAATGCAGAGTCCATTATAGTTAAGTATTTTTAGATATTTTTAGTGACTATACAGCACTCTTCTTTGCTCATTAGCCTGCTTTTTCATAATCTTGTCCTCGTCATGTTACTTCATGTACAGATTCCACCTTGCACTGTAGAAACAGAGGGGCAGACCAAGGAAGAGCTGGATTAAAGAGAACATGGAAAGAGCAACTGGTTGAGCAGGAGAGAGAGAGCAGAAAGAAGGGGCGGTGGGGTGAAGAACAGAAGCATCAGCAGGGAATGAGAATATGATGAGGCAGAAGCACAGAGGTTGTAAGGTACCGCAGAAAGAGGGAGATTGACGAAAGAGATGAAGACTTGAAAAGTTTAAGAGGGAAAAAAAAATCATCAGAAGTGGTACCTGCAGAGCACGCCAGGCTCACTGCATTAAATTATTTATTAAAGAGAAGAAAAGAAGCATCGAACCCAGCTGATGACACGTACAGAGTCTCAGTCTATTGGATTTCATTACATTTTTACTTGCTGTACAATAAATTGAGAAATATTAAGCACTATCACATTCCTTTATGCTTGCTTAAATCCAGCTACATTAGTAATAATAGTACATCATTTTTTATTGCACTATCACTGAGGGAGTTCTGTTGATTGCAGAAAGCTATAGAAGACCCCCAGGCATAGATTGATAATAAAGCAGTACACTTATCACATACTGTATATACCTTTATGCTGGATCAGTTTCTTTGGTGCATTGTGGTTTGTTTCAGATGGTCCTGGAGAGGCCGAACAAGTTGGTAGATATAACAAATCTAACAATACTACAGAGCATTACAGCTGTTATAAAATACAGCAGTGTGATGGATGTAATCATTTAAAGTGCAACTCAACTTACACAAAAAAATGCCATACATACATATCAGTCTTTTAATGCTGTATTCTTTTTTTCCTTTTCAAATGGAAGAATATTATTTTAATAAACCTTTAGTTTAAACTGCACTTCTTAGCATGGATGAAACATGTACCTTCATTGAAGTACAGACTGTCTAGAAATTTGCCTCTTCCTGAATGATGAATGAGAAGGGGGCTCATATCAATTATTTTCAATACCTGGGCTTGAATCTCAAACATAAACTGAAAATAGACTTATCAGATACTTAGAGGACCACTATCACAAAAAAATTTGTAAAACTTAAAATACATGAAAACGCAAATAAAAAGTACATTTCTCCCAGAGTAAAATGCATTATAAATTCCTTTTTCTCCTATGTTGCTGTGACATACAGTAGGTAGTAGAAATCTGAAAGAACTGACAAGTTTTGGACTAGCCCATCTCCTCATAGTGGATAAAGGAATAAAGGAAATACTGAGAATCCTTCATAAAGAGATAGACTACTCAAAAACCTGTCAGATTTCTACAAACTACTGTAAGTGACAGCAACATAGAAGAAAAGTAATGTATAGCTCATTTTACTCTGGAAGAAACTTACTTTTTATTTGTATGTGTTTACATGTCATATAAGTTGTACAATTTTTCGCAGAAGTTGGTCCTTTAATTTTATGTGCAGTAAGCAATTATATACAGCATGTTCCTGCATCTCATATTCCTATTTTCAACTTAAAGAGATCTGCAATGTTAAATTCTTATTAAAATACACATGCCATGTTGTTCCCTGTGATCTCCTGGCCCCCTCTGTGCCTTTTTTGCTGCTCCCAGCAGCAATGCTGCAGAGAAAACAAAAGTTTTATCAACTTGTTTATCTGTACAAACAAGAAAGATGGCTGTGATCACGGAAGCATGCCACCGCTCTGGCCAGGCTCTGTGCCTCTCAAGCATGACAAGAATGCATGGAATCTGACTCCTCTCAGCTGTCATTCTCAGCCCCTTGTCTGGGCTCTGCACTGTGTGCAGGGACTCTGCAATGATTAATATACATTGCAGAGGGGAGCACGCATTGCAAAGGACTAGAGGGGGTGTGCACAGGGCATGCATAACTCATCTCCATTAGAGCAGAGGCAGCCCCTTACTGATCTTCCTTGACAAAGCTTGACAAGGGAAGAACAGTGGCTACAGTACGGAGAAGAGGAAGCAGTAAGCAGAGCCAGCCTTTGGGGGGAAGGGGGGGGCAAGTGGGGAAATCGCCCCAGGCCCCGCGCTTGAAGGGGCCCCGCACACCGTCCGCCACTCAGATCCGGCCTAATGCTGCGGACGGCCACCGCCGCCGATCGCTCACTATCCTGATGCCGTGTGCTTCCTGTATGTGGAGCGCATCGGCATCCTTTCCCTCCTCTGCCCGGCTGCTGGGTGCGCTCTGCGAGTGATGTCACGATTGACGTCACATGCATGCGCAGAGAGAGCGCTCCCTGCGGCAGCCCGACCTGGAGGAGAGCCGACCACACCACCAGGACTCTGAGACTGAGCGAGTCGCCGGACCCGGACGTATATGCCAGCCAGGCACTGAGGGTAGGCGGAGCGCAGATACCGCCGGTCTGGTAGGTAGGAGGAGGATTATTTGTGGGGCCGGTGTTCCGACTCAGTGTTGGAGCACCGCCGCTAATTAGTAAATTTGGGCGGGGTACTGGGGGAGCATAATTATTTTATACTAGTCAGCTATATACTGTCTGGGCACTATGCTAGCTATCTACTGGGCACTAGCTATATACTGGGCACTAGCTATATACTGGGCAGTGGGCACTATGCTAGCTATACACTGGGCACTAGCTATATACTGGGCACTATACTAGCTATATACTGGGCACTAACTATATACTGGGCAGTGGGCACTATACTAGCTATATACTGGGCACTATACTAGCTATATACTGGGCACTAGCTATATACTGGGCAGTGGGCACTATACTAGCTATATACTGGGCACTATACTAGCTATATACTGGGCACTAGCTATACACTGGGCACTATACTAGCTATATACTGGGCACTAGCTTTATACTGGGCAGTGGGCAATATACTAGCTATATACTAGGCACTATGCTAGCTATATACTGGGCACTATGCTAGCTATATACTGGGCACTAGCTATATACTGGGCAGTGGGCACTATACTAGCTATATACTGGGCACTATACTAGCTATATACTGGGTACTAGCTATATACTGGGCACTATACTAGCTATATACTAGACACTATACTAGCTATATACTGGGCACTATGCTAGCTATATACTGGGCATTATGCTAGCTATATACTGGGCACTATATTAGCTATATACTGGGCACTAGCTATATACTGGGCAGTGGGCACTATGCTAGCTATATACTGGGCACTATACTAGCTATATACTGGGCACTAGCTATATACTGGGCAGTGGGCACTATACTAGCTATATACTGGGCACTAGCTATATACTGGGCACTATACTAGCTGCTATATACTGGGCACTAGCTTTATACTGCGCAGTGGGCACTATACTAGCTATATACTGGGCACTATGCTAGCTATATACTGGGCACTATGCTAGCTATATACTGGGCACTAGCTATATACTGGGCAGTGGGCACTATACTAGCTATATACTGGGCACTATACTAGCTATATACTGGGTACTAGCTATATACTGGGTACTAGCTATATACTGGGCACTAGCTATATACTGGGCACTATACTAGCTATATACTAGGCACTATACTAGCTATATACTGGGCACTATGCTAGCTATATACTGGGCATTATGCTAGCTATATACTGGGCACTATGCTAGCTATATACTGGGCACTATATTAGCTATATACTGGGCACTAGCTATATACTGGGCAGTGGGCACTATGCTAGCTATATACTGGGCACTATGCTAGCTATATACTGGGCACTAGCTATATACTGGGCAGTGGGCGCTATACTATCTCTATACTGAGCACTATGCTAGCTCTATACTGGGCACTATACTAGCTATATACTGGGCACTATACTAGCTCTATACTGGGCACTATAGTAGCTCTATACTGGGCACTATAGTAGCTCTATACTGGGCACTATACTAGCTGTATACAGGGCACTATACTAGCTCTATACTGGCTATATACTGGGCACTATACTAGCTCTATACTGGGCACTATACTAGCTCTATACCTGGCAGATTTAGAACATATCCGATTTGATTTCCGATTGATTTTTCCATAAGAGTGAACAGAAAAACTATGGGAAATCAGATCAGACTTGTTGGAAATAATCAATCTGACAGTAAATCTGCCAGAAGATATCATTGTGTGTACCTAGCACAAGAATAATTAAAATACGTAATGTAATCAAATAGCGAATGGTAGTACCATTGGCTGTTTGACTACATTACATATTTTAATTGTTTTTATATCGGTTGGCTTAGTGGCCTTTACCGAATGTAATTGCTTTCAAACAATAATAATAAGGAACACTGCATTAAAGGCGGACAAGCCCATGAACGTGGCGATACGGTATATGGCCTACACTTATGGCTCCAGGCCCCGCATGTGACACTCGCCCCAGGCCCCGGCATACTCTAAAGCCGCCTCTGCAGTAAGCCACATCAGATCAGAACAGGTATTGGAACAAATAGGTTAGGAGAAATAAGGGTGCAAAATTTGTTACGGAGGCCCATATGCAATTCCCTTTTTCTCCTGGGTTTTCTCCTAGGAGATAATTTTTATCTTCTAATTAAAATAACTTTTTAGCACTTTTCAACTGAAAAAGTACTGAAAAGTAGGTGAAAAAGTACTATCAAAATTATTTTGAGTATTTTCTTGCTTTGTGGTGGCCTAAAATGCATTTTATTGGGGGGCGTGGCTAGCGGCCGTTCAAGATGGACGCTTCCTAATTGAGCTCCGCACACCCCGGCTGCATCGGAGCACTTCTAGCGACACCCTAGCTCTCCCACACTTATCCAAACAGGCGGCTAACGGTCAGCGACCACCCAGAGACCGATGGGAGGGAAGAAAGGAAGCCGGACGGAGGAATCCAGCGCAACCTCCATTCAGCAGCCTCGCTCGCGCAGATCCAAGATGGCGCCGGGCGTGAGCCAGAAGGAAGGGTCTGACCGCCCGGACAGCGATACCGACGGCGAAAGCCGCTCTACCGCCTACAGCACTTCACAAGTCCGGCAGCAGAAGCAAGACCTTGCGGGCAAGATCCCCGTTCACGTGTCAGCCCGAGACCAAGCACTTCTGGACAGCTTCCAGGTAATTTTACAGAGAGAGCTGGAGGAGGCCACTGGTAAGCTGGCTGCTCGCCTCTCTAGAGATATTAAAGATCTGGGGGCTAGAACAAATGAGCTAGAACGGCGGATGGACAATGCTGACATTGTTATAGATGATCATGAGAAAGACCTAGAGGCAGTTCAGCTCCGCATGGAAGACTTTGAAAACAGGGCCCACAGGGGTAACCTAAGGGTGCGAGGCCTCCCTGAAAGTATTGATGATCTCACATCCACAGTAACAGCTCTCTTTCAAGAGCTAGCCCCTGCCATCCCTATAGAGCGGCTGGAATTCGATAGAATCCACAGATCCTTGGGTCCCATTAAACCAAAAGGCCCCCCTAGGGACATTATCATGAAATTCACTTTTTACAAGACAAAAGAGGCCATTCTCCGTGCGGCCAGAGATAAAGAGGACCTGGTGTTCCAAGGTCACCCATATCAGATTTTTGCAGATATTGCACCAGCTACCATTCAGAGACGCCGGGAAATGAAGCCCTTTGTTAAAATACTTCAAGCTCACAGTATAAAATACCGCTGGGGTTTCCCTTTTAAATTGCTTTTCACTCACAACAACCGGGATCACGCTGTGACCAACCCAGAAGATGCACAGAAAAAGTTGGAACGCCTAAAGCTGACTTTGCCTGCTCTCTCTTCGTCCCATGGCCCTGAGCCCTTGCATTCTCCACCCCTGTGGGAAAAGGCTAAATCTCAACGGTCCTCCAGACTTCGAAACAAAGAAAGACCCCAACCGGCCACATCCTCTGATCCAGGCTGAACACTAATAATGTTTCCTGTTCATCACCTAACTGAGCTCCCTGAGCCACTCAGGCCTTGGGTCAAAGCCGCCATTCCAAGATGTTACCCTGTTACAGTTAAAGTTTGAACCTCAGTTCGCTTTCGAATTCCTGGGTTAAGGCACTGTTTTAAGAGGGCCTTTCTTGTTTCGTGTTTTTGTTCCCTTACATGCTTTTCCTTCCTAGGCCGGACTGAATCGCAGAAGCGATAGACGTTTGCTTGTTTCTGTAGCGAATCAGCTTTAGTAGAGTCTCTAGACCTTAGGCCAGAGCTATACAGTTCACTTGCTTTATATGCCGCATGGTCACTTCTCAACTACGGTAGTCTGCCAAATATAAATGTCGTTTTCTATATGTATCATGTTATATAGTTCACTCCATGCAGTCGGGGTGGGCTTATCCCCCCCCCCCCCCCCCCCCCAGCAGGCGAGTAATGTTTTTTGCCTGCCACGTGACTCGGGCCCCGGTGTATCCACACCGAGACCGACACACGCTAAATTTTTTTGACCCCCTCCCCCCTGATCTCTCGGGGGGGAGCTGGTCAGTCTGTTTGTTCTTCTTTTCTCTGTCAGTCTTTTTTCTTTCTCTTTTTCCTACCTTCCCTATCCGCCTTCTGTTCTTCCCTTGTTTCCCCCCCCAAACCCGCCATGGTCCAGCTATTAAACGAGTTCCTATATTGTTCCAGAGGATTGCACATTCAACAGGAATGGGCCCTCTAGTTGTGGCTTTGTTTCACGGGCATCTCTCTCTAGCGCAAGCATGACAGCCTCTACTCTAAAATTAATTTCTCATAATGTACAGGGATTCAACTCCCCTCAGAAGCGAAGTAAAGCCTTTCATTATTATAAATCCTCTCATGCTGATATCGTATGTCTCCAGGAAACCAGATTTTCCAGAACAAGCTGTCCCTCCTTTTTGAATCATCATTACCCGCAGTGTTATCACGCTTGCGCTGCAGAGAAGGTCCGAGGCGTTTCCATCGCATTTAGATGCGGCCTTCCCTTCAGGAGCGAGTATGTTCTTGCCGACCCTACTGGGAGATACCTGCTCCTGAGGGGCACGCTATTTGACACTAAGCTAACTATTGTTTCCTACTATGCTCCGAATAGATTTCAGGAGCGGTTTTTATCCCATCTACTGCAGGTTGTGGAACGGCATAGTGAGGGCCTGCTTATATTATGCGGAGATACAAACACGGTACTGGATGTGAAGATGGATAAAGCATTTAGCTCTGGTTCTACAGCAGCTCCCCACTCTTATTCACTTTCCCAGTCTGACACTGTGGCCCGTCTTTTCGCAGACAGACACTTATTGGATGTTTGGCGAGAACTAAACCCAACCTTACAGGACTATACTTTTTACTCAAATCCCCACGGGAGCTTCTGTAGAATTGACCATTTTTTCATCCATGCCACATACCTTTCTAACGTAGCCTCAGCTAAAATTAAATCGGTTACATGGTCAGATCACGATCCTGTGCAGATCCAGCTTTCATCTTTGGTACCAAGGGGCAGAGATTTTAGATGGAGACTGAATGACTCTCTCTTATCTAAACCTGATACCTTAGAAAATATTCAATCTTTTCTTACTGATTACCTTGAGCTCAACACAGACTCAGTTGACTCTGCAATTACCCTCTGGGAGGCCTTGAAAGTTTCCATTAGGGGTAACATCATTAGCTTAGCTACCCACCTTAAAAAACGAAAAGCACAAGATATCTTGGATTTAACCAATAAATTAGAAGTGGCTGAGAGAGACTGGAAGGCTAATCCTTCCTCTAATCATAAAATAGTCAGAGATGGGCTGAGGCTGAAATTGGACTCCCTATTAAGTGAAGAAGTTGAGAAACAACTTAGATGGCGGAAGAATGTTTACTATAGATGGGCTAATAAGCCCCATACCTTATTAGCAAACAAACTTAAAAACCGTAGATATAAACCCCCAACTAGATGGGTCAAGGGCCCTACTGACTCCCCTACGGCTAATCCCTGCAAGATAGTCGACCTATTTCAGGGTTTCCTTCAAAATCTTTACATATCGGCGGGCAGAGTTGATCAAATACAACTTGAGTCCTTTTTCTCCTCAGTCCATCTCCCTAAGCCCCCAATAGTTGCTATCGAAAATCTCAACGCAAACATCTCCCTAGAAGAAGTGCTAGAGGCCATAAAAACTCTTAAAAGTGCTAAGTCACCGGGCCCCGATGGGTATACCCCACTTTTCTATAAAAAATTTGCCCCATTAGTAGCTCCCCTCCTTGCTAAGATGTTTAATGACTATAAAAAAGGTGACCTTCCAGGGGTAAGCTCCCTCCAAGCTAGTATAGTTATGCTACCTAAATCCGAGGATGACCCCATTGAGGTCAAAGATTTTCGTCCAATCTCGCTACTTAATGTAGATATCAAGCTTCTTAGCAAGATTCTAGCTAGCCGTATCAATTGTTTTCTTCTCCAAATAATTTACAAGGATCAGGTGGGGTTTGTACCTGGTCGCCAGGCATCCGATGCGGTATATCGGGCAATCCAGGTATTTATTTGATAGCCTGAAAGACAGAAACATTCCTGGGGTTTGCTTAAGTATCGATATATATAAAGCTTTTGACACTATCTCTTGGGACTACCTATACTTTTTACTACAGCACTGGGGCTTCGGTGCCCCTTTTCAGTCCTGGCTTCAGGCTTTATACTCAAATCCTACTGCCCAGGTACACTATGCAGGTTACTCCTCACACAGCTTCACAATAAATAGGGGAACCCGCCAGGGGTGCCCCCTCTCCCCCATTTTATTTATCCTGGCCATGGAGCCCCTGGCTCAGATTATACGTAGCTCAGATGAGGTGCAGGGTTTCGAGCTGGCAGGATCTCAGCATAAGCTTAACCTTTTTGCCGATGATCTCTTGCTTTTCCTCACTAATCCCAGGTCTTCCATCCCTGCCTTGATGGCTATCATGGACAATTTTGCACAGGTATCAGGTCTGACCATCAACCACAATAAATCTATTTTAATGAATATAACTTTAGAAACAGAGGAATGGGATCTGTTACGCAGAGAAGTATCATTCCAATTAACCTCCAACCAGATGCCATACTTGGGAATCATGCTAACTCCAAACTATAAATCTCTCTTCCAGGCTAACTATTACGCCCTGGCCAGACAGGTTTCTCATTATATCAGTCAATGGTCCTCAATGCAGTTATCTTGGCTGGGCCGAATACATTCTGTGAAAATGACCTTATTACCTAAAATATTATATGTGTTCAGGCTGCTCCCGGTCTGGATACCACCCCATTTTTTGAGACTCCTGCAATCTAGGATTAATAAATTTATTTGGGGGGCCTCCAGACCGAGGGTCCCAAGAATGGCCCTGTATGTTCCTAAGCATTCAGGTGGGTTGGGATTCCCTGACCTACGGTCCTATTACCAGGCGGCCCAAATAGCCCCTCTGGTTGGTTTATATAGAGGTCCTGAAATGCCTCAATGGTCCCTCTTTGATATTGTGTCGGCAGCCCCACAGTTGGTCCAATGCCCCATTTGGCTACCTCCTAAGATGAGACCGCCTCTTATGAGCATGATTCTAAGGCATTGCCTCCGAGTGTGGGATGCCTTCAAGTATTCAAAGAAGCTTCTGTCTCCCACCCTCCCACTGCTTCCCATAATCGATAATCCACTATTTCCCCCGGCATTAGAAAGCCCGTCCTCCTTTAAATGGTGGGTCTCTAAACAGCTCCTCTTGGTCCACCACCTAATTAAAGATTCTAAGGTCGTGAGTTGGGATTATCTCCGAGAAAAATACCAAATCCCTGGATCAGAACACTACAGGTATCTCCAACTGAGACACTGGGTTCAGTCATTGCTAGCAAATGCCCCAGATGCAGTTCCACCCCTCTCAATATTTGAGTCAACTTGCCTACACAACCCGGGGGGGCAGAGGCTTGATCAGCAAATTGTATCTCTTCCTCACAGACCCAGGTCCTTCATTCAAGCACTCCTATATCACTAAATGGGAGATAGACTTGCGGGGGTCAAGACCTATAGAAGACTGGGCAAAGGCCTGGAGGAACACTTTCCAAATTTCAATTAACTTGGGCCTGGTTGAGTCCTCTCTGAAAGTTCTGATGAGATGGTATTGGGTCCCCTCAAGATTGGCTCATCTGGGAGGCGATGGTCTGTGTTTTAGAGGCTGCCAATCTCCAGGCAACTTTATGCACACCTTTTGGTCATGCTCCATGCTATCCCGCTTCTGGTCTAAAACCTATCGGCTGCTTCAAGCAGTTTTCCATAAACAGATTCACAGGGACCCATGGTCCGCATTGCTCCACTTCCCCATTGAGCTTCTCACGAAATCCCAAGGGGCCTTAGCTCTTTTCATTTTTGTAGCAGCTAAGCAAGCTATCGCCAAAGCTTGGAAGAAGCAACTGGTTCCCTTTGAGGAAGTGAAAACTAGAGTATCTGGTTTTATGGTTCAAGAGCAGCTAGCTGGTATCCTTCTAGATAGAAGTGATAAGGTAAATAAAATCTGGGACCCCTGGAAATCTTACCTCACCATAACAGGTGATGGTTAAACTCGCTAAAGGTTACCTTCTATAAGGTCAGCTTTAGGGCACATGGTGGGCCATCCCTCCCTTCCCTCCCCCTTCCCTTCCCTCCCCCCTTCTCTACTCCTTTCACCCTTTCTTTACTTTCCTTTACTTTTCTGATGTTTGTCGTTAGTGTAAAATGGCCCTACTCCAGAGGAACCGAGGTTAGGAGAACGGAATGTTGGGTCTAAAGTCCCTATTTAGGGCCTCCCAGTCACTCTGGGCTGGCGAGTCCAGACGGTAGCATAGGGGGACAAGTTTTTTCTCCCCCTAGCTCACTCAATCAGGCAGCCTATCTAGACTCTAGTCTTTTGCATTAAACTGTGATGTATGCACAAATTATTGTTATTCAAGAGTCATGTTAAGCTGCTAATCGGGACAAGTTTTCTTCCCTATCTTTCCACTGTATTGCTATAATCTGTTATTGTAAACCTCAATAAACTATTTGAAAAGAAAAAAAAAATGCATTTTATTTGCAAGTTTAAAAATTTCACCTAGGAGAAAACTCAGGAGAAAAAGTTACGTCAGGCATGTAAATACTTACCTTGCCGGCTTCAGCGCAGGGGCAGTAGCAGCTCTCGGCTCAGGCTAGGCGGAAATAGCCGATCCCAATCAGGTCCGCTCTCTTGACAAAGGGGCAAGTCCGCCTTAGCCCTGCGCTGGAGCCAGGGGAAGGTAAATATTGCAGGTGCTGCTGTGCCTACGCCACAGCACAACAATTTGTCAGCTGTGGTTTTGGAGGGGGGGGGGGTTTGGTCCAGCGCTGCCACCATGGGACTAAGGAGGACGAGGGAAGCCTCAATAGGATCCAGAGGCTTCCCCCTCCCTCGGTAAGTACCCCCGGGGGCACTTTTTATGTTACAGTCTCTTTAGCTTGAAGTCTGCACAGAAGCCATTTCAGTATAACATACAATCTGATTTATTCAGCTGCCAACAAAAAGATATAAATAAACATGTAACTTTCAGGTCTCTTGTTATCAGCAGTGTTTGCTCACCCAAATAAAACTAATATGATTTTGTTAACGTTTCAGGAGAGCTATGGCTGCATTCAACTTAGAGAAATTTGACATGATTTGGATTCACCAAAATTTTGGACAAATAAACAGCATGCTTTGTTATTTACTGTCTGTATAGAGAGGACAGACTACCTGACACAATTCCTGGGTAAGTTGCTGTTCTTTTACTTTTACCAAGCTCCCCAGTACTGCTTGTTTAGCTAGGCACATTGCACCTTCATGCCTTGTTTGCAAGTAGTTTAATCAATCAGAGTTCTGACCTTGTGAACCTGACATGTGTATGTGTTACTTCTTTTGCAGTCCATTTGGATCTGTGTTCTGCCCATGTGAATCGTGTCAGTCTTGGCAATGCTAGCAGTAGCTCTGGATTTGAACTCTATCTATCAAAGATAGTCAATAACTGTAAGGCAGGCCCATTGTATGTCAATTTACACCATTTTGATTTAGACCTTTGAACACCATCAAATACTGCATTTGTTTGGTCCAGTTCCAACATGCATACATGAAACTAACATGACATTTCTTTCAATTCAAAATTAAATGATTACCATCTCATTGAACATCTCTAGTCATGTGCAAGTTCATGTCTGCTTAAAGGGGTACTATGGCAAACAATTGTAAAATGTAAAATATGTGCAAACAGAGACAAAAAAAAGTACCTTTTTTCCAGAGTAAAATGAGTCATAAATTACTTTTCTCCTATGTTGCTGTCACTTACAGTAGGTAGTAGAAATCTGACAGAAGCGACAGGTTTTGGACTAGTCCATCTCTTCATAGGGGATTCTCAGCAAGGCTTTTATTCTTTATAAAACTATTCCCTAAAAAGGATTTAAACAATGATGCTGGCCAGCTTCCCTGCTCACTACACAGTTTTTCAGCAGTTGGACAGAGCAACTGCCATCCACTAAGTGCTTTTGAAAATAAATCCCTGAAAATCCCCCATGAAAGATGGACTAGTCCAAAACCTGTTACTTCTGTCAGATTTCTACTACCTACTGTAAGTGACAGCAACATAGGAGAAAAATAATTTATGGTTCATTTTACTCTGGAAAAAACGTAACTTCTTATTTGTTTATGTTTGCACATATTTAACATTTTACAATTTTTCGCAATAGTGCCCCTTTAACCACTTGGTAACATAATGGCTTCAATTCACTAAGCATTAGCGCATTTGGTAATGCAGATTTTAATAAACATCTTGCTAAACACCAATTCACTAAGGCTGTTATGGCATTGAAAAATAAAATTACCCACTAGTGAGGTAAATTACTGACTTGTGCGGTAAATACAATAATTCAATAAATGTCAATTCACAAATATCAGAGCATTTGATAAAACAAGTAAAATGTTTGGTATTTTAAGATCAGCCTGGACCTGTCAGTAACTAGCAATCGGCATGCGGTAAAATAGGAAGAGGCAACTGGTCCTGCTACTCACTCCATTTCATCAGATTTCTTTACTTGCTCATCAACAAGTAAAAACAAAACAAAACACAAGAGCAGGAGGAGACATTCAAAGAGGCTTTTCTGTTTCCCTTTAGATGTGTAGATCTAAATACTGATACACAGAAGAGGGCTCTCTAGTGGCATGCTGCCATGACTACAATTTATGGGGCCCCCCAAGCGAAACTTTGCTTGGGACCCCCAATGTTCACATCCCTTCCAATGCCTCCCCTTCATGGCCTTGGGGACCATCTTACAAGGGTCCTAAAACAAGTGTGGCCATCATGATCTTCACACCTATAACAAGTACAAACACAAAAACACCTGATCTTACATATAGTCCCCTGTATCAGAGGAAGGGAAGTTAGTAGTTGGGGGGCCCCTCAGCTCTGGGCCACCATGCGATTGCAAGGGCTGCTCCCCTCTAGTTACCTCCCTGCATGCATGCACATCTAAAGGACTGCACAAGGGCTGCTCCCCTCTAGTTACCTCCCTGCATGCATGCACATCTAAAAGACTGCACAAGGGCTGCTTCCCTCTAGTTACCTCCCTGCATGCATGCACATCTAAAGGACTGCACAAGGGCTGCTCCCCTCTAGTTACCTCCCTGCATGCATGCACATCTAAAGGACTGCACAAGGGCTGCTCCCCTCTAGTTACCTCCCTGCATGCATGCACATCTAAAGGACTGCACAAGGGCGGCTCCCCTCTAGTTACCTCCCTGCATGCATGCACATCTAAAGGACTGCACAAGGGCAGCTCCCCTCTAGTTACCTCCCTGCATGCATGCACATCTAAAGGACTGCACAAGGGCTGCTCCCCTCTAGTTACCTCCCTGCATGCATGCACATCTAAAGGACTGCACAAGGGCGGCTCCCCTCTAGTTACCTCCCTGCATGCATGCACATCTAAAGGACTGCACAAGGGCTGCTCCCCTCTAGTTACCTCCCTGCATGCATGCACATCTAAAGGACTGCACAAGGGCTGCTCCCCTCTAGTTACCTCCCTGCATGCATGCACATCTAAAGGACTGCACAAGGGCTGCTCCCCTCTAGATATCTCCCTCCCTGCATGCATGCACATCTAAAGGACTGCACAAGGGCTGCTCCCCTCTAGATATCTCCCTCCCTGCATGCATGCACATCTAAAGGTCTGCATTTTCTTAAGCAAGCTGTCACAAGAGGAGAAAAATCACAGCTTTCTGCAGAGACCTACAACACAGCTGCTGAGCTTCTACATTTTACTGAGTAGGTCTTAGTGAATTGAAGCAACATTTATCAGTATTCTACCAAAGTATTACTGCATGTGTGGAAATGTAAGTGAATTTGGAAAAAAACACAGGTCTAAAATACAGCATGCAGTATTTTACCAGCCTCATTTATTACTGAACAGTCCTTATTAAATTGAAGCCAATATATCCACTGCTCAGCTTGAAATCTTGAGGCAATGCTTTTGCTGCCCTGATTCTAGCCTATCTGTGTTTTGTTTATGAATGATATGAAGTTTGATGATTCTTTATGACAGTCTGCTCACCTTGACCTGCCACCTGCGCTGACTTCTTGCTTGTCCTAGACCAGTGTTTCTCAACATTTTATTGGTATGTACCCCTTTTAAAACCCTGTACTCACCAAGTACCCCCTAGCATAGTAAACATTATCACAAGTACCCCTTGACAAATATATATTTAATCTTAGTACATGATAATTGGTACTAAACAATTTCCAATCATTTACTATTGTTTTTAATTAGCTAAAATACTAATTTGATGGTGTTTAAATAAGATTTATCATTTTCTAAATCCCTAAATTTGTTATTCTTAGTTAAGTATATCAAGCCCAAGTACCCCCTGGAACCATCAGAAGTACCCCCTGGGGTACGCGTACCACACGTTGAGAACCTAGGTCCTAGACTACCAATCTGGGCCATGGCCTGCAACTTCACTTTAGTTCTGTGTATGCTGTCAATGGCCCGCTCTTTCACCTGCAGTACAACACTCCCACCATCAGAGGCCTGGTCAGGACTCGAGGTGGTATTTCTGCACCCTCAATCTTTTTCTCTCTCCTTTCTGCTGGTGATAAAGACAATCCATAAAACTATGGCAGTTCAGTGGGAGGGAATACATACAAGTCATACACCATAGCTCCCAACTGTCCCTCTTTTGGAGGGACAGTCCCTCTTTGGGAACCATGTCCCCCTGTCCCTCTTTCTTCTTCATTTGTCCCTCTTTCAGGCGTTATGCACAGATCTATGCAAATATATGTATTATTCTACTGGAAAAATGTCTTTAATATACTACAAATGTTATTTATATCTTTAAATTGACATATTTCTTATTTTCAAATGTTAATATGAAGGTAAATGAACCAGGATAAAAAGGACCAGTGTGGTTTCAATTATACAACAACTTATTTTTCCAATGAAATCTTTATGGTTTGTGTTACTAGGGGTGTGTCCGGGGTGTGGCCTAAGTGTCCATCTTTCTTATCTCAAAATGTTGAGAGGTATGCATACACTGATTCAAATGCTATTTTCTTATACCACAAAACATTAACCTATAAGGTGCGCTCCTCAATCACTGTACCCTAATTAGGGATTTCTATAATGCTCTTCACTTTCTGGGTCGCTCCTATAATTAAGTGTGTGTGTCACTTTAAACCAATATCTATACAGTTAACAGGGCGCTCAACAGTACATTTCTACAGTAAGTGTTTCCACAGTAAAAATTCATATATTCATAAAATTTCTGCAAACATATAAAAGTCCCACTGCAGTTCAAATGTCACAATGTCCAAATTCTAAAAGCTGCATGGAGTTCAGGGAGTCTTCCCGATAAATAATAACCAGTATACGCTCACCAGATGTTAAGCTGCCTTTTCAGGAACAGCTAATAGCGCTTCTGGCCCAGCCAGTGTGCAGGATATCCCAGGTCCGTCCAGCTTTCTCCTGGCTCCTTGACATGGGGGCATAAAACAAAGAAGCACTCGGATAGTGTGATACTGTCTCCGTAATGATACCACTCAGGAAAAACACCCGTGCTCCCAGATTTTACAAAAACACCTCGTGTTCCTCCACCATATACTCAATATGGCCTCTCACCAAATTCCATGGCTGACCCAGCACAGACCAGCAACCACGCTTCACAGATACTGTCCACGATCTTTTTCCAGCCTC
Source organism: Hyperolius riggenbachi (assembly GCF_040937935.1). NCBI lineage: Eukaryota > Metazoa > Chordata > Amphibia > Anura > Hyperoliidae > Hyperolius > Hyperolius riggenbachi. The sequence goes on from NC_090655.1 coordinate 145,218,758, forward strand.
ACTGTCCCTAAGACTCAAACAGGGACCAGCATAGTGTAAAACCATTTTTTATTTAAAAAGTTAAAAAAGAAGTGCACTCACAAACATCCAGTACAATTGCGCATATCAGAAATCATCGAGCTCGTCTAAGCGTCCCTCACTCCTTAGGCTCCGCCCAACTAGTTTCGTCCCATGACTCATCAGGGGCTTGAGCCAATCAGAGTGAGAGGACGCTATATACCCACAACCCATAGTCACATGCTACAAGGTATCAGCACAATTCACTCGTCATTTGACAGTATATTTCCTCAGCTTGTGCTGCAATTGGCCAAAAATCAGCCTACATTACCCATCCTGCTCTAGCGGAATCAGCAGCCGCCTCCGGGTTGGCGCACGCTGTGGTCGGCTAAAGTTACGTCTACAGTACCCATCCTGCTCACGGGGTTTTAGTAGCCGCCTCCTGATTGGTGCGTGCTACCCTACGCTTCCCCTCCTTCTGAATTGGGCAAAGTTCTACGTTACCCCTCCTACATCCTACAGTTCCCAGCTGCCTCTAGGGCTTAGGCTTCCATAATTGGTCCGTTTACTCATTAGGCAGAGATAGTGTTTCAATGGACGCCCAGGGACCTCCCACATTACGTCTCATCCGCTGTCCTCCTTGCTACCTTACGGAACTCCCCCCTCCTATCCACATAGACTACATTACCCATAAGCCCTTCTGTCTGAGTTACGGTGAGTCATTTGATACACTTTCCTCCTCGCCGGTGTCTTCGCTCATGAGATTCCTATACCATTGTGAACCCCAATTGTCCAGGCATATCATCTCCCTCTCTCTATGGAAAGGGGGGCCCAATGGGGGAGGTATGATGGCAGACCAAATAGAGGGGCATATAACTCCCCCGCCAGAAGAAACCCCAGACCCGACAGAGGAGAACAATGGGAGGTTCCTAGATATAACAGAGAAAGAGGTTTTAGGGGAAACAGGGGAAATTATGGTGGACAACCCAGGGACCAACTATTGATACAAAACTACAGCCCACACAGAAGGAACCCTGCTAAAGGAAGTTGGGAGGAAAGAGAAAGGAGGAATGAGACACTACCAATCTATAACAAACATGAGCCGCTTGAACATGAGGCTGATGAGGCAGTTCATCATCATTTTTTGGGGGACAGAGGGGGGGGGGGCGGGACCAATGGCAGGAAATCGAATACCAAATACGGAATACACGAAAAAGAGAAATAGAAGAGGAAGAAGAGGGGGCAGACATGAAAAGGAGAAAATAGTGGGTAAGGGGATTTATAACATCAGTGGAGTACATGTAAACCCTGTGGAATTAAAAATTCTGGACAAAGGTCTAAAGTACACCCCCAAACAAGGGATGAATAAGTTTGATGTTTATATTGATACTCATAAGTTTATTAGAAAAATGAACATCAAAAAATATTTTTTGGCAAAAGAAGGCCCTACAAATAGGGCTAACCGGGGGGAAACGACCCAACCCTATATTCATACCAATTTGAGGAATCGCTCGACATTCAACCCACCAGACCTAATGAAGGATAGTACCATTAATAGTTTTAAGAACATGGTGCTTAAAGATATAGGAGAATTGACGACCGCCAGCTACAAAACTGAATGGAAACAGATTAAAGAACTTAGTGATAGAAAAGAAATTCTTATAACACCAGCAGATAAAGGGGGTGGGGTTGTTATTATGCACTAGGAACAATATAAACAGGAAGTATACAATATCCTTGGGGACACTGTCACATATAAACGATTGAAGGCTGATCCAACTATTGAATATAAAGAGAAAATGAGAAAGATTTTAAGAGGAGGCCTGGAAAAGGGTATACTGAATGATGCTGAATTCCGGTACCTCATGATTGACGCACCCCGTACTCTAGTCATTTATATTAACCCAAAAATTCATAAAAGCCAAACCCACCCCCCGGGGAGGCCGATTATTAGTGGGATAGGAGGGCTCAATCAGAGATTGGGTGAATATGTGGACCGTTTCCTACAGCCGGTGGTTGGGACCGTTCCACATTTGCTAAAAGATACTAAGCACTTTCTGCAAACAATTAACGGTATTCAAATTGATAATAAAGACTTACTAGTGACTGCTGATGTAACGGCACTGTACACTGTAATACCGCATGATAAAGCATTGGGGGCTGTCAAACGAGCACTTGGGGAACAAAATTTAGTGGGCGATGCACAGATTGAATTCATCTTGGAAATACTAGATTTTTCTTTATCACATAATTATTTTTGGTTTGATGGGAAATTTTACTTACAGGCTGTTGGCTGCGCGATGGGGGCAAAATATGCACCAAGCGTAGCCAACATCTTTATGGACCAATGGGAAAAAGAGATGTTGGCATTACCACAGAGTAGGGGAGTAAGAAATTGGAAAAGGTTTATAGATGATTTATTCTGGATATGGGAAGGAAGTGTTGACCAATTAAAAAATTATGTAGAATGGTTGAACAGTAATCAATTAGGCATTGAACTCACTATGAAGTGCAGCACTGAAGAAATAGATTTTCTTGATATAGTGGTGATGAAAAGAGAAGGTACTTTGGGTAATAAAACGTTTTTCAAAAAAACTGATCGCAATTCGTACATTCCCATGCGAAGCTGCCACCATCCAGGATGGATGGCCAACATTCCAAAAGGCCAGCTTAGCAGGATACGTAGAAACTGTTCTACGGTAAGCGACTATATCATGCAGGCAGAAATGTTGATTGAAAGATTCGTTGAGAAAGGATACAATCGGGAACATCTGGAAAGAGTGTCAGAGGAGGTAATGTGCAAAGGGAGGGAGGAGTTATTACAAACATCAAGGAGGACAAATAGCCGAGAGGTGAGTAATGGCAGCCCCAATGCTTGTCAATATGGGTTGATGCTACAATTCAATTCCCAATATAAGCAAATTGAAGGTGTTTATAAAAAACACTGGAATTTGCTTAGGAATGATCCTACTCTGGGAAAAGTACTCCCGGAATATCCGAAATTTATCTATAGACGAGCACAGAATTTGCAGCAAAGGCTGGTAAAAACATATGTGGACGGCCCTAGGGTCCTAAATAAGACGGATGCATGGGGCAATGTAGGCTTCTATCCATGTCACCAGTGCACCACTTGTGAAAAAGCACAAGGTATAAAAATGAAAGAGATAGTTTCAAAACAAACGGGAAGAACATTTAAAATTAATGAGTTCATCCACTGCTGCAGCACGCATGTGGTTTACCTTTTATGGTGCCCGTGCGGGCTGCAGTATGTGGGACGGACCAAAAGGGCTCTGAAAACACGAGTGGGTGAACACATTGCCAATATTAGCAGGGGTTTTAGGGGTCATAATGTGTCCAAACACTTTCAAGAAAAACATGGGAGTAATCCAGCACTTTTGAAATTCTGTGGTGTTCAAAAGCTCACCACGAAATGGAGAGGGTGTCATAAAATTAGAGAAATATCAAAAATGGAGACCAGATGGATTTTTGATCTACAAACACTGGTGCCTGGTGGGTTGAATGTCGAGCTGGATATTAACTGTTTTATAGCTGATGACTAAACTTGGGTACTTAAAAAAGGGGGGGCAAACATGCATTATTTGACTGCCATCTGCAATGTGTGTTGGGGTGGTATAGTCGGTTTGGTGCATGTGGGGATTGTATGGGTACTTCATGGTCAGATTATCAAGTATTGGGAAACAATATGTCAGCTCTATATGGTGTTATACAGTGAACATGTACTTGTGTGCAGAAGGAACATAAGGATTTGGGGAGAATAGAAAGGGTATCAAAAGATATAGATGTATGTTCCGATAATGATATAAGTTTTAGGTAGAAGGTGATCTAAATGAGGGAGGAGCTAAACTGTCGCAATTTTCCTGGTATTTTTAGGTATTTTTTAGTGATATGCTATCCCTTTTAAATATGATTTGCATGAGGTGATGCATAATTTATGAGTTATTTCCACTATTGTAGTAACATATATACTTTATCCCGGCGAGCTGAGGCAAAAGGGGAGGGAGGAATTTCTTTCCATAGAGAGAGGGAGATGATATGCCTGGACAATTGGGGTTCACAATGGTATAGGAATCTCATGAGCGAAGACACCGGCGAGGAGGAAAGTGTATCAAATGACTCACCGTAGCTCAGACAGAAGGGCTCATGGGTAATGTAGTCTATGTGGATAGGAGGGGGCAGTTCCGTAAGGTAGCAAGGAGGACAGCGGATGAGACGTAATGTGGGAGGTCCCTGGGCGTCCATTGAAACACTATCTCTGCCTAATGAGTAAACGGACCAATTATGGAAGCCTAAGCCCTAGAGGCAGCTGGGAACTGTAGGATGTAGGAGGGGTAACGTAGAACTTTGCCCAATTCAGAAGGAGGGGAAGCGTAGGGTAGCACGCACCAATCAGGAGGCGGCTACTAAAACCCCGTGAGCAGGATGGGTACTGTAGGCGTAACTTTAGCTGACCACAGCGTGCACCAACCCGGAGGCGGCTGCTGATTCCGCTAGAGCAGGATGGGTAATGTAGGCTGATTTTTGGCCAATTGCAGCACAAGCTGAGGAAATATACTGTCAAATGACGAGTGAATTGTGCTGATACCTTGTAGCATGTGACTATGGGTTGTGGGTATATAGCGTCCTCTCACTCTGATTGGCTCAAGCCCCTGATGAGTCATGGGACGAAACTAGTTGGGCGGAGCCTAAGGAGTGAGGGACGCTTAGACGAGCTCGATGATTTCTGATATGCGCAATTGTACTGGATGTTTGTGAGTGCACTTCTTTTTTAACTTTTTAAATAAAAAACGGTTTTACACTATGCTGGTCCCTGTTTGAGTCTTAGGGACAGTGAGGCTGGAAAAAGATCGTGGACAGTATCTGTGAAGCGTGGTTGCTGGTCTGTGCTGGGTCAGCCATGGAATTTGGTGAGAGGCCATATTGAGTATATGGTGGAGGAACACGAGGTGTTTTTGTAAAATCTGGGAGCACGGGTGTTTTTCCTGAGTGGTATCATTACGGAGACAGTATCACACTATCCGAGTGCTTCTTTGTTTTATGCCCCCATGTCAAGGAGCCAGGAGAAAGCTGGACGGACCTGGGATATCCTGCACACTGGCTGGGCCAGAAGCGCTATTAGCTGTTCCTGAAAAGGCAGCTTAACATCTGGTGAGCGTATACTGGTTATTATTTATCGGGAAGACTCCCTGAACTCCATGCAGATTTTAGAATTTGGACATTGTGACATTTGAACTGCAGTGGGACTTTTATATGTTTGCAGAAATTTTATGAATATATGAATTTTTACTGTGGAAACACTATTTTCTTATACATGTATACTATTTCACTAAAATGAGTTTGGTTCCTTTTAGCCTGTTCATCATAACCTCACTGGTTATCCTTCTTAACCCCCTTGCCGTTACAATTCTCGCGGCAAGGGGGCAGCGCAACACTTTTTTGAATTTTTTTTTTTAAATTATGTATAAAGCCCAGGACTCGCTACATGATAGCCGCTGACAGAACGGGATTTCCTGCTGGGCTTCCTGGTCGCCATGGCGACCGGGCGGGATGACACGTCGGGACGTCAGAGGGAATCCCGATCCACCCCTCAGCGCTGCCTGGCACTTAGTGGCCAGGCTGCGCAAGGGGTCTGGAGGGGGGGCGGCGCGGCGGGTAGTGGCGAATCGGCGGTGAGCGGCGGCGATCGGAAACTGCACACAGCTAGCAAAGTGCTAGCTGCGTGCAGGAAAAAAAATTTTGAAAATCGGCCCAGCGGGGCCTGAGAAATCCTCCTACGCAGGTTACCCCGAGCTGAGCTCGGGATAACCGGCAAGGAGGTTAAATGTACAAAATAGATTTCTCTTCCTATAGCACTTTTATTGTTTATACCCTTACATTTAGCTTCCTAAATTAATTATTTAACAATTGCCTAAAGTGGTTTGAATGAGCAGACTCTCTATTTATAATTTTACACAGTGGCCAACAGAGTACGTTGCTCTCACTGTTATTGCGCAGGAAAGAGTTTTTAAGAGTACTACAATGTTCCATTTAATTTCTCTAATTATCACACTGGGATAAAAAGAAAATAGCTGGAAATAATAAATAGCATTGTATCGGTGAGCACAACCCAAGCCACTCTCCATATGTTCTTAGTAAGAGCCATGGCCTTATCAAGGTGTAACCAAGGAAACCACACTTCATTTGGAGGGGCGACCCTTTCAAGGCATATTGAAGTCATTAGTGGCACAAGTTATTGTTTGCTACGGCCATTGTATTGATTGATCTCATGACTTCTGACACCTAATGGCACAAGGCTTTATAGCCAGGCTAGGCTGAACTGCGGACTTCTTTAATTACCTGCCTATCTTTGTTCTCAGTGTTTTCACATCATAAAAATAACACCGCTTCCTATTTATTAAGCATATGATGATGAACTTCTTTTTGACAACCTGCAATCACGTGTTTGTTTTAAACTGCAGAACTCCCAGCATTATGTGACAAAAGAATATATACATAAAATATCTAAACATATTTATAAATTTAACCACATTTTCTTTTTATTTAAGCTAGAGTTGCTCCCATATACTGGAAATCATAAATATGTTTTAGTTTAACCATGTGATATATTTATAAGTCTCCTATTTGCTGGTTGGGGTCATGTGACTCTTCCATTTCTGTGTAAGCTAAACTGAAGTGGTGAGAGCAAATGAAAGCCTTAGGGCCCGTTCACACCTATAATCGCAAAACGCCGGCGATTTGTCTTGCAGGAGTGATTTTCCTGTGATTAATGCGGAAAAATCACTGGACACTGCGGCGTTTTGGGAGCGATCGTTATTTGCGTGCTTTGCATGCTAATCATGATCGCTACACGCAAATCGCCGGAAAAACGCTGCATGCAACACGTTTGCGGTTAACGATAACCGCAAACGCGGCAGTGAAAACCCTGCAATTTGTTACATGTAGCAGTGGTTTTTACAAAACTGCTAGCGTTTTGACTTGAGCAGGAATCGCATGATTCCCGCTCAAGTGTGAATGGGCCCTAAGAAATGTATTTCCTGATCAGCCTGAGCACATGATTCCCATGAATGCTGCTGCACATGAGCACATGTATTCAAAATAAGGCTTGATAAACACGTTAGCAAAAGTGAATTTATGTTACTCATTGGGTTATCAGATGGAGCCAGCGAATTGAATTGAAAAAAAAAAACACACTGAGAAAAGTACCGTTTATTCCGGCGTATAAGACGACTGGGCGTATAAGATGACCCCCCAACTTTTCCAGTCAAAAAGAGTTTGGGATATATTCGCCACATAAGACTACCCCTCTTCCAACGCACACCAAATAAAAATTAAGGAAACATATACTGGTGCTATGTATGAACAGTTACTGTTGCTGTACTGTATATGATACCCAGTATAAAGGCGATTGACTGGTTGGATTGGTCAACTCTCCCTCTCCCTAAGTGGATTGGTCAGCTCTCCTTGTCTACCTGTTTATCAGACCTGAATGGAAGAATAGATCGCGGTGTGCCCATAAAACAAGCCTCTTTCACCCTTCTGGCCCACCCTTGTATCCTATTTACGTCCTTCTCTGATCTCACATATGTGCACCTGAGACGCCTCATTACAGTCCTCAGCAGCAAGATCTGAGAGTCGGAAACAGGATAGGGCGTATCACCCAGCACCAATGACACCCGGCGTATAAGACGACCTCTGACTTTTCAGATGATTTTCAAGGGTTAAAAAGTAGTTTTATACGCCAGAATATACAGTAATTTGATTCTGAAAGAAAATCATACTTTTATGTAACTAATAATAATGCATCATATAGATATAAGAATCATACACTGTAAACAACTTCCAAGTACAAGTTTTAACCACTTTACCCCCGCCCGTACGAATTTCTCCGTCCCTTTTTCCATCCTTTAACCCCCAGGGACGGAGAAATCCGTACTTTCCGCGCTCCCGCCACTGCCTGCGCTCCCGCTCGCTCTAGCGCGCACTCCCGCTCGTAAACACGCCGCCGGCCGCTCGCCCGGAAGATCAATGAATGGGAAAATCCATTCCCGTTCGTTGATCTAAGCCCCGCAATGATCCGCTGCTTCTCCGCTATGCAGCACGATCATTGTGAAAAAAAAAACGTTCCCAGCCTCCTAGTACTTCCTCCAAGCGTCCGGAAGGACATTTGGAGGTCGCATTAAACAAGAAGTTACTGTTGCCATCTTGTGGCCAAATAGTAAAACTACACCCTAAAGCATTTTTCACATACAAATACATTACTTCTACACAAAAAATTAACTCATTACCTCCCACACTCCCCATTTTTTTTTTTTGTAATTAAAGAAAAATTAAAAAAATTACAATTAAAAAAAATACATAAATAGTTACCTTAGGGACTGAACTTTTTAAATATTTATGTCAGGAGGGTACAACACTGTTACTTTATTAACTATGTGCTTGTAATTAGGGATGGACGCAAAACTTAAAAAAATGCACCTTTATTTCCAAATAAAATATTGGCGCTAAACATTGTAATAGGGACATAATTTAAACGGTTTTGTAACCGGGACAAATGGGCAAATACATCTCATGGGTTTTAATTACAGTAGCATGCATTATTTAAAAACTATAATGGCCGAAAACTGAAAAATAATTAATTTTTTTCCACATTTTTCCTATTTTCCCATTAAAACATATTTAGAATAAAATAATTCTTGGCATAATGTCCCACCTAAAGAAAGCCTAATTGGTGGCGGAAAAAACAAGCTATAGTTCATTTAATTGTGATAAGTAATGATAAAGTTATAGACGAATGAATGGAATGAGCGCTGAAAGGTGAAAATTGCTCTGGTGCTCAAGGGGTAAACCCCTCAGTGGTAAAGTGGTTAAAGGCACCAATACAGCTTAAAGGCTAAGTGATTGAAAATTACTTTTTTTTTTTTTTTTTTTGCAAGAAGGAATGTTATTGTGTTTCTGTTGTCTGTCAGTGATAAGCAGTTATGACGTGGCTTGTGCAATTGGTGTCTTGCATCAAGGCAAAATTGGAAAAATCCTTACATAGGTTACAGATCATGGTCATACTACAGAAAACTATATTTTCATGTACCAGTTGTAAACAAACGTCCTACTTATGTGTAGATGTCAAGTAATATGAAATTCTCCAAATTGCAGCTTACCTTTCCCCAAACAGTTATTGTGGATCTGAGAGGTGAAGAGTTGAATCTGACCTGCAGAAATACATGTGCTCATTTAGCAGTGAATAACCGTCTCATTTATGTTTACTTATGTGACATAAAGCAGAAAGTAAGTATGTGCCACAATCCCCCCCCGACCTGTCATAGATGGTCATTAGTTATCAGGGGCGTAACCAGGTATGGGCTTTCAAGTACTGAAGTACTCGAATTTGGAATTCTAATGAAAAAATTAATTACTGCAGCTGTGACCACAGGATGGGGCGGGGGGTTAAGTTGCCAAGTAGGCCATGGATCCTATGCGTGTCACCACTGTAATAAACGACCCATGAGACGCATTCCACCACTCACTACCGCACGTCCACGTCCTACTTCCGGCAGAAGGAGGAAGCGCGAACTGCGGTAGTGAGTGGTGGACCGCGTCCCATAGGTCGCGTATTACATTAGAATTCCGAATTAGAGTACTTCAGTACTCGAAAGCCCATCCCTAGGCGTAACTACAGTTGAGCAACTCAGAGCTCTAAGCGGGCCCCAACTTCACTCTCTCCGATAAAGGGGTCCATCCTTCATACCAGGTGTTGTGGCTACACTTGTTATGGGTGTGAAGCTTATAATGATGACACTTGTTTTATGACCCTTGCAAGATGGGCGCCAAGAGTCACCAAGGGTAGGCAAGAGAAGGGTGTGAAAATTTGGGGGCCTATCAAAGTTTTGCTGGAGGGCTCCATGATTTGTAGTTACACCCCTGTAAGTTATACATTTGTTGGTGTTGCGATTGTTGGGGAGAAGAGGTGACCTTGAGGCTGGGGATCACAGTAGTCAGTTGCATATTGCATGCGTTATAAGCAGTGTTCCCCAACCCGGTCCTCAAGGCCCACCAACAGTGCATGTTTTGTGGAAATCCACACAGGTAGTTAATAAGCTCTGCTGAGACACTTATTACCCCACCTGTGATTGTTTGTGTCTTCCTGCAAAACATGTACTGTTGGTGAACCTTGAGGACAGGGTTGGGGAACTCTGCGTTGTAGTGAGTGTGAACTGTAATAGAGACTAGGCATAGACTTTACTGCAAAGCCTGCATGCAGCGAGTTAGAATAACAGGATCAGATACAATGCAGTACTGTGAACAGCCCCATAGAATTGTATGGGAGTGAGTTGACATGCAGAATTATTCTGCAACACAACTGAGCACTGTGAACAAGGCCTGAAGGGTGATTCCCCCCATTGAATTACACATTTTTAGTATTCTATCACTGCCTAGGGGACGAGAGTTCAGCATTAAAGGTAATGTTCCATCAAGCCTCCTATTAATGTAGCCAATATCACTGACCCTCAGGCCACTTATTAGTTCCAGGGCACTAACATTTACCTTACTACACTTCTCTGTCAAAGAGAAAGCAGCCCAGAGCTATTATCATCATATTCACAGAACATCTTCTTCCACACAAGGCTTCTAACGTTTCTATTTTTGACTAGTTTCTTTTAATGGGACCATCTGCCTCTCCTAAGTTTGTGTATCCCTTGGTAACCTTTAAAATAACTGGTGCTTTTCCTGAAACAATGCTAGCAAAATAAAAGCTCTAGGTCACAGCAACTTACTGCATAAATTAATATGTGTCTTGGCTGACTGAAAAGTTAGTAAAAATGTCGGATGTACAGTATGTCTTTGGACAGTATGATATATATGGTATTCCTGGGGGATACAGAAACCGGGAGACCGTATAATAGATGAAAGTAGCATAAAAATGGTCTTCTTTTCCATTTGGAAGTAGGAACTTATTTCTGTATCATTAAAGAAAGCAGAAACATATGCAAGTAGTGTGTGTGTGTGTGTGTGTGTGTGTGTGTGTGTGTGTGTGTGTGTGTGTGTGTGTGTGTGTGTGTGTGTGTGTGTGTGTGTGTGTGTGTGTGTGTGTGTGTGTGTGTGTGTGTGTGTGTGTGTGTGTGTGTGTGTGTGTGTGTGTGTTTTTTTTGTTGTTTTTTTTTTTAAATAAAAGCACATTAAAATAATTATTTAGTGGTTCACTGAATTATAATAAATCCCGTCAACAATTTTTACCCAGAATAAGTCCACACCGGACCTATAATTCAAAAGTAATCTCATTGCTTCACCACAAGGTACCGGTATCTTCAATTCACATAGAAGTCTCCATTAAAAAAAACTTCCATGGGAAGTATGCCACAGTTCTTTACTTTCAACTGATAAATACTTTTCTCTCATAAGACCACAGATCCATAATGTTAATGAAATAAGTAAAATCTATTGAATCTGCAACCTAGGATACCTGAATAGAGCTAAACAAAGAACAAAAAAAAACTCCACTCATATCTCCAGTTGTAGAAATTCTCCATTATCACAGACCCTTTTTCCTCCTTAAAACTAAATGTTTGCGTGCATGAAAAAAGGGCGCCGTGAAAAAAGGGCCCGGGTTATTAATGAATTTGGCACCAGGTCTTAACGAAATTTGCTAACGAGAATCATTGTTGTCAAGCTTTATTAACGATAATTACTGTTGCAAAAATAAACGAGAAATAATAACGAATAAATATTAACGTTAAACGTTGTAACGTTTTTTGTCAATACTGCTTAACCCAACCCCACCCTTAAGGCCCGTTCACACTGCACGCGTTTCCAGCCGCGTTTTGGAAACGCGTGCAGGTGGCCAAAACGCACGACATCAGACATTGCATAGAGTGCAATGTCTGATGTTCACACAGCATGCGTTCCGGACCTATGCGGTCCGGGAACGCATGCTGCACGCAGATTTTACAAAAACGCGTGGCTGTCCCATTCACTTTTCAGTGATGGGATCAGCCATGCAACGCATACGAACGCGGACATGCGTGCGTTCGTACGCGTTGCGGTCCGCATGCGTTGTGGTCCGCATTTTGTAGTCTGAACGGGCCCTTACACAGAACACTCCCCTGGTGGTGCCTAAAACTAACCACTCCCCTAGAAGCTGCAAACCCAGCCAGGTCAGCGGCCACTACAGAGGGGACCCCAGAAGAGTGGCTGAAGGTGGAACTGTACAAAGGGACACAGAGGCTTCTAGGGGCTAAAGGAAGCCCCAGGTAAGTAAATCTGCTATAATTATTTTTGCCTAATGTATCCTTCATGCTGAATACACACCTCCAATTTTAATTGGCCAATTTTACCACTTTCATGCGTTATTAGAGCTTTCCTCCACAATCTGTTCATAGTATTTGAAGTCTCTCGACCCTCATTCTACATGGAGGTGGTACATTTGGTCAGTGATTGGCCAATCAAATTTGGATGTGTATGCACCTTTACTGACTCTCAAATTTTTGGGATTATGTTGTACTATAAATGGAATATTTAGAGGAAATGGCTCCAAACTCCTGCAGATATTGTTATTTTCTGAATTTAGCACTACAAAGCAGAATTTGTAACCAACAATGGAAAATTCCTTTAGATTTCCTCATCTCATAATCCACTGAATCTGGCCCTGCAATGTGCTACACAGGAAAGATTATTCAGAAATATGGCATCCAATAATATGCTTGGTAAAGGATAAAAACAGGGAACACCAAGAGCCCCAATAGTGTAATTCGTACTGGACAAGGTGGCAATAAGTTTGTATTGCTAGATACTCACAAGTCAGGGTCACCAGCAGGCAACCACTGTAAAGGCAGGTGGGGAGATTGTCCTGACCCAACTCAGGATTAAGAAGTCGCTCTCTGTAGACAGGAAGAAAGGGTAGCAACCCTCCACCAAGGGTGGACTCAAAATTGTATACAATGAACAGAGGCGCCAAAAGTATAAGATTAGATTAAATGAGCTTAAAAAACAACTTAAATGGCAAAATTGAAGGAGGAAGTGGTGGTCTTACATCCCTCAAGCAGACACAGACAGAGGCGCTTAACTTGAATCCTTGTGCAGATTGTTTGATACTCCTCCCTATATTGCCTGATGAAGCGGGGTTGAACCTGCGAAACGCGTTGCATTTCTTTTTAGAGTTCCTAATAAATGTGTTTGACTGTCTGAATCGCAGTCGTTGTCGTGTCTGCTTGAGGGAGGTAAGACCACCACTTCCTCCTTCAATTTTGCCATTTAAGTTGGTTTTTAAGCTCATTTAATCTAATCTTATACTTTTGGCGCCTCTGTTCATTGTATACATGCTTGGTAAAGGAGTCCGTGGAACCAATTATTAGTTCACTATGATTATAAAACGGCAAACACCAAGAAAGCACGCTACACTAACTAAAGGAGACAACCAACTTGAATGTTTTATTTATACTGGCTAACTTTGCGCATGGCAATACAGGTGTGCTTTGTCATCATTACCTCATATGTTTCCTACTTTCTTTTCAGGCCTGGCCATAAGGAAATGACATAAGGATGATGCAGTGGGCCCATGATATTGTTCATCACATTAATCATTATAAAGCGTCCCTATTATTATACATATGATATCAAGAGACACATCCACATCAATCATTATAAACTTTACTATCATGGAATATGAACTAGCAAAGGGTTTTCTTTGTTGGCTTACTTAGCTGCAGACATTGGGAACGAGTTCATGAATTCTATACAGCCTCAGTAAAATAAGTGGAACAATCTGAACTTTATCTGATTCTTGGCTTGGATTAGCTGGGGCAGTTGAATCTCTAGGGTGGTGTAAATGAATAGACTTTAATTGCCTGTGAACTGCAGATTTCTTAGAATATGTTGCCGTCTAGATGACCATTTGGGAAATTCCTTTTATGAGTAATCACAGTTATTTGTGTGAGATACATTAGCACACCTGGCTGTATTGTTTGCATGTACAATAAATCATGTGGGATGAAGAACCTACTTTAGGTGCTGGCTTTATATTTCCTAGTGAACCGAATGAAGGACGTTCTACCCAGCACCAGTCTGCTAATTAAAGACTACCAACATTCCCAGCTGGGTCAGATTTTCTACTCCAATTTACTTTTCTCCACGACTCGGTAAGCACTCTCCCTCAAAGCAGGCAATTTGAGCGGCGCATATAATGCAATGTTAATTGCGGCTATAGCAGCGCCCACTGAGTAATCTGGGCACCTGCAGAGCCTGATAAATAGCAGTATAGGTGGCGCATATATTGGCAGAGGGTGTGTTCATTGGAGGAACACTGCACTGATTTAGACTGAAATTGCGGAGGGGAAGGGGTCGGTTAAAGGACCACTATCGGAAAAAAAGGACAATACAGGACAATACAGGAATACAAGAAAAACAGATCACATAGCACAGTATGAGTACAAGGTAATGCTTAGTCAGTCTTTGGATGGGAGCATGGAGATTAGGCAAGTTAGGTTCACTCAAATGCATAGCATGGGTTTACAGTAATCGAGGTGCATGATCAGGTAGGACACAAAAGGAGGAGGACCCTGCCAAAAGGCTTACAATCTAGAGGGAGAGGTAGGGACACGAGAGGTAAGGGACCAGAGTTCAGCTGTGGGTTTAGAGCAATTGTGAGGGGTGGTAGGCCAGAGTGAAAAGGTGAGTTTTGAGGGCCTTCTTGAAAGTGTTGAAGGAGGAAGCTGCCCTAATGGGTGGAGGTAGGGAGTTCCATAGTGTTGGAGCTGCTCTTGAGAAGTCCTGGAGGCATGCATTGGACTGGGGGATGCGGGGGACGGTCAGGCGAAGTTCATTGAAGGAGCTGAGTGAGCGGCTTGGTGTGCATCTCTGAGTAAGATCAGAAATGTAGGTTGGACAGGATTTGTGGACGGATTTGTTGGTCAGACACAATATCTTGAATCTGATTCTGAACTGAATAGGAAGCCAGTAGAGGGATTCACGGAGGGGAGCCGCCCTGGTGGAGCGATGGGAGGAGTGGATAATTCTGGCTGCCGCATTCATGATGGACTGCAGTGGGGCTATTCTGGTCATAGGGAGACCAGACAAAAGGGCATTTCAGTAGTCAAGGCAGGAAATTATGAGGGCATGGATGAGGAGTTTGGTAGTGGCAGAGGTCAGGAAAGGGCGAATCTTACAGATGTTACGAAGGTGTAAGTTGCAGGACTTTGTGAGGTTTTGGATGTGGGAAGTAAAGGAGAATGCGGAGTCCAGGGTGACACCCAGACAGCGGGCCTGAGAGGTAGGGCGAATAGTAGTGTGGTTAATAGTGACCGTTGTGTAGTTAATCAGAGGTCCCCGTCAAAGTAAGCTATCTGTGTTGGAGTAATGATTGTTCAGTGTCCCATATGCCCCCCACGAGCGCCATTCGAGTGCAATTTAAATGCAACTGAATGGCAACAGTTGTAACACCAGCCATTGTGTCCTCTGCCTTCAGCTGCTCATCTGAAAGAGTGACAGTGGATCGGAATCGAATACAGTTAACAATTTACTCAGACTGACAATCTGAGCAGAGCCATGTTATAAAGCTATATTATTTAGACGAAACAAGCAAGTATGACTAAATTTTCATGAAACAACAGGACTGACCCTTATCTATTTGCTCACAAAATGACAACATGTTACAATAGGCTCCTATAATTGTTTTGTAATTATTTTTCTGTAACAATAACCTGAAAATAGATTAAACAAAGGGTCAGTCAGGAAAGAGTTCTCTTTCTCTAGATAGATAGTAGAAAAATCTGCAACATAGACCACTTCTATAGCCAGTGGTTTTCCTGTATCATTTCTTATGAGTACTTTAACGCTACCAGATAATATGCGTATATTAATCACTTGGGAATGGCTACGTTTTTTTCCTAACCTTATGTATAAGTCACGATCAGCGTGTTCCTTTTTAATTGCCTTTTGATTTTTTTTCTCTTCCTCAAACACATTTTTATAATTACACAGCCCACATTATGCATTAGAAGAAGCATGACATTTTTGCAAGTACAATTATTCATA
This sequence comes from Hyperolius riggenbachi, assembly GCF_040937935.1. Taxonomy (NCBI): domain Eukaryota; kingdom Metazoa; phylum Chordata; class Amphibia; order Anura; family Hyperoliidae; genus Hyperolius; species Hyperolius riggenbachi. The sequence goes on from NC_090655.1 coordinate 145,234,793, forward strand.
ATTTCAAATAAAAGTTCTTTCTAAAATAAGTGCAATGATAATTGCATATTAAACTGGTAAATTTAATGGCTTGCATCTAAAAAAAAAAACATGGATATGACACTGAAATACACCCTGATAGACTTTTAAAGAATGTGATTTTTATAGGTGCTGTTTAAGTGGCAATAAATATATAATCTAAAAAGGAAGATGAACTTCAAAGGGGAGCAGTCAAGCGTGAAGCAATTGAGCAATGTATTGATTTGTTACATTTGATAGAGTCCCTGGTCTCAATAAAAAAAAAAAAAAAACAACAACAACGCACTTTATGCTGCTTATTTTTGTCACCCTATTAGGGACCTCCCAGAACCGTAATAAACATCAGCAGCTATAAATAGATAAACAATTAACCTGATTTTACAACTTTTTTCATGTTGTTCTCTGTAATTAATGGTGTTTTATAGCCTTAAAATGTGGGCAAGCAATTAGCTTTCTTTATTTTTACACTTTTATTATGTTATTGCCTTTGATGAATTGCTTCTAGTTTTAGTTATGCTCACAAAATATTCTGGGAACACAGCAGATTTTCAGACAATTAAAGCCCGCCCCTCAAGTGGCATGCCATTGAGATTATTTAGACACGCAAGAATGTGTATACATGAAGGTGCCCACTAAGGGTACCATTTTCAGCAAAGCATCGCCCAAGCAATTAGATAAATGTGATTGGAAATAAAACATTATAATACATAGATTATTTCACTATTAAATTACCAATCTGCACTTCCTAACTATCACAACTAATTATAAAAATTTGGTTTTCTGATTGACTGAATTCTCATCAATCACCTTCAGGGCTCAAACTCACTTGCAGCATTTTCACCATTTTGAAAATGCTTTTCCATTCACTTGAAGATAGCTAGACACCGCTCATGTCCTGAGGCGTATCTGGGTTGTATGGTACCCATGGCAAACACTAAAATTGCGCCCCCCCCCCCCCCCCCCTGCACAACAACAACTGGTTGCAGGGTGGTGGCTGAGTGCTGACTGAGGGCAGAGTGCAAGGTGCTGCTTGCTGGGGCAGAGAGTGCAGCTGGCTGGGGGAGAAGGCGCTGCTGGTTGGGGCAGAAGGTGCTGCTGGCTGGGGCAGAGGGTGCTGCTGGTTGGGGCAGAAGGTTCTGCTGGCTGGGGCAAAAGGTGCTGCTGGCTGGGGCAAAAGGTGCTGCTTGCTGGGGCAAAAGGTGCTGCTGACTGCGGCAGAGGGTGCTGCTTGCTGGGGAAAAGGGTGCTGCTGGCTGGGGCAGAGGGTGCTGCTGGCTGGGGCAGAGGGTACTGCTGGCTGGGGCAGAGGGTGCTTGCTACTGGGGCAGAGGGTTCTGCTTGCTGGGGCAGAGGGCGCTGCTGGCTGGGGAAGAGAGTGCTGCTGGCTGGAGCAGAGGGTGCTGCTGGCTGGGGCAGAGAGTGCTGCTTGCTGGGCAAAGGGTGCTGCTTGCTGGGGCAAATGGTGCTGCTGGCTGGGGCAAAGGGTGCTGCTGGCTGGGGCAGAAGGTGCTGCTGGATGGGGCAGACGGTGCTGCTTGCTGGGGCTGAGGATGCTGCTGGCTGTGGCAGAGGGTGCTGCTGGCTGGGGCAGAGGGTGCTTCTGGCTGGGGCAGAGACAAGACAAGACAAGACAAATAACATTTATATTGCGCTTTTCTCCTTGCGGACTCAAAGCGCCAGAGCAGAGCAGCAGCCACTAGGGCGCGCTCTATTGGCAGTAGCAGTGTAAGGGAGACTTGCCAAAGGTGTCCTACTGAATTAGTGCTGGCTTACTGAACAGGCAGAGCCGAGATTCGAACCCTGGTCTCCTGTGTCAGAGGCAGAGCCCTTAACCATTACACCATCAGCCAACTGCTGGGGAAAAGGGTGCTGCTGGCTGGGGCAGAGGGTGTTGCTGGCTGGGGCAGAGGGTACTGCTGGCTGGGGCAGAGGGTGCTTGCTGGCTGGGGCAGAGGGTGCTGCTTGCTGGGGCAGAGGGCGCTGCTGGCTGGGGAAGAGAGTGCTGCTGGCTGGAGCAGAGGGTGCTGCTGGCTGGGGCAGAGAGTGCTGCTTGCTGGGCAAAGGGTGCTGCTTGCTGGGGCAAATGGTGCTGCTGGCTGGGGCAAAGGGTGCTGCTGGCTGGGGCAGAAGGTGCTGCTGGATGGGGCAGATGGTGCTGCTTGCTGGGGCTGAGGATGCTGCTTACTGGGGCAGAGGGTGCTGCTTGCTGGGGCAGAGGGTGCTGCTTACCGAGGCAGAGGGTTCTGTTGGCTGCGGCAGGGGGTGCTGCTTGCTTGGGCAGAGGGTGCTTCTGGTGGGCTTAGGATGCTGCTTAGCTGCTACCTCACAGTCAATGATGTGCGCACTCTGTGTCACCTGACCGCCTGCAGCTACAGCCACCCACTGTTTCCTGGAAGTCTCCCCTCCCACCTCCATCATGTATGCGGTCAATCAGGAGGAGGATTGGGGATACAAGGCAGTGAACAGAGTGGTGCCAACAATGCTATGGCGACCAGAGACGCTGTGGGGACGCTGGGGGTCCCCGCAGCGTCTCTGTTCACCATAGCAACATCGGCACCGATCGCTGCCTTGTATCCCCGGATACTCCTCCTGATTGACCAACTAGTTTATGAGTTGATAAAGGTGGGAGGGGAGACAAGCAGGAAACAGTTGGTGGCTGTAGCTGCAGGCCGTCACCGGGCAGTTAGGTGACACACGGGGGTGGGGGCACACTGCACAGCAGGTCACAATGAGTGTCGCTCACAGTCCCTAGGCTTCTCCTCTCCTTCTGCAGGCGCCGGGCCGGCGGCACAGGCAATTTCTCTGGCGGTGAGCTGGCTATTACAGAGGGGGTGATTAATTGCTTACTGGGGATGCACCCCCCCCGCAGGTGAGTGACAAGGGGCACCTATGGCAGGTGCCATATGTGCACCCCTCTAGATATGCCTCTGATCATGTCTAACTGGGCACGTTTACATGTCCAATGTTACAGCAGCGGGTGTGTGTGCATGTGCGCGTGACCACCACTCGTTCCTGGCGGCATGTCCATGTCAGCAACTGGGGAAGGGGATCAAGCATTCCCTGAACCAATCGCAGTCCAAATGCAAATCGCCGGCCTGCACAATTCTCCGTGAAATTACATTTCGTTCACAACAGCTGCACGATGCAATCACTGCAAGTGAAAAAAGCACCTTGCACAGTCGCAAGTGCAGTGCGATTGAGCTTGCGATCACACCTGCTAGTGGAGTAGGGCTCTTAGGCTCATTTGCAGTTGATTTGGGACATCAACAAGGATTATTTTCTGCCAATTTGATCACATTTATCTAATTACTTAGGCGATTATTTGCTGAAAATCATAACCTTAGTGGGCAGTGTGTACATACACACAATCACTGTGGTCCGCAGGGGTTGGGAATCAATCCGTCGGCCATAGTTTGGGACCAAATTCTATAAAAACGCCTTGATAACCTAAAGACTTATGACACATTCTGGTTCTATAAAGGGGGGCAGACGGACAACGGGGCAGCACATAGGATACAGACTGGGTAAGGAGGAGAACAATGGGGTGAGTCTGTGGTTGGAATAAAATAAGGAGACAGGCAATCTGAATCTGTTGGCACAATAACTTGTGGCAACAGGATTTTCTAGGTAGTATTAGGAACTGATTGTGTTAGTAAAATATAAAAGACATGTAAAAAGTGAATAGGGAGATTTCCATTGCTCTCCAAGGGGTAAATGCACTAACCACTGGTAATATTGCCGTGGCAGGCAGTGCACAGCAGAATTACCGTTACTGCTGCCAGCAATGTACTGCGTGTTAGCAATCAGCAAAACTTGATTAACGCAAATGTTACTAAATTCACATGCATTACGCAAGTAGCATATCATGCCAGTGCAATGCTTGCATTATCCATGTCTCCCTAATTTCCCTAATTGCGAAACACGCAGTACACTGCTGATGGTAGAAACAGTAATATTACCATGTGATGACTGCACACAGCAATATTACCAGCAATTAGAGCATCAACCCCCAAATTTCTCAAGTTTCACATTTTAAGCAGAAATTTTTCATGAAAGTTAATGGGTGTTCATAAACTTGACAAATGCATGAACAGGCATAGGAAAATACATTTTTGAGAAAGGGCTTATCTTTGTGAAAATGTGTAATTGGCAAAATCTATGATATGTTTTTTATAAAGTTTGAAGTCCGCAAGAAATGTAAATATGGATGTAAAAGTGACTTTGGCTAAAACTGGAAATCTTCATCACAGATGTGATCCCTTGCTTAGTTCCAGTTCATACTTTCATGTAACGGACAAGGTTTTTCTCAGTTTATTGGACACCTGAAGTGAGAGGGATATGGAGGCTACCATATTTATTTCCTTTTAAACAATACTAGTTACCTAGCATAATGCTATTCTTTCTGGTACTAGTAGTGTCTGAATCACACACCTGAAACAAGCATGCTGCTAATCCAGTCAGACTTCAGTCAGAAACAACAAATCTGCATGCTTGTTCAGGTTTGATGGCTAGAAGTATCAGAGGCAGAGGGTCAGCAGGACAGCCAGGGAATTGTTTAAAAGGAAATAAATAAATATGTCAGCCTCCATATTTCTCTCACTTCAGGTGTTGGAATTAGGTATAAGTACACCCTGGAGTAGATTGAAAATAGCAAATGTATTGTCCCAGTTACATCAACAACAAGCAAAACTGCTCCCCTGTCCTGTAATTGCCAAGACCAGCCACATTTAATACAATGTTGGGATTGATGGAATGGCACTAGACCGTTTTGGATTCTTGGACGATCTGTTCTCAAGCAGGTATGCTATATTTATGGATAGGTGTGACAGATAATAAGTAGATAGTAACACTAGGATGGCAGCCACTGAGGATCCAAAATGGTCTAGTGATATTGCACCAATTGCTAATATTGGATTCACAGTTTCTGTGTTGACGATTACCCCTTGTTATAGTACAGAGCAGAAGTGTTGTCATTAATGACGCAACTGGATCAATAAATTTGCCATTTTGCATCTACTCCAGGCTGTACCTAATTCCTTCAATTGATATACAGGTATGGTGTGACCTCCACAATCCTTTTTTATTCCATCCACCTAACCATAGTGGACATTATCTGGCTCTGCACACAGTCTATTGTGATCATGCCCACTTTTTGTTATGGCGCATCACATGGGTCCTGTTTTGTTCATTTTTATACATTTTTTTATCTACGCAGGGCGGTCACTGTGGTCTGTGTCCACCACTTCCTATGGCACTTACTGATGAGCAAGGGCTTGGAATGTGAAACACATTGAAACCACTGTCCATGTTTGTTTGTGCTATTGATGTTTGTTCAATAACGCTTGCAGACAGCATGTTGAAGTGTGGATATTTTCACTTTCAGATGAGCATCTTGCAGTTGCAGTTCATTGCTCTGAGCCGCTTTTGCAATGAGCTAGGCTTTGCTGTAGCAGTGACAGGATCCATATATCTCTATAAAGGAATGGAACTGTCATTCAGAAACAAAGCAGCAAGGCATAGGCAGGCTTGGACATTAGCAGTCAAAAAATGCATGTGAAGCGTCTTCCGCTGCTAATGCCTGAATGACAAAGCTATTCATCCACCGAGATGAATGAAGTCTGTCCTTCCTGCTGGAAAGTCCATTACATTGCAGAGGAAGCACAAAGCAATATGCTTAATCGACAAGATGCAGCTCTGCGTTTGCATGAATGAGTTAGTATAAAGCACTAATGCAGGAAATGCCCACAGCAGCCAGCCAGGAACGATGTTCTGGATTAAAGGCAGAATTGAGTAATCCGACATTGCTGGATTCCTCTAAAAATAGGAAAAGGATTGTCCATCATGCTGACCATCTTGCCTACAATGCTTCCTGAGTCAGGATGAGTCAATCTCCAAAGTACACCCCAATCTCACTGACTGGATACAGTACCTTTTCACTGACTGTAAACATGTCTCCAAAGAGTTCAAAAGTACAAGGCTACTGAAGCCAACAGATAAGCAGGACTTGTAACCCTTTCCAATCCATTTTTGCAATCACCTCCCTCCCCCCCAAAAAAAACACGTTTTTAGTGTACTGGGAGGGGTTTGTGAAAATGATGCAGCCACAGGGATCCTGAGGGTCTGCACCTTCTTGATCTAGAGTGAGGAGGCAACCCCAATATAAGGGGGAGGGGGCAGGGCTGGTGCCAGCTCGTGCCCTGAAGCCCCCTAGCGTAAACACCAGTTTAATTTCTTAATTACACAGTGCATCGTGGTGCTGAAGGTGTGTACTATGGCCAACACTCTGATCCACAAATGGCAACGCAGTGCCAGACCAGATAAACATATGCACCCACAAATTACATTACATGGCACAGTGGCAGAGGACATCATCGGTGCCAATCAAAGTGTTGAATTCAGTCCACATTATGATCTGAAGAGGCCAACACTGTGCCAAATGTTATCCAGCAACAGTGCCACCTAGCGGCACACTGTGCCAAATTTTATCCAGCAACAGTGCCACCTAGCGGCAGTCATTTACCTACTTTGGACTATGTCTCACAATGGGCCTGTACTGGAAAAGGATTAAATATGACTGGAAAGGGTTAATCAAATAGTATATATTTGTAACTGAGGTTACTAATGGTATCTCCTTAAAATTGCTCCCAGTGAAATTTCCTTTTAAGTATGGATCCTGGTTGGCATGGGAACTGTGCTATTTTACATTGCATCTTTTGTTTTTTAGCATTCTATCTCTAGAGGGTAACTGCTGTTTAACAAATGGTCGTAACAACCCCCTTCCCCTCTTTCATCTTTTTCTCTTATGTTTCTCGCTTTCCTACCTTTGCACACTCTCTCCTCTTTGAAGGAAAAAAAAGAGAAGAGGGCAGTGATCAGTCTTCTAGGACAGTGTTTCTCAACATTTTATTGGTATGTACCCCTTTTAAAACCCTGTACTCACCAAGTAAAAATTATCACAATTACCTCTTTACAAATAGATATTAAATCGTAGTACATGATATTTGGTTCTAAACAATTTTCAAGCATTTATTATTGCTTTTAATTAGCTAAAATACTAATATGGTGGTGTTTAAATAAGATTTATTATTTTCTTTAAAACTCTAAGGGCTTGATTCACAAAGCGGTGCTAACCTACTTAGCACGTCTAAAGTCTTTAGACGTGCTAACCAGGGTGCTAAGTAGGTTAGCACCGAATTTCTGAATTAGACCACGCGCTAAGTACCGCGCGCAAAGTTTTGCACGCGCAAAGTCTTATGCGCGTGCTAAGTCCCATAGGCTTTAATGGGCATTTCGCACGAAGCGCCCTGCACTCTGTGCAGTGCGCGTGTAAAGTTTTACGCGCATAAAGTTTTGCGCGTGAAAAGCTTGTTTAGACGTGCTAAGGGGGTTTTCACAGGCGTGCTAACAGTTAGCACCGCTTTGTGAATCAAGCCCTAAATATGTTATTCTTGGTTAAGTATATAAAGCCTGAGTATCCCCTGGAACCATCAGAAGTACTCCCTGGGGTACGTGTACCACATGTTAAGAACCTAGGTTCTAGGATACAGTAACTTGCTTGGTCAAGTTTCCATGCAGAATCTAACTGGCCAATTACTACAATATTTATACAATTCTTTCTTACAAGTTGTGGCATCCCATCTCATATGTATTAGCCACTTTTTCCACAAGAGTTGTCTGAGGAGATTATGTATGCCCCAGTAATTATACCGGTTTGTGTTAATTATCTTCTGTGAAAAATTTACTGGCAGTAGCAAAATGTTGTCAAATATTTTTCTCTGTCACTCTATGGGCTTGATTCACTAAACCATGATAACTCAAATATCACACCTTATCAAAGATATCACACATTATCAAAGATATCACATGTTATCAAAAGTTATCACATGTTATCAAAGTTATCACACTTTATCAAAAGTTATCACCCGTTATCAAAGTTAACACGCCTTATCAGAGTAGCATAGCGAACGCTACAAACTTATGCCTGCTAATTGGCAATGGCACTCGGCCTGCCCTGAGCCACTGTGGATTCGTGGAGCTCGCTATGCTACTCTGATAAGGCGTATTAACTTTGATAACGTGTGATAACTTTTGATAACGTGTGATACAGTAACTTTGATAACGTGTGATATCTTTGATAAGGTGTGATATTTGAGTTTTCACGGTTTAGTGAATCAAGCCCTATAGCACTTTATGATAATAAAAAAAAAGACCTTTGCACTTCTTACAATTATTTATTGTTTCTGTGGCTACTGAATAGCTAGGTACACATGCTGGATTCAACTTAGCCAAGTTGGCTGGTAAAGACAGTCTTGGCCATAAACCTTGTGTACAGGTCAGATAATCTTTGTACAGGAGCCACCTGATGATGGCTAAAGATCTGTCATGCAGAATCACTAGCAACACGGACTACCAAACGGTCCCCTAGCACATTGTTCTCCACCTTACCGCACCTGCCGGAAGTCGCTCTGTTATGCACCACATGTTGTCCCTACTTTTTCGTCAATGTAGTATCACTAGCCTCAGGGCTAGAAACAGGTTTGTATAGACAAACTGTTGCCCCTGTCTGAGTATGAGGCTTGATTCTGCACTGTGAAATCCTAAAAGCATTTTTTTTTCTTTCAAAATAACAAAAGTTGCTTTAGATAATACATTTTAAAGGACACCAGTGAAAGGTATATGGGGGCTGCCATATTTTTTTTCCTTTAAAAAAAAAAAAACAGTTCCCTGGCATCCTGCTAATCTTTCTGTCTAAATCACACACCACCAGCATGCAGCAAAGCCAGTCAGCCAAAGACCCTGATTAAGTATGCAGATCAGATGTCTCTGACTGCAGTGCTAAGTATTAGAGGTAGAGGAGGATCAGCAGGACAGTCAGACAATTTTTTTGTAATTTAATATTATTAAAAATAATTTTTCCTTTCAGGGGCATAACTAGACATCACTGGCCCCCCCTGCGAAACTTTGGATGGGCCCCCCAACCCCCTCGCTTTCTGCACAGGAAAACTGAGGACCAATGTGTTTTCTCCATGCAGATAAAAACACTTAGACTTAGGGCCCGTTTCCACTATCGCGAATCCGCATGCGTTGCCCGCATTCGGATTCGCACAGTCAGTACAAGTGGATGGGACTGTTTCCACTTGTGCGTTTCCCCGCACGTTTTTCTGTGCAGAAAAAATCTGCAGGGTAGGGTCCTCAGAATTCGCCTGCGTGTGGAATGCAGGCGAATCGCACGCAATGTATTTGATAGGGAAATCGCATGCGTTTTCCCCATGCGTTTTTTGCCGCGATTTAGCATGCGATTTCGCATAGGTAATAATGTTAATTTACACAGGCAGTGACATGGTTAAATTCGCATACAGCCTTACCTATGCGAAATCGCATGCGAAATCGCGGCAAAAACCGCATGCGGAATCGCACCCGCATGCGATTTGCCTGCGGTGATTCGCCGGCGATTCCGCAACATCAGGCAATCTATGCTACCCCCAGATCTACTTACCCGGGGCTTCCTCCAGCCCCTTGCAGCTGACAAGTCCCTCGTTGCAGCTCTGTTCCCAGTACATACATACACACACAGCCTTATTATTTTACTACATGAGAGCACATGCTATATGGAGGAACAACAACGACATGCTGAACGTAAGATATGGTATTCAATGTAACTTTGGCAAAACATTCAGAATGTCACTGATTGATTCACTCTTATTACGGGATCTTGGACTCAGTATGAGACAACAAGCTCTCAATGAAGCAGCAACAGTAAGGGCTCGTTTCCACTAGTGCGGTGCGGAATCGTCTGCATTCCACCGCGGACGAAATCGCATGCGGGTGCGATTCCGCATGCGTTTTTGCCGCGATTTCGCATGCGATTCCGCATAGGTAAGGTATATGCGAATTTAACCATGTCACTGCTGGTGTAAATTAACATTATTACCTATGCGAAATCGCATGCGATTTCGCGTCAAAAAACGCATGGTCACCCCACATGCGATTTCCCTATTAAGATACATTAGCGGCGATTCGTGCACATTCCTTCTGCACGCGAAATCTGACGGCTCTGCCGTGCAGATTTCTGCCGCTTCGAAAAACGCTGCCGCACCCGCAGAAGTGGAAACAGCCCCATCCACTGACATTGCCTATGCAAATCCGCGTGCAGTGCCCGCATGCGGATTCGCACTAGTGGAAACGAGCCCTTAGACATCAATCTCCACTCTGCTGTGTTTTAAAAGTAATTAGAGGCCATAAGGTCATTAGCCTGTGTGATAAGAATCTAGGATTCTTTCAGAGTGAAAAAGGGAAAGTCTACAACTTTTTTTTCAAAATGTGACTCTGTTCTTTGTTAGGTTGTACATGCAGTCATCAGATCTTTGCAGCAGTGAGAGACAGATGTTTTTTACGAACCCTAGGGAGCAGGGAGAGTGTACAAATTCCAGAGTGTGTATAAGTCCTTATCTGTGTGGTGGACACATGCAGTCAATATAACAATGGTGGAGAGCAGAATACGTTTTTTTCTCTGCCCTTAGCTGTCAGTCTCTCAAACTTTCCCCCCTCACAGGCCTCCTGTGGCTTCTGGGCCCCCCTGCGGAGGCATCCCTTGCAGGGTCTATTGTTAAGCCCCTGTTTCCTTTCAAATTTGCAAGGAGCCAGCAATTTCCAGAACTGGCTTAAAGTGAATAAAAGATGCCAGTTGGGTTTCTTCTAGTCCTCCTGGACCCTGGCCGTCATTCTGCCCTGTCTCGTTCAGCAACTGTGCCCTTCTAAAAGCTGCCCAACTTGGCCAGTTGCGGGCTACAGTGCATGTGTGGCCCTAGCTGCACCTCCTCAATTGTGGTGCCGTTGTCAGGAGCATTCTATGCATGCGCAGTTCCAATTTTTATGGACTGTGCAAGTGCAGAATTCTCCAGGGGAGCGTGATCAGGAAGCAGCTCTCAGGCACACAGAGCTCAGAATGGCTAATTAAAAGGTTTTAATAAATAATAAAAAGCAGATATAATAGAAAAATAATAAAATGCAATGCCAGCTTTCAGGTCAAGAAAAACTACACTTTGGAAACGTGTAATTTGTAAACAGACAATATTAGGTGTGCACAAAAGCAAATATGATAACTGTATGTAATAAATAGTAGGAAAACACATTTTTTTTTTTTTAACCACCCTGGCGTTCTGATTAAATCGCCAGGGTGGCTGCGGGAGGGTTTTTTTTAAATAAAAAAAAAACTATTTCATGCAGCCAACTGAAAGTTGGCTGCATGAAAGCCCACTAGAGGGCGCTCCGGAGGCGATCTTCCGATCGCCTCCGGCGCCCAGAATAAACAAGGAAGGCCGCAATGAGCGGCCTTCCTTGTTTTGCTTATATCGTCGCCATAGCGACGAGCGGAGTGACGTCATCGACGTCAGCCGACGTCGTGACGTCAGCCGCCTCCGATCCAGCCCTTAGCGCTGGCCGGAACTTTTTGTTCCGGCTACGCTGGGCTCAGGCGGCTGGGGGGACCCTCTTTCGCCGCTGCTCGCGGCGAATCGCCGCAGAGCGGCGGCGATCAGGCAGCACACGCGGCTGGCAAAGTGCCGGCTGCGTGTGCTGCTTTTTATTTCATTAAAATCGGCCCAGCAGGGCCTGAGCGGCAGCCGCTGGCGGTGTTGGACGAGCTGAGCTCGTCCAGACCGCTCAGCTGGTTAATGTTATGTCAGAGTTTCAGACCACTTTAAGCTGATTTTTTTAGGTCATGATTCTGTACTCCATTTGTAGACTGCCAAGATACTTCCCATCATGCTGCAGGAGTAAGTAGTTGAACAGAATATGAGCTTATTTCTCATTTGCCACGTCTGGAGTGATCCATTGACTGGCAGCAAACTTGGCCAATTTCATATCACAATCAGTGTAATAAATCCAGTGGAATGATTATGTTTTATATGCACATTTTACATGCTTACATGTAAGAAAGCTGAAGTAAAGTTTCCTGTTAATCTGAATGCTAGAGTTGTCTTATTCTCAGCAATAGTAGCGTTCCAGTTCACACAGACGTTTTCACATCAGTAAAAGACAGCTGTGGTGCTGAAGTGAATGAACAGCTGCCAGTACGATCATTTACCATCATTTGAGCAAATGGTGCACTTGATCATGTCGTTTCCCATCTCATTTATTCCTGGATGCAGGGGCATAACTACAGGGAAGTAGAGATGTGTCGCGAACTTAGAATTTTCTGTTCACGAACGGTGAACGCAAACTTCCGAAAACTGTTCGCGAACAGGTGAATCTGGTGAACCGCCATAGACTTCAATGGGCAGGCAAATTTTAAAACCTACACAGACTGTTTCTGGCCACAAAAGTAATGACAAAGTTGTTTCAAGGGGTCTAACACCTGGACAGGGACATGCCGGAGGGGGATCCATGCCAAGAGCCTTACCAAAAATTATAGAGTTGAAGCAAAGTCTAGTTTTAATCCCTAAAGCAGAGCCAGGACAAGGTCCTCCAGCACCCAAGGCTGAGACACCAAAGTGCGCCTCTCCATCCCTCCCACCTCAGCTGTCACACACTGATTGCTATTAGACTAAGAGGCGCCACAGGGCCCACAACCTCCCCAACACCTTAATATCTAGTTATCTGGCTTGCAGTCACTGCCATGTATCCCCTTTGGTGTTGCTCCATCAATATATGCTTTAAATAGCAAGCCTTTTGTGTGCCGCCTCTTCACTGTTTGCATGATTCTACCCTCAGGTGGGTGACCTGAGTGAGGCGTAGCACCGGCAGTTCAAGGATTAATTTTCCTGAAGGGGTTCCAGGACCGTGGCCAAGTTCACAGTGTACTGCCATGTATCCCCTTTTCTTATTTCTTTCTGCTTCATACACAATTAGGAATGACAGCTGAATGAATTGTGCGCCCCCTCCTACACTGCGCCCTGAGGCTGGAGCCTCTCCAGCCTATGTCTCGGCCCGGCCCTGCCCTAAAGGGCAGGAATCACATTATGCACAGCTCTGGGTGTCAGTGGGCTGTGGCGTGTTGGAGTGTCACATACAGAGAAATGCAATAGTACTATCAGAATACAGTAAAATAATAATGCACTGGAGAGGTTCTGTGCGTGTAACTTAATGAGGCAACAGCAGTAGTGTGCACACAGCTCTGGGTGTCAGTGGGCTGTGGAGTGTCACACAAAAAAAAAAAAACACAGGAGACTGATATGCTAGCCCTCAATAGGGCTGTTTGAAGTGCTTTCACAGCTAGTGAGGAACAAGAACACAGGCCTAGCTAATGCTTTCCCTACCTATCTGCAGAAAGTCTGACCCTGCTCTCACTAACAAATCAGCAACCAGCAGAGAATTGATCCAATATGGCCACCGCAACTGCTTTTTGATAGGGGGGTGGGGGATCCAGGAAGGGGTGCTAGCTGATTGGCTGCCATGTGTCTGCTGACTGTGAGGTAAGGGGTCAAAGTTTAGCTCAATGATAATGTATAGGGGGCGAATCGAACATGCCATATGTTCGCTGTTCACCACAAATGCGAACAGCTGATGTTTGCAGAATACTGTTCGCTGGCGAATTGTTCGGGCCATCTCTACAGGGGAGGAGCCCCTGCAATAGCAGGGAGGCTCAGAGCAGTGAGGGGGCCCCAACTACTAACCTTCCCTTTAAAGAGAACCTGTACTGAGTAAAATTATATAAAAATTAACACATGAGGTAACTTCAAATGAACATTACATAGTTACCTTGCCATCAGTTCCTCTCAGAAGCTCACAATTTTCTTCTTACAGTGATTGCTTTGCTTCCAGTTCTAACAACATTTTGTCAGAACTGAAATATATCAGTTGCTGTCAGTTATATATCAGTTGCTGTCAGTTACAGCTGAGAGGAGAACTGATGTGTCCATGTTTCCCTATAGCTCAAGTGGGCGATGTTACAGTTTAACAGTGTGCTAACCAGGAAGCTGTTATGGTGTAATGGCCATTTTAAAAATGGAAGACGGAGAATTCCATTGATCACAGTGGACAAACAGGACGCAGGAGAGGAAAAATAGATTGAGGAGTAGACTATGCAGGAGGTAAGTATGACTTGTGTATGCTTATTTTGTCTTTTAATTTTCAGTTCAGGTTTTCTTTAACTTTGTTAAAGAAAACCTGAACTGAAAATTAAAAGACAAAATAAGGGGTTTATGTTTTAGATCAGGTGTTTTTTTGTGGCTACACCCATCATGGGTGGGAAGATTATGATGACCACACTTGTTTTATGATAGCTCTGAACAAGCAACGTAATACTCAACTGAAATGTAAACTCTGCCAAATGATTTACAGTTCTGTCCAATAATGTACCAACAATTGCGATGGTCCCCAAGGTTGTGAAGGTCACCAAGGGAAGGCAAGGGAAAGGGTGTAAACATTGGTGGGACTCATCAAAGTTTTCTTCTGGGGGCCTCGTGATTTGTAGTTATGCCCCCTGCCTGGACACTACATGTAATGACCAGAATCGGCTAATCGCTGTGCTCCTGTGACCATGCATTTGCATTTGCTGAAGACAGGAACTGATGTCAAACACTTCCTTGCTTGTTTGCAGAGAAGCATTTAGCATTGGCTAAATGTGATGTGCCTGTGTAAACTGGTCCTAAGGGGGGGGGGGGGGGGGAACAGCCCTGCTAACTTGGACAAATAACTACAAAGTTGTGAGTCTAAATAGTGTTGTTACATTATTGGACAGAACTGTAAATCCTTTGCCGGTGTTTACATTTCAGTTTGGTATTCAGTTGCTTGTTCAGGGCTATCCACAGACATATGAATTATTCTTCACTGTTACAAGTTTTGTTCAATTTTTCTATTTTTTTAGTCTTAGGAGTACAAAGTGCATGTAATGAAATGCCAAGCAATCTTTATCCTTTCTTATAAATCTTTAAGATGTCTAGATTATGCTGTAGTGCACATGCAAGTAGTACCTATTTTATGCATTCAACCCCTTGTATCTCTGAGGGCCATTTGTAGGTCAGGCTTCATGGCAATAAATACTTAAACATGTCTTCCACTGATACAGAGAATAGAGTTAAAAGAACTGCAAAAACTTGAGAAAATCCCCAAAGCAGGCAAGCAGCGGTCTTCTGCAGCAGCATCAGCACCAGCCACAGCATCCTGCATCCTCCTGGACCATCGCATCAGCTGTAGCTTCACAGGGCACTGCGCTAGACCAGTCCAACTTCAGTCTCTGTAGTGTTTTATTTATCTCCAGATACAGAAGGCATTGGATTACATTCTTATCTTGTCCCTTGATGAATCACGATTTCCATACATTTATGTATTTATTTTTGTTACTGGCTATCTTTGCTCAAAGTATCCAAAATAAATGACATATGTGATGAATAATAATGAATCATTACAGCCTCGCTAAACAAGGAATACAAATCTCTATAACTCATTGCTGAGGAAACACTGCCATCTACAGGCAGAAAGAAAAATCTTAGCCATCCATCAAGGTGGTGTTTGCAAGAGCTTATCTCAGAAATCTAGATTTATGTGTATTTGACTGCTCTGCAATTAGATATGCATCACCTGAAATTCACATGGTTAGTCCAAGGGCAACCTTTACATGAACGCGGATGTTGCTACATGAATTTTCCTCACCTCCATGCTTCCTGTAACATCTGAAATATGCAGCATTCTCTAATGTGCTGATATTGATTTTACAAGAGTCATCTGTTCTTTTTAGAGCATGATATCTCCTATTGTGTCACTCAGTGCTGACAAGCCGACCATGAAATACACACATTTCCAGAACACCATGCTTCCCATCCCCAGAAGTGTGAAAACAATGTTCTGCCAAATAACTAAGTAAGCACGCAATACCCTTTATAATGCTGGTCTCTGTTGTCTTTGTAAGAACTATAGCTAAGGTTAACATGAGCATGGCTATTATAAGAATAAAAAAGTACATGTATATATTTAAAGAGGACCACTGGTGAAAATTAGAGAGCCTGCAATTTAGGGTCCTTTTCCACTATCAATCGCAATTGCTAAATAGTGATTGCAATTGCGCCTTGTCACAATTTTTTTACGTGATTGCGATTTTGCATATGCAATGCACTTGCATTGAAAAATCGTGGCAAAAATTGATCTAAGGCAAAAATTGAATCGTGGTAGTGGAAAATACCTACTGCGATTCCTATGTTAAAGTGGCAACCCCAGTGATTTGCGCTTTTGCGATTTAGCTTCGCAATGCTTCTTTTCTTTACTACAGAGAGCGACTTCTTAATCCTGAGTGGGGACAGGTCTAATCTCCTCACCTGCCTATACAGTGGTTGCCTAAGTGGTAACCCATGTTTGTGAGTATATACTCTCTCACTAAAACTACTTACCCATTGTATTAACATACTACACTATATTAAGCTCTCGGTTCTCCTTCTTATATTTCCTGTTAGGGCCCTTAAGGCTTTCTATTACTGCTGCACGGATCAGTGGGTGGAAGGGTAATCACTTATCCTTACGGTCGTAATTGATAAATGTCAGATACTCAGCCCCCTCCCTGGCAATTTTCTTCTACAGTGTACTAAAGCTGTGGCCACTCCCACCTGTGTCGTCTGGCCTCCATCTCGGCAGCTGCAGCCTTATTGGTGGCTGTCGAGTTGGGGCGGGCCGCAACAACGCAGGTGGGGGTGGGCACAGAGCTTCTGAAAACTGTCTTGCAGATGGAGAGGGGTGGAGTTTCTTACACTAATGAATTACTACACTGCAGGCTCTTGCACAGGCTGACTTTTTCCCCAATGGTCCTCAGTGTGTTTTTCTGTCTGCGTGTGTCTTTGCCTGTGGTGCAGTCCACCAATGCAACTTCCAAGGACACATATGGTAGAAGAGGAAAATGAAAGGTTTGTTAATGATAAACACTATTCAAAGCACATACAGATTTGATGATTACTACCACAGCCAGGGCCGGGCCGAGGCATAGGCTGGAGAGGCTCCAGCCTCAGGGCGCAGTGTAGGAGGGGGCGCAGAATTCATTCAGCTGTCATTCCTAATTGTGTTTGAAGCAGAAATAAATAAGAAAAGAGGATACATAGCAGTGACTGCAAGCCAGATAACTAGATATTAAGGTGTTGGGGAGGTTGTGGGCCCTGTGGCCCTCTTAGTCTAATAGCAATCAGTGTGTGACAGCTCGGGTGGGAGGGATGGAGGGGCGCACTTTGGTGTCTCAGCCTTGGGTGCTGGAGGACCTTGTCCCAGCTCTGACCACAGCACCAATAAAAGCGAATGCAGTGACTGGTGGAAGGCCCCGTGTAGACCAGTTAGGTCTGGACATCTGGAGTGAAAGTTAGCCTCTGCATTCCCAATTGCTACGTCTCCTCCAATACTTGGTAATCCTCTTTAGACTTCTAGCAATTACATCACACTGGAGCCTCCAGCTGTGATGGTTTTTAGAGGAGACCCGCCATGTTATAACTAGAGATGGTCAATGAGATGCAAACAATTCTGAATCAATGCAGGATTATGCCAAGGTATGCAGTTTAAAAATTGACCAATTAAAAGACGATGAGGATTGATTTGATTGATCAATTTTCAAGCTGCATGCATTTCCATACTGAATTTGCATAATTCGGCATCAGCTCTGAATTATTTGCCATTCATTAACCATCACTGGTTATAACAGTGCTGAGGAATCCAGCAGTCAGTTTTAAGAGAGAACATGGTGCATGTCCCATTCAACCACCTTTCCCATTCTGTCCATTGGCAGGGACATGGCTAGTTAGCTACAGCGTGGCTAATGTGGCAGGGGACTGTGGCATTGTGGAACCAATGCAGGGTGTTCTGAAATGTGCTGTGGAGGAAGTGGAAGTGAATATGGCCAACCTGTCACTCACTACCTGCCCCATTCTCCAGTATGGAAGGAAGTAGCAGGTTCAGTATGGGCACATGTGACAGAGATGAAAGGTTCTTCTGGAGAAACCATGGAGAAGGCTATGCTGCCTTTAACATTGTTCAGCATGACTGGCTTTGTGGTGGGTAGTGATGGTGCCTAGGCAGTGGCGTAGCTAAGGAGCTGTGGGCCCCGATGCAAGTTTTACAATGGGGCCCCCCAAGCACTCTATACATAGCAATTAATACGGTGCACCAAAACCTTCCAATGGCAACTACAGTGTCAGAGGTGTAAGAAGGGGATGGGGAACAGTTTGTTAATGATTACCACTACTCAAAGTATCTATAGAAGTGATTATTATGAGCACAGGACCAATAGAGAGATAATACTGTAGTTGAGGGAGTGCCCTTCGGGGCCCCTCTGGCCCAAGGGCCCCGATGCGGTCGCTACCTCTGCACCCCCTATTGCTACGCCCCTGTGCCTAGGAGAACTTATGGTTGAAGCATGTGACCAGTTGGGTCAGGTGATAGATATGCAAGTCTCTGGTTTGCTAGTCATGATCATGTGGTAAAGTAGGATGTGATCACAGCAAATCAGAGCTTTGCAAATCTATCAGCTGATCAAACAAATCACATTCTTCTCCAGACAGGACCATCACTAGTGGTGGGTAAATGAGAGTCTGTGAAAGCATATTCATGGTGGGACACACAGACATCTATAGGCTAGACAATGGCACCTTTACTACAATTAGGTATTGGAGTGGGATCCTTAGACCCATTGTTAGACCTATGTTGGTGCGGTGTGTCCTAGGTTCCTTCTGGTGCATGAGAATGCTTGGCCTCATGTGGAGAGAGTATGCATGCAGTTCCTGGAGGATGAAGATATTGATACCACTGACTGCCCCCCATGTTTGACAGACCTAAGTCCAATAAATTAGCTCTGGGGCATTATGTCTTGTTCTATGTTTGCTACTATGTTGCACCTCAGATTGTCAATAAGCTCAGCGATGACCTGGTGCAATAATAGGAAGAGATCCCTCAGGACTGAAGCAGGTAAAATGGGTGCCGCATAGACCACAGTGTTAATGTTAATTGAAGCACCGGGGGAATAATAATAATAACCTGGGGCGCTCAATAATTTTTGCTTTTAGGCAGCACAAATATCGTCAGAAGGGGGGGTTAACAGTGAAGACAGCATGGACATTTTGGCAGGGGGAGGGGTCAGTTAGGGTTAGGTATTGATAGATGTTGGGTAAGTGTAAGAATAGGGTTAGGTTAAGCAATAATAGAATAGCTGTAATTTTTTCTGATATTTTATCATCCTATTACGCAGTGCCCAATAGCAAAATATTGGCAATTTTACCAATATTCTACCAGCAGCTATCCCTGACACCCAAATCACCACAGTGCCTTTTGTACATGTATGTCCCAGGACACCATCTTCTCATTCGAGACAATTTTGATCTGCTGCAATGTAATTTTTGCAAAATGGACTGGCCCACTGCATCTTTTTTCACTATGATTTTCAGACTGTCTTTGAATTCGGCCCTCTGTTAACAATTTTCATTTCCATCAAACAATGTGGTATCCTTTCATTCCAAACACATTACCCAATCACTATCAGTATAGATAACCAGCATCATTTTTATTTACATTGAGATCTGATGTGTTTTCAAATTGTTCATATTTTTAGCAGTGAGTATATGTACTTCAACTGTATATGTAGTTGTTTAAAGCGGACCCAAACCAAACATTTTTTTATTTCAAAATATTTAGTTGCACCACCTTGACACATACAAAGATAAATAAACACTCCTTTAAGCCTATGAGCATTTCAGTGTATGCTTTTCACCCTTCTCTTTTCATAACTAGAGTTATACAGGTGGCAGCCATTACTTCTGAGCTTAGTAGGAGGTTTTAGATCATGGATGTGTTTGTCATCAGCTACCCTCCCTCACAGGGGCATCGTCTATGTGAAATCTCACACAAGCTGAGATCACCTCCCCTGTGACATCATCAGTAGCAGCCTGTGTTTTGTTTTGGTTTTTATCTCCTCCACCAGTTTGCCGGAAAAATCCCGGCAATATGAAAGGAAGGGAGGGGTTCCTCCAATAAATGTAAAATATTTTATATTTGTCATCATGCAGCTGAAAAAAGGCTGCTATTTATCATTATAATTTAGAAAATAGATTTTATTTCTGAAATCTTGTATTTTTAATTTGGGTCCACTTTAACTGGAATTCTGTAAAGTTATATTTTGGATCACAATCAGCCATTACTAGTAGTTGTATTTTTGCTTTTGATTTACCGACATATAGCACTTTCTTCCAATTTTTATGGATATGCTTATTTGCTTGCTTATTTGCTTGGATTCTTCTCACACTCATTCTTTTAGCAGCTGCTCAGCTTATCCTATCAACAGCCCTCTATCATGGCAGCAGCATATTCCTTTGTTTGACATTCAGATGTCATATGTACGATAATTGTTATAAATGTGGCCAGACTGCACTGGTGTCTCCTTGCCGACCTCTTGAAGAATATAAAGCAGAGAGCGACTACAGTCCTATACGTTTATCACATGCTACAGACTGATAACAGCTGTGTGTACAAAATTGCAAGAGAACATAAGCAGTATAGTAGAACAAATCCATAGAAAAGAATAAAAATGTTACTTTAGATATAGATAATAATACGTACTATCAGATGTTATAATTTATTTTTTTATTTACACACATCTACCACATTGCATAAACAGGAAATACTTCCAAAGTCGTGTAAAGAGGCTTGATTTTCATTGTTAGAGTGTCATTAGTGATGATGATTTGTGTTTTGACTTGAGTGAAGGTCTACTAAGTATAGCTGCCCTACTATGTCATTTAACAATCCATCACAATGAATCACTGAACAATGAACAAGGCGTTTATGAAAAAGAGGCGCAAGGAAATTTGGGCACCTGAGAAAACTGCTGATAGAATATCCGTTCGATTACCAATATTCTACTATTAGGCTCTATGAAATTACAATAGTACCAACATTTTACTACCCCCTAACCTGACCCCATTCTCACTTGACCCTCCCTCTATGGATGGCTAAATAACAAATCCGTAACCTTAACAGACCCCCTCCCAGCCAATGCACAACCTTAACCAGCCCCTCCAATGAATGCCAAACCCTAACCAAACCACCCCCTAACCAATGCCTAACACTAGTTGACCCCTCAATCCCCCCGAAAACTCGAGTGCATAATACAGAGGTGTAGCAATAACTAATGCAAAGCATTGTCTAACAAAGCATGTAACAATGGCAAGAAATAATAAACAAAAGTGGGGACACCGAGAGCCCAATATAGTGTAGTAAGCAAAACAATAGGTTGGAATTGAAAAGTATATAGTGTATATATTCACAAAAGTGGGTTACCTCCTAGGTAACCACTGTACAGGCAGGTGAGGAGATTAGACCTGTCCTCACTCAGGATTAAAAGTCGCTCTCTGTAGATCAGGAAAAAAGAGATGGGGATCGGCCCCTCCACCAGGGGTGGATATTGGTAATATACGAGTGAACAGAGGCGCCAGCAGGATAAAAGGTACTAAAAAGTTTAAAATTCCTCAGGAGGTGGTGGTGGACTCGTCTCCTTGAAGTAGACAAGATACTGTCAGCTTTTTAACAACAACAGGTTTATTTATATACTCCAGACAACCATGCAATGCGTTTCGCAGGTATATTCCTGTTTCCTCAGGCAATAACAAATAGGAGTGCACGCAGTACAGTCTCAAGGTCACGATAAGCGCCTCTGTCTGAACTCTTGCACAGGACAGAAGGAAAACAGAGAAATGCACTTTGTGAGTATTTAGAGAGTTTAGCCTCTCTAATCTCCCCTCATCTGAGACTAATCACAAGTTGTAATTTGATCTTGCAGCTGTGTCAGCTGGCTGCCACGGCAGAGCAGCTAATTGGTGAACACAAGATGTTAACAACATTAAAAGACAGTTAAACCTTTGCACACTCATATGCAAATGTTCAAACAAATGCATTCAAAGGAATCAATCATCCAGGCACCACTGCTATCCCTACAGCTAAGTTAAAAGCCGGGGTCTTAGTTACAAAAGAATGCATTCCCTTGCGAAGTCACCTACACTGTGCAGAAGTACCCAGGTATTCGTAAGTGTAACCTAGATGTTAACAACATGCCTGCTTTCACAAAATGCAGGAAGCAGACACACTGAACATTTATTGCATGATTTGTATCAGCAGGGCCGGTTCTAGTCTTTTTGCCGTCTGAGGCAAACTTGTGAGCATGCCCCCCCCCCCCCCACCATAGGTAGTATAATTGCTCCCAGTATAGGTAGCCTGGAGAGGAGGTAGAAGCCAGGAAGGGGGAGCAGTGGGCACAGCAGTGGGGAGGGAAGTAAGACCCCCCTCTCCACCTGGGGCTCCCCTATCTGTGCTCCTCGTCCAGCTATTTGCGCAGCATTCAAGTCAGCAGCGAGCAGGGTAGAAATGACTCACCTTCTTCCGTGTTCCAGGGCTGCTTTCCACCGCTCACGTCACTTCCTGCAATGGCACCAACTGTACTGCGTAAGTACAGTGGGCGGCATTGCAGGTAATGGCATGAGCTGTGGAACGCAACTCCTGGAACGGAAGACGGTGAGTCATTGCTTCCCCGCTCGATGCTGACTTAAATGCTGCGCAAATAGCTGGACGGGGAGCGCAGACTTGGGAGCCTCAGGTGGGGAGGGGGGGGTCCGACCCCCTCCCCACTGCTCTGCCTGCTGCTCCCCCTTCCTGGCTGCTACCCCCACCAGCTCGCTGCCCCCCCCCCCCCCCACTTCTGCCGCCTGAGGAACCTGCCTCAACCCGCCTCATGGGCAGCCCGGGGCTGTGTATCAGCTGTAACAAAGAACGTTTTTCTTTAAAGGTTAGTATGTTATTAATTATCTTTTAGAGCAGAGAGGAAGTTCTGAGTTCAGATCCACTCTAAGCTGAATAAAACAGTGCAGGGCTTTGGACTTCCCTGTCCCAGTTTAATAGCACATCTAGGCATCTGCGAAATACTTTGACATAAGAAATGTGAAAGTGAACAAAAGTCATTGCATAACTGAACAAAGACTCAAGTACAAAAGAGATGACACCAAGAGCCCAATATAGTGTAGTATGTACCGACAATGGTGGCTTAATTAAAGGGTACAAAATATACTCACAAACCAGGGCAACCACTGTATAGGCAGGTCAGGAGATTAGACCTGTCCCCACTCAGGATTAAGAAGTCGCTCTCTGTACAAGGAAAAGAGGGGTATACCCCTCCACCAGGCGCCTCTGTTTACATTGCAAAGAATCAAGTATATTTTTTTATTTATTTTAATGAAGTTGCTATTTACAGTGTATAGTTTCTATCCCATACAAACAGGCTGCTTAGTGCTTATGTTAGAAATTATAGCTTGGCAGGAATACTCGTAAATCTTTCCTTACATGCTTCACTGTTCTCCAGAGCAAAGGCAGCCAAAAACCTAAAAGGCATCTCTCCAACTCACATGCAGCTGTTTCTGCCTACTATCTCTTATACAGGCAGGACACGGAACACTGGCTCTATAGACAAGGGCTTCCAGTGTACACACACAAAGGACAGCCATTAAGGATGAGATGAAACAGAAAATACAATATAATGTGCATTTCTTACTGGACAATGATTTGTGAAAATTGCTGTCCAGATACTGTCCTCCTGCACAGGGTGATTCTTACACATTGAACCACTGAGCACATTCTATTACAGGCTTCATTGAAGCAGATGTGCACAAAGCTACCAGGACCAGCAGTGTAGCCCATCTCATGGTAAACTATACGGAAATACAAATATTAGCCTACATTTTCCAGTGTATGCCTGAATAATGCAAAATCTTTACATAAAGCTGCAATCATGTTCCTAAAGAGCTCCAGGCAAAAACATTACTTGTCACAAGTGAATGTTATCTATTTGCGTACATGTAAAAAAAAAAAAAGGCACCGCTGTAATTTGGGCGCTGGGGATAGCTGCTAATAGAATATCTGTAAATTACCAACATTCTACTATTAATCAGTAACTAATTCCAATAGTAGAATATCAGTAACTTGAATCATCAGCTGATATTTACCTACCAAGTCTACCCTATTCTCACACTAACCCTCCCTCCACCAATGCCAAACTGTAGCCTAACACACTGGGCTACTACTCCAGTGTATGATCTGGCATGGAATGTCTAAGGGCCCGTTCTCACCTGAGCGGGAATCTCACGGCAAACCGCTAGCGGTTCTGTAGCGAGTGGCAGTGTTCTCACTGCCGCGGTTGCGGTTAGCGATAACCACAACCACGCTGCATGCAGCGGTTTGCCGGCGACGATCGTTCCGCGATTAGCGATCGTGATTAACATGCATAGCACGCTAATCGCAATTGCTCCAAAACCGCCGCAGTGTCCAGTGATTTTGCCGCGCTAATCGCGGGAAAATCGCTCCCGCAAAACGTTCTGCGATTTTAAGTGTGAACGGGCCCTTACTGCTTATTACCTGTATTGTGCTGTCTTTCACCCCATTATCATTGTCTGCCTCCCTCGCCGTCCTCCTTGGGTCCCCCGTTCTGCCGCTGTAACTCCCAGTAATGTGGGTAGTCGCGGCCTTCTGCACATGCGCATCCCCTGGAGCGTGGCGGGCGCTGTCGAGCCACGTATGCGCAGAAAGCAACGGCTGGCACGACTGACCGGATTACCGGGAGTCATAGCGGCAGAACGGGGGAACCCGAGGAGGATGGCAAGGGAAGCTCCGGTGCTCATGGTGCTGGGGAAAGCCCCAGGTAAGTATAAATACCTCATACTGTGCATGATGTCATCGACATCATGATGTCATGCGCAGTACGAACCGCCCTGTAGACATTGCCGGAGCTTTGTGGGGAGGCTGCAGCGATCGCTGGTTAGAGGCTTGGTAGTGTATATAGTGGCTGGATCGGTGGGGATCGGTGGGTGGGGGGTGCCTATACTAGCTAGCCTATTGCTTGCTAACAACCACTGCAGCACCTAAACCTAATAGATTTATCCTGGGGACTCCTGTACCTAGCTAGCCTGGGGGACACCTGTACCTAGCCTGGGGAACACCTGTACCTACCTAGCATATACTGAAGGACACCTGTACCTACCTAGACTGGGGGACACCTGTACCTATCTAGCCTATACTGAAGGACACCTGTACCTATCTAGCCTATACTAAAGGACACCTGTACCTACCTAGCCTATACTGGGGGACACCTGTACCTACCTAGCCTGGGGGACACCTGTAACTACCTAGCCTATACTGAAGCACACCTGTACCTACCTATTCTATACTGGGGACACCTGTACCTACCTAGCCTATACTGGGGACAACTGTACCTACCTAGCCTATACTGGGGGACACCAGTACCTAGCTAACTTATACTGGGGGCACCTAGATCTGGCTAACTACCTACCTACCAACAATAATCTGTGGGGGATTCTGAAGACAGATGGGCAACGCGAGGTGGGTGACACAGGACAGGTAATGTATAAATGCACAAGGGGGTACATTTATACACTAGGGGGTCAGCGGTGAGGCAACGGACGCGGCCAATTCCTGAGCAATTTCATGTTGAAATCATTCGGCCTGTGGTGTATGGGCAGCCGATAGATCTTTCTCTAATCAGATTCAATCAGAGAGAGATTTGTCTCTAGGTCGGAACTGCCCATCATCGCTAGATGTATGGCCACCTTTACATTCGTAATAGTTTTTGGGGAGAGGTTTTGGGGAGTAATTTTTAAATTTAGTTTAGATTTTGTGTTTCAAGTTTTTATTAAATGCAAAATGTATACTAGACCCTTGCTTGACACATTTTGGTAAATTACAGGAAAAAAGGTTATGAAAATTAATTGGATCACTTTCTGCACAGAAATGCAGCACAAACTGAATGCCAGGGAGGTTAAAGAGTACCTTCCGAGTGCTGCATAATCAATTTACTTTGTACCTTAAATTACCAAAAGAGCAAATTTACTCACCTGCTCGCCCCCGTAAATTGCAAATATTTTTAAGATCAGTTATTTTACTGACATTCTACTTGCGACTTTCCTCAGAGCCCAAATAACTGTGGTACCCTTTTTAAATGCATGTCTTCCCCCCCGTTCCCGATTGTGTTGTGAACAGTAATGTCATTTAATCTCCCAGAGAGCTCTGGGGCAAAGGGCTGCATGAAATCAAGCCTGAGGCCTCTTTCACACTGGTGCAGTGTGTTACCCTGTTTTGCCAATGAAAGTCTATGGGGCATATCATACCTGGTGTGGTGCATTGCAACCCACCGTAAGTGCCAGATTTACTGCGAGAGCAGCAGCGCATTGTCGGGCGACATGCGCGGTGACTGAAAGTCTATGTAAGTCTATGACAAAGCAGCTTCCTTAAAGTTTTTTTGCATTCACGTTGCGGCGCACTTGTGCGGAAGTATATTTCTTCAATACCTCTCTGCGCAATTCAATTCCGGCCACAAGAGGTGAGTGCTAGAGCTAGAGCCTCACTTCCTGCTTGGCTTGCAGCCAGAAGGAAGATTACCACCCACTGCCGCTGTAATTTCCGAAGGCTATTTTTAGCATTGCAGTGTGATGCGCTCATCACACCACATCACTACCAAAACCCTGGTTTCCAGTGTGAAACTGGCCTCAGCAGGGCCGGGCCGAGGCAGAGGCTGGAGAGGCTCCAGCCTCAGGGCGCAGTGTAGGAGGGGGCGCACAATTCATTTAGCTGTCATTCCCAATTGTGTTTGAAGCAGAAAGAAATAAGAAAGGGGGATATATGACAGTGACTGCAAGCCAGATAATTAAGGTGTTGGGGAGGTTGGGGGCCCTGGGGCACCTATTAGTCTAATAGCAATCAGTGTGTGACGGCTGGGGTGGGAGGGATGGAGGGGCGCACTTTGCTGTCTCAGCCTTGGGTGCTGAAGGACCCTGTCCCAGCTCTGGGCCTCAGGGTCCTTTTACACTATCTCAGTTGCTGTCAGTTGTAACTGAAAGGACAACCGATGTGCCTTCCAGTGGCCACATTTCCCTATGGCCTCTTTCAATTATATGCTGAAACACTGAAGCTTTTTCACACAGGGCTGGGCCGAGGCAGAGGCGAGAGAGGCTCCAGCCTCAGGCGCAGTGTAGGAGGGGGCACACAACTCACTCAGCTATCATTCCCTTGTTGTGTGTGAAGCAAAGAGATATAAAAAAGGGGATACATGGCAGTGACTGCAAGCTTGATAACTAGAGATTAAGGTGTTGGTGGGCACTGGGGCACCTCTTAGTCTAATAGCAATCAGTGTGTGACAGCTGGGGTGGGAGGGATGGAGGGGCGCACTTTGGTGTCTCAGCCTTGGGTGCTAGAGGACCTTACCCCAGCTCTGTTTTCATATTGCACTGCTAAGTCAACATTTGTTGCGTTTTGCATCGGATCTTATTTCTAATGCGGTGCAATTATTTTGTAATGGTACATTCTTGCATTATCAGTGCTGTGTAATAGAATCTGTTGGTGTAACACACAAGTCAAGCTGTGCTGTACCGGACTACACGCACATGTGTAATTGTCGCGAAGCATACTTTTCATGAACATCATGCATTGCGTCACGCCTTCAGCACACACTGTGATAATTCCCATCTGTTGCACTGTGACCCTGGTTTTACAGTACGCAAAGCTACGCCCCAGTGTGAGACTAGCATTACAATCCCCCCTGCTACTAACCCAGAGCAAGCATGCAGCCAGTGAAGCCACAACTTGCATCAGGCCTAGAATCCACTACAAATCGCAAAGCGCTATCGCAATCTCTTTTTGATTAGTGTTTTGTAAGAGATTTCATGAGCGGTTTCCAGCGATTTTGGTAGCAATTTTAAAACGTGAAAGCTTTTTGATAGCAATTTGCGATTAGCAATTTTAATTCTGATTGGTTCTTTCAAATTATTAAAAAGGTTTTAATTTTATAATAATAATAATAATATTATAATTTTTTACAGTTTGCAGTAATTTAAAATCGCACACAAATCGCTATGTGTAGCGATTTCATAGTGATTAGCCAGTGCTTATATACTTTACAGTGAAGTGCAAACACTACCAAAATTCTGCATGTCCTGCGATTGTGATTTTGCTAATTGTAACTGTAGAATTTGTTAGTTACATTTATTTACATTAGCAGAGCATTTAGGTAAATTGTTAGCAATTGAAAAGCGCTCCCTAAACGTTCAAAAAAATGCTCTAATGGGTTACAGCCCACAGTCTGATTATTGTGGATCAGTAAAGCCATTTTGTTCAGTGTGATAGGATTTTTTAATGCCAGTTCTCATATTCCAATCCTAACACGTTAACTTTAAGAGATCATTAGACTTCTTTACGTGACCACCTAGTTTACTGCGCTAGAAACAAAGCATTCCATTTATCTGAGCAGCAAGCTATGCGAACATGTAGATCCCATTTATTTTACATTCTGCAGACATGGGAATGTATTTGTGGGTACGAATCCGAAACAATATATGTAAATGACCTTCCTAGGGAATAAAATAACAAGGTCCTGGTGAGAGAAGGATGGTGTAGTAAGTGAAAGTCCATTAAGCAGAGTCATTTGACAGAACATGGATGGCACCCATGTGTCAGGGTCCTAAGATAGCTTTCTGCCATTTAATGAATGTCAATGGAGAATTCAATAAACAGTTCTGGTTATTAGTGCTTCTTAATGTCTTTTCTTAAATAACAGCTAATGAGCTTTAACGTATGACTGTATTTATTGTTAGATAAGCACTGAATTAGGTTAGAGCACAAAAGACGTACGCCGTTTCATGCTGTGGCTGTTGTTTTTTATCTACTGACTGCAGGGAATGGTGACTGCAGGCCGGCTGAAGGTTATTTATATGTATTGCAGTAAAAATGATGCATCAGCATTGCAGGAAGCTGTTGCAAGGCTCAGGCAATCAATCTGACAATTTATTGAAAGCTTATTAAAATCGGATGTGGACATCCTGTTTATATGTGTAATCATGATGTATGGATATGAGAAGAGAATATGCATATGTTAATTGTGTGTAAGTACTAATGGTACACACATCCTTTGCGTGGTTCAATATAGTCAGGGGGAGTAAAAAAAAATGTCATATAATGTATCTGTTCAGCGGCATAGCTACAGAGATGAAAATATTATACTGGGCACCTCTCAGCACCTTATACAGGCAGCACAGGCAGCACCCTCCTTACAAAAGGTTCAGCTCTAGCAGGTTGTTTGTAAGTCAAGTCATGTGTTTAACCTTGGATACATGATTTACTTTCAGTGAACTCTGGATTTGAACATACAGTATTAACAAATGTTATTTTGCTGTCTTAAATGGGCTTTTAACATGTTTCAAACTACTTATATCAGTTTATACAGTGCATTGCAATACTGTGTAACATGTAAACAAAAATATGTAATAACAAAAACAGTACTTTATATTTTGTACATGAAAACAACTTTGTTTATATGTATGAAACATACATGAAATATAAGTAGGTGACTGTCTAAAATCAGGGTATTGTGCTCTGCACCTTTTCCTATTTTTTGAAACTTTTCTTCTTATGTTCAGATATAGGGTTTTTATGTTTTTATCTAGGGTGGGAAATTTAAAAAAAAATGTGTGGGGGAGTCTCCCCTACCGAGGATCTTTAACCCCTTGTCCCCCATACAGGCTGGGATGGCCAGAATGCGGAGCCCCGGCCAACTGGGGCTTCGCACCCTGAGCTATGCCAGCCCGCATGAACTTCCCAATCCCTTCCCCCCCCCCCCCCCCCCCCCGTAGCCCTTACCAATATCCTTGGAAAAGGTCTATATTGCGACCTTCTGTTACAACTTGATTGAAGGTCTCCGCCGGCAGCCGCCACACACCGCGTGCTGTCATGTAGCTTGTGCTGCTGCAACACCACCGACTAAATTCATGGAGGCACGCTACGTGTGGTCATGCAGCATAGCATGCCTTCCTTAATTAGCCATGTAAGCAATGCGCGTAACTAAGGAAGGGACTCTACGTGCGGTCATGCAGCCCTCCCTGAACTTAGCTTGCAGTGCTGTCATGTAGCTTGTGCTGCTGTAGCAGCGCAGCTTCATGAATCAGCACCTAAGAGTCAATTAGAAACTTCATTGCGCCTAACATAAGGAATACAGTTGCTTATTTTTATACTATTTAAATATCAGTTATTTAGTCAATATTTGTCAGTTGTAAATCTTACCTCACCCTGATTTTTTTTTTTTTTTTTTAGAGATGCTGAACTCTTTTCTGCTTGCAAGGTGAATCACAGGGAAGTGTTTTATTTTATTTTCTGAGGTGAACAGGAACATCACATGATCTCCCTGGGTGCTCTGGAGGAGAAGGCTGCGTGACATCACAGTCTAGGCTAAACATCCCTGGAAGGCGCGTTACATACTGATACACAGCAATAGAGACACATGAGGAATGTTTCTGATATCAAAACCAGGATAATTATGATAAAACTGGGTATGTGACGAGTCACAGAGGCACTGATAAACGTGTGCCATGTATGTATTTCCACTTTACATTAGTAATGCAGTAAATACTTTAATACAAGGAATTATTCTTATGCCGAGTGACTGAGTTGTTTTCTTTTAAAAAAAAAAAAAAAAAAAAAAAAAAAAAAGCTGTGCAGTTTATAAATTAATCAGCCACTTGCTGACACATAAAAAAGCAGTCATGATTGTTTTCCCTTTAAAATAAGCAGTGGCTAATGCTAGACAGTCTGAGCGGATTACAGTGTAAAATGAAGGGCAAGCAATATAGGAGAAAGAGAAAATAAATTCCTGTATTAATAGACGTCAGCTCTACAAATAAGAACATGAGCTGCATTCTATTATAACACCTACTGCGTTACTGCTTATTAACTCTGCAGTAATGCACATTGAGTACAGAAAATTGGCTCACACTGTGCAGCCTATATAGCAGCGATGGCGAACCTATGGCACGCGTGCCAGACCCCGCACACGTAGCCTCTACTGCAGGCACGCCATCGCTGCTCATCTGGCCACCGCATTCAACTGGCTGTGGCGTCTAAATAGATACCGCACCAGTTCATAGCCCGCAGCCCGGCTCCAGCTTGCAGTCTTCCGGCAGGCAGAGCAGGGCTACGGGAAGTTGGCGTCCGAAGCCCTGTACTGGAGACTATTTATGTCTCCAGTACAGGGCTTCGGGCGCCATCTTCCCATAGCCCTGGTATTCAATTCAGCGTGGAAGACTACAGGAGGAAGATCTCCGGGGGAGCTGCATGCCAGAGGCCGGCCGGGAGAGAAGACTTCTGTCAGGTGAGTAAATTCCTTTTTTTGCAGGTGAAATGTTGCCCCCATTGTGTTATTTTCTGGTGTAAAGCTGCCCTCATTGCGTATATTTTCTAGTGTAAAGCTGCCCTCATTGCGTTATTTTCTGGTGAAAAGCTGCCCTTATTGCGTTTATTTTCTGGTGTAAAGCTGCCCTCATTGCGTTATTTTCTGGTGTAAAGCTGCCCTCATTGCGTTTATTTTCTGGTGTAAAGCTGCCCTCATTGCGTTTATTTTCTGGTGTAAAGCTGCCCTCATTGCGTTATTTTCTGGTGAAAAGCTGCCCTCATTGCGTTATTTTCTGGTGAAAAGCTGCCCTCATTGCGTTTATTTTCTGGTGTAAAGCTGCCCTCATTGCGTTATTTTCTGGTGTAAAGCTGCCCTCATTGCGTTTATTTTCTGGTGTAAAGCTGCCCTCATTGCGTTTATTTTCAGGTGAAAAGCTGCCCTCATTGCGTTTATTTTCTGATCAAAAGCTGCCCTCAATGCGTTTATTTTCTGGTGTAAAGCTGCCCTTCCTGCATTTATTTTCTGCTGAAATGCTACCCACATTGCGTTTATTTTCTGGTGTCTGGGGTAACTGTTGCTGCATTTATTATTTAATGGTCATAGTTGGCTATATTTGCTGCTTTGGGGTTACGGTATACTAATAAATAGCATTACACAGTTTCTGCACACCCATGATGCGAATCCTCGTTTCACCACATCATGGCGGAAACACTGCTTTCCTATGCCTCGCTGATAAGTCATTATGTTAGCTCCGCCCATACAATGTGACAGCCATGCCCATTTTTTCAGTGCAGCGCGCGTACGACCCGTGTTGAACCCAGAAAAATCTGGTCACTGTAGGTTTGAGAGCCTGGTATTTGTCATCTCTTCTGGGGGGGGGGGGGGGGGTCATTTTGTTCAAATTGGCGTGTTGGCACTTTACGAGAGACAAGAGACTTGAGTTGAAGTTTGGGCACTCCGTCTCGAAAAGGTTTGCCACCACTGCTATATAGAGTATACAGACTCTTCCCCGCACTCTGTCTCACATGGAATCCCTGCTTGAAGTCATGTGTAGCAAATTATACTGCCAAGAGCGGTAATAAATTGCATGCAAATGGTTGGTTGAGCTTTTATGTGATTTCCAAGCTGTGGCATTGACAGTAGTAAGCAACATCAGATTCCACAGAACAATGTATGAAATGTATCTTTTGCTCTCAAACTGTCTCCTATTTTTCGTGAAATGTGGCATGCCACAAGGATAGTGTGATGGTCATGGGAAAACTAGGTTTCCAATACGTTCCTATAAGCGCTAATTCTCCAAGTCAATCCAGAAGTAGCCACATCCTTAGTAGAGCCTTTATTTTCATTTTATAACAACCAGAAACGCACAGTGTAAAGAAAATCAAGGCTTTACCGAGGATGTGGCTGGCGCTGGCTTAACTTTAAGAGATTGTATTTGGGCCCCTGCTGGGAGATGGATACACTGCAAATAGTTTCTGGCTGCTTCCCCAGGGAGTGCGGGCAAGTAGAGCAGAACCAACTCTGCAGTGTACTGTGCAACCAAATTATTGCATTAATTTCATTTACTGAGATCTTACAAAAGTGAGTACAACTCTCACATTTTGTAAATAGATTATATCTTTTCATAAGACAATACTAAAGATATGACACATTGATAGAATGTAAAGTACTCCGTGTACAGCTTGTATGAGAGTGTAAATGTGCTGTTCCATCAAAATTACCCAACACAAAGTCATTAATGTCTAATCCGTTGGCAATAAAAGTGGGCACATCCTTTTTTTGCTCCAAATTATATATTTTTAGTATCATTCAGCCAGTCTGTCAGGTCCTCTTGGTGGAAGCCATGCGCTTCCCTAGGACACAGAGTCTAAGTGATGTCGTGAACCTCCGATTTTCGGTTCGCGAACTTCCGCGGAAGTTTCGGTTCGCGTAAAAGTTCGCGAACCGCAATAGACTTCAATGGGGAGGCGAACTTTGAAAAATAGAAAAAATTATGCTGGCCAGAAAAGTGATTGAAAACATGTTTCAAGGGGTCTAACACCTGGACACCCAGGTGGCGGAGTGGGATAGACACCAAAAGTCCCGGGGAAGAATCTGGATTTGACACAAAGCACGTTTTAAGGGCAGAAATCACATTGAATGCTAAATGGCAGGCCTAAAGTGCTTTCAAACATCTTGCATGTGTATACATCAATCAGGGAGTGTAATTAGAGTACTGCTTCACACTGACACACCAAACTCACTGTGTAATGCACCGCAAACAGCTGTTTGCGTAGTGACGGCCATGCTGGACTGGTGCGCAACATGGCCAGAGTGCAGGCCGTGGCAGTTTTCCAGCCCTTATGGTCGCCGGGCTGTGGTAGCTCAATGATAGAACAACAGTGACTGTCCAGCTGATCAAATTTAGTCTGTCCACAATGAAGCAATGACCTTATTATCTTCTTGTATGTAGGTAGGTATAGGTAGGAGTCCCATTATAGGTAGGTAGGCATAGGTAGGAGTCCCAGTATAGGTGGGTAGGCATAGGTAGGTGCCTCAGTAGTTAGCTAGGCATAGGTAGGTGTCCCAGTATAGGTAGGTAGGCATAGGTAGGTGTCCCAGTAGTTAGCTAGGCATAGGTGGGAGTCCCAGTATAGGTAGGTAGGCATAGGTAGGTGCAGGGCCGGGCCAAGGCATAGGCTGGAGAGGCTCCAGCCTCAGGGCGCAGTGTAGGAGGGGGCGCACAATTCATTCAGCTGTCATTCCTAATTGTGTATGAAGCAGAAAGAAATAAGAGAAGGGATACATAGCAGTGACTATTTCCAAGGTCCAGCTGCAACAGATAGGGCTGTATAATGTCAGTGTCAGTGAGCAACACACACACACACAAAAAAAAACATCAGGAGAACATTAGCTCTCAAAAGAGCTGTTGAGGGGTGCTATTTTAGCAATAACAATCAGCCAGGAGCAAGCCAAGAGCCTAACTAATCTGTCCCTAGGAGAAAAAATCTGCAGCAGCCCTCCCTAGTCTGTCTATTTGCAGCAGGCACACGAGTGAGTGTCATGGCCAGCGAGCTTGCCTTAAATAAGGGGGGGTGGGGCTCCAGGGCTTAGTGTAGCCTGAATGGCTACAATGTGCCTGCTGACTGTGATGCAGAGGGTCAAAGTTGACCCTCATAGTGCATTATGGGGCGAATCGAACTTCCGCAAAAGTTCGCCTGGTCCAGGCGAACGCGAACCACCAAAGTTCATCTGGAACCGTTCGCCGGCAAACCGTTCGCTACATCTCTTAGTCTAAGTAGCTGCTGGCCTTCATCAGAGTGTCTTGCAAGAGTCAAAGGGCTGCTGCCCCCAGTGCAGTGAGCACCAAACTGCTTTCCTGCAAGTGACAACCAGGCCATAACCCTTGGTGTTACCTCGCCAGAGACAAAAAGAACAAGGGGGAAATCCCTGCAGTATGGAGAAAGTGAAAAAGAAGGGAAGGCCAAGATCAGGGATGACTGCAGGCAGGGCAGGACTGGTGAATAGTGTTGGGCGAACACCTAGATGTTCGGGTTCGCGAACGTTCGCCGAACATCGCCGCGATGTTCGGGTGTTCGACCCGAACTCCGAACATAATGGAAGTCAATGGGGACCCGAACTTTCGTGCTTTGTAAAGCTTCCTTACATGCTACATACCCCAAATTTGCAGGGTATGTGCACCTTGGGAGTGGGTACAAGAGGAAAAAAAAATTAGCAAAAAGAGCTTATAGTTTTTGAGAAAATCGATTTTAAAGTTTCAAAGGGAAAACTGTCTTTTAAATGCGGGAAATGTCTGTTTTCTTTGCACAGGTAACATGCTTTTTGTCGGCATGCAGTCATAAATGTAATACATATAAGAGGTTCCAGGAAAAGGGACCGGTAACGCTAACCCAGCAGCAGCACACGTGATGGAACAGGAGGAGGGTGGCGCAGGAGGAGAAGGCCACGCTTTGAGACACAACAACCCAGGCCTTGCATGAGGACAAGAAGCGTGCGGATAGCAATTTGTGTTTTGTCGCCATGCAGTCATAAATTTAATACAGATGAGAGGTTCAATAAACAGGGACCGGAAACGCTAACCCATCACAGATGTTCATTGTTCATGTTACTTGGTTGGGGTCCGGGAGTGTTGCGTAGTCGTTTCCAATCCAGGATTGATTCATTTTAATTTGAGTCAGACGGTCTGCATTTTCTGTGGAGAGGCGGATACGCCGATCTGTGACGATGCCTCCGGCAGCACTAAAACAGCGTTCCGACATAACGCTGGCTGCCGTGCAAGCCAGCACCTCTATTGCGTACATTGCCAGTTTGTGCCAGGTGTCTAGCTTCGATACCCAATAGTTGAAGGGTGCAGATGGATTGTTCAACACAGCTATGCCATCTGACATGTAGTCCTTGACCATCTTCTCCAGGCGATCGGTGTTGGAGGTGGATCTGCACACTTGCTGTTCTGTGTGCTGCTGCATGGGTGTCAGAAAATTTTCCCACTCCAAGGACACTGCCGATACCATTCCCTTTTGGGCACTAGCTGCGGCTTGTGTTGTTTGCTGCCCTCCTGGTCGTCCTGGGTTTGCGGAAGTCAGTCTGTCGGCGAACAACTGGCTAGAGGAGGGGGAGGATGTCAATCTCCTCTTTAAAGTCTCCACAAGGGCCTGCTGGTATTCTTCCATTTTGACCTGTCGGACTCTTTCTTCAAGCAGTTTTGGAACATTGTGTTTGTACCGTGGATCCAGAAGGGTATAAACCCAGTAATTGGTGTTGTCCAGAATGCGCACAATGCGTGGGTCACGTTCAATGCAGTCCTAGGCCGAAGAGGTCATAGCCTAGGGTCACAAAAACCTGTTTATTTGGGCTATTTCAATGGTAGTGATGGTGACGTACATAAATCTCAGCCATGGCCGTTAGCAACGTCTGAATTTCACGAAATGTCTCATGCAGGTAGAAGACATATTGTTAGACTTGGATTCCAAAG
This sequence comes from Hyperolius riggenbachi, assembly GCF_040937935.1. Taxonomy (NCBI): domain Eukaryota; kingdom Metazoa; phylum Chordata; class Amphibia; order Anura; family Hyperoliidae; genus Hyperolius; species Hyperolius riggenbachi. The sequence goes on from NC_090655.1 coordinate 145,270,942, forward strand.
ATGGGGTCCCTACATCTCTGCAAACCAGAGTTACAGGGGTCCAAAATTGGTAAAATCCCCTATAGGCTTTCATTGGGCCTACTATTTACCGTTCCAAAATCTCACACCATTTCAAAGGGCAATGGCTCAGCAGTGGCAAAACTCACCAGTCATGATCCCCCTAAGGGTCCCTACAATGCTAGAAAATTTGGTACTGCTGAGCCATTGCCCTTTGAAAAGATGTGAGATTTTGGAAAGTGAAATAGGGAGGCAATGAAAGTCTATGGGGGATTTTACCAATTTTGGACCCCTGTAACTCTGGTTTGCAGAGATGTAGGGACCCCATCTTTGGAATCCAAGTCTAACAATATGTCTTCTACCTGCATGAGACATTTCGTGAAATTCAGACGTTGCTAACGGCCATGGCTGAGATTTATGTACGTCACCATCACTACCATTGAAATAGCCCAAATAAACAGGTTTTTGTGACCCTAGGCTATGACCTCTTTGGCCTAGGGGCCCGAAACTCACCAGTCATGTTCCCCCTAAGGGTCCCTACAATGCTAGAAAATTTGGTACTGCTGAGCCATTGCCCTTTGAAAAGATGTGAGATTTTGGAAAGTGAAATAGGGAGGCAATGAAAGCCTATGGGGGATTTTTACCAATTTTGGACCCCTGTAACTCTGGTTTGCAGAGATGTAGGGACCCCATCTTTGGAATCCAAGTCTAACAATATGTCTTCTACCTGCATGAGACATTTCGTGAAATTCAGACGTTGCTAACGGCCATGGCTGAGATTTATGTACGTCACCATCACTACCATTGAAATAACCCAAATAAACAGGTTTTTGTGACCCTAGGCTATGACCTCTTCGGCCTAGGGGCCCGAAACTCACCAGTCATGTTCCCCCTAAGGGTCCCTACAATGCTAGAAAATTTGCCACTGCTGATCAATTGCCCTTTGAAAAGATGTGAGATTTTGGAACTGTAAATAGGAGGCCCAATGAAAGCCTATGGGGGATTTTACCAATTTTGGACCCCTGTAACTCTGGTTTGCAGAGATGTAGGGACCCCATCTTTGGAATCCAAGTCTAACAATATGTCTTCTACCTGCATGAGACATTTCGTGAAATTCAGACGTTGCTAACGGCCATGGCTGAGATTTATGTACGTCACCATCACTACCATTGAAATAGCCCAAATAAACAGGTTTTTGTGACCCTAGGCTATGACCTCTTCGGCCTAGGACTGCATTGAACGCGACCCACGCATTGTGCGCATTCTGGACAACACCAATTACTGGGTTTTTACCCTTCTGGATCCACGGTACAAACACAATGTTCCAAAACTGCTTGAAGAAAGAGTCCGACAGGTCAAAATGGAAGAATACCAGCAGGCCCTTGTGGAGACTTTAAAGAGGAGATTGACATCCTCCCCCTCCTCTAGCCAGTTGTTCGCCGACAGACTGACTTCCGCAAACCCAGGACGACCAGGAGGGCAGCAAACAACACAAGCCGCAGCTAGTGCCCAAAAGGGAATGGTATCGGCAGTGTCCTTGGAGTGGGAAAATTTTCTGACACCCATGCAGCAGCACACAGAACAGCAAGCGTGCAGATCCACCTCCAACACCGATCGCCTGGAGAAGATGGTCAAGGACTACATGTCAGATGGCATAGCTGTGTTGAACAATCCATCTGCACCCTTCAACTATTGGGTATCGAAGCTAGACACCTGGCACAAACTGGCAATGTACGCAATAGAGGTGCTGGCTTGCCCGGCAGCCAGCGTTATGTCGGAACGCTGTTTTAGTGCTGCCGGAGGCATCGTCACAGATCGGCGTATCCGCCTCTCCACAGAAAATGCAGACCGTCTGACTCAAATTAAAATGAATCAATCCTGGATTGGAAACGACTACGCAACACTCCCGGACCCCAACCAAGTAACATGAACAATGAACATCTGTGATGGGTTAGCGTTTCCGGTCCCTGTTTATTGAACCTCTCATCTGTATTACATTTATGACTGCATGGCGACAAAACGCAAATTGCTATCCGCACGCTTCTTGTCCTCATGCAAGGCCTGGGTTGTTGTGTCTCAAAGCGTGGCCTTCTCCTCCTGCGCCACCCTCCTCCTGTTCCATCACGTGTGCTGCTGCTGGGTTAGCGTTACCGGTCCCTTTTCCTGGAACCTCTTATATGTATTACATTTATGACTGCATGCCGACAAAAAGCATGTTACCTGTGCAAAGAAAACAGACATTTCCCGCATTTAAAAGACAGTTTTCCCTTTGAAACTTTAAAATCGATTTTCTCAAAAACTATAAGCTCTTTTTGCTAATTTTTTTTTCCTCTTGTACCCACTCCCAAGGTGCACATACCCTGTAAATTTGGGGTATGTAGCATATAAGGAGGCTTTACAAAGCATGAAAGTTCGGGTCCCCATTGACTTCCATTATGTTCGGAGTTCGGCTCGAACACCCGAACATCGCGGCCATGTTCGGCCCGAACCCGAACATCTAGATGTTCGCCCAACACTACACGTGACCCGTTCGGCCAATCACAGCGCTAGCCGAACGTTCGGGTAACGTTCGGCCATGTGCTCTTAGTTCGGCCATATGGCCGAACAGTTTGGCCGAACACCATCAGGTGTTCGGCCGAACTCGAACATCACCCGAACAGGGTGATGTTCTGCAGAACCCGAACAGTGGCGAACACTGTTCGCCCAACACTACTGGTGAATGGCATATAAGGGCCAAGGTGCCAGGCCATGGTCACTAGTGACATCTGGCAGAGCAGAACCAGGGTTACAAGACAAATCACAAAGTTTATATCACTGAAGCAACTTATCACTTGCTCCACGGGCAACCAGGATTGTTAGAGAGCCTTACCCAAAGACTCCTTACTGTTTTATGTACCGGCTTACACCACGATTCAAACTCAGGACAAAGGCTCAAATCCTTCATCGAATGCAGGCCCAATATCCAGCTGATAAGCTGTGGTCCATAATGATTTTGGAGTTCACATGACAACTATCCACAAGTGTCAGACTGGGATTTGCTGGTCCGTGGCATACCCACCAACCTATGTATATATGATCTGTTTTTGCCCACCTTGCCTAATATATTTGTTAAAGGACCACTATCGCGAAAAAAGTAGGCAGTTAAAAAATGTGACAGATGACAGGTTTTGGGCCAGTCCATCTTTTTAAGGGGGATTCTCAGGGCTTTCTTTGTTTTCGACAGCATTTCCTGAACAACAATTTAACTGCCAAAATAGCAAGATACCAGCCGGCCTCCCTAATCACTTGCACACTATTATGTCAGTTATATTTTGCAACTGTTGTTCAGGAAATGCTGTTGAAAACAAAGTAAAGCCCTGAGAATCCCCCTTAAAAAGATGGACTGGCCCAAAACCTGTCGTCTGTCACATTTTTTAACTGCCTACTTTTTTCGCGATAGTGGTCCTTTAAGCAATGTTTGTGTAAATCTCTAGTCTGTGGTCGAGTCTGCTTTTGGTATAACCAGACAGCTTCAGCTGTTACCTTTTCCTCTAATTTCTAATTCAGAATGAAACCAGCTCAGCCAAGCCAGGGATAAACAAGCATATATATTTGGAAGGTCATGTGTGAATTTTAAAGTCATGTGTCAACTGTTCATAAGTGCCAGCTGTCTACAATTGTCACATTAAGAATTTACCAGAAATTCACACAGGAATTAGAACAGGATGGAACACTATAGAAGTCTGTTGGAAAATGAAAGCGTAATGACTACATCCAGGACTGTCTCCAAGGCTATTGCTGACAGTATGGCATTGTATTCATACGGTGCACTTATTATTCTTTTCAATAATTATGCAACCAATCTGCACACTGTGCCTGATCAGCCTTTAATCTTAGCTTAATTTTTCTTTTTTATTAACAGGTCTTCTCCAACTCTCCAATATCTGAGCCTGTTTCCTCCTATTAACAAGCTTACTTTGTGTCCATTTGTCACTTAGCATTTTTTTGGTTTGGGGGAACCTCCGTAACTTTTAACCCAGATTTACTAAGACGCCCCCTTATTTGCAGTTACTACCACTCATACAGTATATTACAATCTTTGGGAGCATAGCATGTCAACACGGTCAGTAGTGCATATTATCATAAGTACCTCTCTTAAGTGTCCGTGGATGGATAAGTGAAGTATGGATGAAAACTGAAAGGTACTCACATTTTTGAATTAATTCCGCGTCTTCCATACCTGTAGTTTACCATAAGTTTAGAGAATACCTCAAAAGTCCCAATTTGTAATGCCCACTCTCTGGGAAAAAAATGTACCATATGTTCTGGCGTTAAGACTACTTTTTAACCCAGAAAAATCTCCTCAAAAGTCGGGTGTCTTCTTATATGGCAGGTGTCATCTTATAGGGCGGGTGCTGAAACATCCAAGCCGGACTGGAGAATCTGCGGTTGCCACATACGGATTGGGGATCTCAAAAATGTCCATGGCCGTATCCCCACCGTATGCGGCGACCATATGAAAGCAGCAAGGGTGGTACTGTACAAGCATGGTAGAAGAAAATCCACTCATCAGGATTCCTGGAAAGAGGTGACTTGACACGGTCCCAATGACAAGGTGAGGGGGCACCTCACTGGGAAGGTGTAAGTGAAGGGTGGAGCAATCTGCAGGCATCCGAGACGCCTGGGTTATGGAAAAGAGAGATAGAGCGGCACAGGCAGAGAAGTTGGTAATAGTATAAAAGGGCGGGCCTGATGAGTGAAAGAGACATGTGTGCGCTACCCAGGGCCGGATTACCAACCAGGCAACAAAAGCAGTCGCTTGGGGTCCCATTCAGAGTCAAAGGGGCCCCATCAGCACATAAACCAGCCCTCGCCATCCTGTCAGCGGTGGCTGGATGGTATAATGGTTAAAGGGACTCTGGGCAGTGCAGTAACTATGGAAAGATGCATATCATTTTAAAGCTCCCTTTCTCCTCTTTCCAATGATATACGGCCACCCTATGCCTTTTAGTTTTCGCTATTTTCGAGATCGAAATCGCGGCTGCAGGACGACTTTTCTACAAAGTCGGCAGCTCGATTCAGCACAATGCAATGAAATATAAGGAACCCAGGGGGATATAATTACAAACATCATGCTGGTAGGTGTGAGGATGTAATTAATTAGTTGTGGGTATGCTTAAAGGCATACCCACAGGCACTGCTCGGAGTCCCTTTAAGGGCTCTTCCTCTGACACAGGAGACCAGGGTTCGAATCTTGGCTCTGCCTGTTCAGTAAGCAAGCACTTATTCAGTAGGAGACCTTAGGCAAGTCTCTCTAACACTGCTACTGCCTATAGGGCACGTCCTAGTGGCTGCAGCTCTGGAGCTTTGAGTCCGCCAGGAGAAAAGCGAGATATAAATGTTATTTGTCTTGTCTTGTCTTGTCAAATGATGCCGTGCGCTGCTGATTGTCTTCAGAGTCAGGCTCTCCTCCTAGGTCCCCCTCCTGCTACTGTGCGCTCTGCCGCTGCCCACTCTGTCCTCCCTTCCCACAGAGAACCACAGCTGCAGCAAGAATGATAGCAGCAGATGGCAAACGCTCACTCACCTATCCATGATCCAAGCGATAGAGATCCCGTCATCTGAAACCCATCTGTCTCTTCTACAGTGCAGCCGCTCGCTCTGAACTTCCTGATTCTCAGATCAGACAGGAAGTAGGAAGTAGTAATAGTAGTATTAACAGATTGGCAGCACTCTAGAGGAGACAGATGGGCTCCGGATGACGGGACCTCTATTTCTTGGATCGCAATAGGTGAATGTGAGTCATCTGGTGCTGTCATTCTCCCCCGCTGCGGCTGCCTTCTCTGCTGGACTATCGTATTCACTGGGATGGAGGCTGCATGGTGGCTGTCTAGTTTGGGAGGAAATCGGTTGTTCGGTGGTGGGGGTGGTTATGTAATTCTGTCTGGGGAACGGCTTCCGGGTTGGCGGTGTCCAGAGCTTTCTGCTATTGCCAGGCTGGAGATGCAGGGGGAAAGTGCTGCTGCTGTGATATCTGGCGCCCTCTTCACAGGGGTGCCCAAGCCCCTGAGTGCAAATGTCCCAGCCATTCATCTCTCACTCTGAATTTTGCCGCTGCTATTCCCTGCATTGTGCACCCACAGAGGAAAGCGGGCTGTTGCCCATAGCAACCAGTAGCTCGGCTACTCTCTATTACGACATGATGGGGGGCCCAAATCAGTTACTTTGCTTAGGGCCCCATTTAGCCTTAATCCAGCTCTGGCGCTACCACTCTGATAGTCTTGGAGACAGGGATAGCTGACCAATCCAAGCAGGTTTAGTATACAACAACCAGCCAATCGCCAGTAAGGTACATTGCTTGCTTGATTGGCTGGTTGTTGTCAGGGGTCTAGTCCTGGGAAAAGAAGTGAGTGGACTCACTTGGAGGACTCCTGCGCCGCGCGCAGCGCCAAAAATGGGCGTGGTCAAGCACACCGTGGGCGTGGTCATGGGTGGGGCCAAATATACATGACCTTGGCAGTGATGTAAAAGGTCTGCTGAGGAAGTTTGAGCTCTGCCGTAGTGTATCCCCCAAAAATAGATGTAATCTGACAGCATTTCACCAAAAAGACACATAATCTGGTAGAAGTTCCTCCAAAATACAGATAATATGGAAGTGGGTCCCCCAAAATAGACAATGTGGCAGCAGCAGTTCCACCAACATACACATAATTTGGAAGCAGTTCCCCAAAATACGCGAAACCTGGCAGCGGATCACCCAAAATACACGTAACACCCAAAGGACATATAATCTGGCAGTAGTGGTCTCCCAAACATACACAATCTGGCAGCTGCTCCCCAAAATACATAACAGCGGTTCCACAAAAATGCAGATAATCTGACAGCAGTTCCCCAAAATAGGTACCCCCAGGTAGCCAGGTCTATAGGTGTCCCCAGTATAAGTAGCCATAAGTATAGTAGTCCCCAGTATATGTAGCCAGAGGTATAGTTGCCTAGTATATGTAGCCAGGGGTATATGTGCCCAGTATATGTAGGCAGGGGTATATGTGCCCAGTATATGTAGGCAGGGGTTTATATGCCCAGTATATGTAGCCAGGGGTATATGTGCCCAGTATATGTAGGCAGGGGTATATATGCCCAGTATATGTAGGCAGGGGTATATATGCCCAGTATATGTAGCCAGGGGTATATATGCCCAGTATATGTAGGCAGGGGTATATGTGCCCAGTATATGTAGCCAGGGGTATATATGCCCAGTATATGTAGGCAGGGGTATATGTCCCCAGTATATGTAGGGAGGGGTATATGTCCCCAGTATATGTAGGCAGGGGTATATATGCCCAGTATATGTAGGCAGGGGTATATATGCCCAGTATATGTAGGCAGGGGTATATATGCCCAGTATATGTAGGCAGGGGTATACGTGCCCAGTATATGTAGACAGAGGTATATATGCCCAGTATATGTAGTCAGGGGTATATGTGCCCAGTATATGTAGGCAGGGGTATATATGCCCAGTATATGTAGCCAGGGGTATATATGCCCAGTATATGTAGTCAGGGGTATATATGTCCAGTATATGTAAGCAGTGGTATATGTCCCCAGTATATGTAGGCAGGGGTATATATGCCCAGTATATGTAGGCAGGGTTATATAAACCCAGTATATGTAGGCAGGGGTATATATGCCCAGTATATGTAGCCAGGGGTATATATGCCCAGTATATGTAGTCAGGGGTATGTATGCCCAATATATGTAGCCAGGGGTATATATGTCCAGTATATGTAGGCAGGGGTATATATGCCCAGTATATGTAGTCAGGGGTATATATGCCCAGTATATGTAGCCAGGGGTATATATGCCCAGTATATGTAGCCAGGGGTATATATGCCCAGTATATGTAGGCAGGGGTATATATGCCCAGTATATGTAGGCAGGGGTATATATGTGCCAGTATATGTAGTCAGGGGTATATATGCCAAGTATATGTAGCCAGGGGTATATATGCCCAGTATATGTAGCCAGGGGTATATATGCCCAGTATATGTAGGCAGGGGTATATGTGCCCAGTATATGTAGGCAGGGGTATATGTGCCCAGTATATGTAGCCAGGGGTATATATGCCTAGTATATGTAGCCAGGGGTATATATGCCCAGTATATGTAGGCAGGGGTATATATGCCCAGTATATGTAGCCAGGGGTATATATGCCCAGTATATGTAGCCAGGGGTATATGTGCCCAGTATATGTAGCCAGGGGTATATGTGCCTAGTATATGTAGCCAGGGGTATATATGCCCAGTATATGTAGGCAGGGGTATATATGCCCAGTATATGTAGGCAGGGGTATATGTCCCCAGTATATGTAGGCAGGGGTATATGTGCCCAGGTAGCCAGGTGTGCCCCCACCCAGAGGGAGCAGAGCAGAGAAGGCGAGCTATGGGGACAGCGGGGATGGGCGGACATCTCCCCCCCCCCCATCCCTCACCTTCGTGCTCCCCTTCCTGCCTCTCCCCTCCAGCGTTGTGAAGTGTCGGGCCCGGCAGCGAAAGTGGGCGGAGACTTTCCGCCTTCTTCCGGCCAATAGGGACGCTCCGCTCTGTGTGCGGCTAGTCTGGTCTTCTAGCCGCACACAGAGCGGAGCGACCCTATTGGCCGGAAGAAGGCGGAAAGTCTCCGCCCACTTTCGCCGCCGGGCCCGACACTTCCCAACGCTGGAGGGGAGAGGCAGGAAGGGGAGCACGAAGGTGAGGGACGGGGGGGGGGGGGTCGATGTCCGCCCATCCCCCGCTGTCCCCATAGCTCGCCTTCTCTGCTCTGCTCCCTCCACACAAGCCAGGGAAGATAAAGTGGGTGGACGCCGTTCACCCGCGTCCACGCAGGACTCAACCCCTGGTTGTTGTACTGGGTACCACATACAGTACAGCACCAGTATCTGTACCTGTTTATACAGTATAGCACCCGTACATATGGTATAGTATACAGATGTCCAAGAGTCAAGAGTGGTAGTCTAATAGAGTATATCCTAAAATGTATATTTTAACAGGAAAAGTTGGGGGTCGTCTTAAACGCCCAGTCGTCTTAAGCCCCGTCTACACGGGGCGATGCGTCTTATCAATTGAGCCGCTGATGCGGCTTGATTGATAAGAGCCGACAGGTCCGATTTCGCTGCCGCCGATTCCCTGCTCGTTCCCCACGAGCGGACAATGGCAGGGAATCGAGCGGAAGATAATCGTCGCCAGCGGGGACGAGGGGGGATCGAATCCAACGAACGCCCTGGTGAGCGGGGACGCGGCGGGTACGCGCAGGGATGCGGAAGAGGTGATCCGGCGGCTAATCGAGCCACCAGATCGCTACGTGTAGACCCAGCTTTATATGAAGGAATATATGGTAAATCAGGGATCTCTTTTAAACTCCATATAGTTCAGGCAGTTCCTGGAGAATAAAAGGAATTGATACGGTTAACTGGCCCTCATGCTTTCCTGACCTAAATCCAATAGAAAACATCTTGGATTGTGACAGTATGTCTCTATTTATTTAATACCATTAGGTTGCAACTCAGACTGTCAAGTAGCTCAGTGATGCCCTGGTCCAGATCTAGGAGATGATCCTCTAGGATCCTCTCATTCAATTTTTAATGCATCTATGAAGCCTGTCTTGGTGCAATTGCAGGTCCTACTCTGAATATATAGGTGCCCAGATGTTAGCTGGTAAAGGCATCAACATTTTGGAGGTTTACCGTCCCCCCAGAGATGCTGACCCATTCCTACAGGGATTTTCAGAACTACTGGACACATTGACACCGTCTTATCCAAGATAATTTATCCTTGCTGACTTCAACATCTGGGCTGATGGCATTCTATCACAAGATGGAAATGAACTAATAAACCTCATGGGTGGACTAGGCTTCACACAAGGTGTAAAGTTTGCTACCCACAGAGGAGGACCTACCCTAGACTTACTGTTTCACCTAGGGATGGACATTAGCAACATAATGGTAACTCCAGTGGTATGGTCAGACCATCAAATAATATAGTTTGCTATTGAACATCACCCTATCACGCAGCACCCTGAGGAAAAAAATCAAATATCGTCGCCTGAATAAATGAACACCGGAGAGAATAACTGCCAACCTGGATTTTACAAATCTGCTCCATAGTCCAATGGACCCCACTATTTGGTATCAGAAATTATCAAGGAGAGGCTATCTTAAAGGGGCACTATGGCGAAAAATTGTAAAATTTAAAATATGGCCAAACAGACAAATAAGAAGTATTTTTTTTCCAGAGTAAAATGAGCCATGAATTACTTTTCTCCTTACAGTATGTAGTATGTACAGTAGGTAGTAGAAATCTGACAGAAGCGACAGGTTTTGGACTAGTCCATCTCTTCATAGGGGATTCTCAGCAAGGCTTTTATTCTTTATAAACATATTCCCAAAAAAGGATTTAATGACCAGCTTCCCTGCTTGCTGCACAGTTTTTGGGCACTTGGACAGAGCAACTGCCACTCACTAAGTGCTTTTGAAAATAAATAAATCTCTGAGAATCCCCTATGAAGAGATGGGCTAGTCCAAAACCTGTCACTTCTGTCAGATTTCTACTACCTACTCTAAGTGACAGCAACATAGGAGAAAAGTCATTTATGGCTCATTTTACTCTGGAAAAAAATGTACTTCTTATTTGTGTATGTTTGTACATCTTTGAAATTTTACAATTTTTCGCCATAGTGCCCCTTTAGGTGGATTTTAAACAGAGCAAGATGTATTGCCCTCTCTAGGGACCACCATGTCAGGAGACTAGACAGTGCACTAATGGTGGCCATACATGGTACAATTTTTTCATCCAATCTTACTATTTCTATGTAATATAAGGGAACTGCCTAAATTATCCTTTCAGTATATTCACTTAATTTACCCTTATACTACATAGACATGGTAAGATTGGATGAAAAAAATTGTACCATGTATGGCCACCATTACTCAGATGTAACTCCCAGGATCCACTTAAAAAGATTTGGTGCCCGGGCCTTTTCCCATGCAGCCACTGCTCTATGGAAATCACTTCCACAATCAATGCGAGAAGCCCCTTCTCTGGACAGCTTTAAGAAAAGGCTAAAACACCAATCCTCAGAATTCAGGGTCACAGTGCTTTGATTCCCCAGGGAGAAAAGTGCTATAAAAATATTATTACTATTATTATTATTAGGACCATGCCCCAACATTGTCAGGCATGAATAAAAGCACTCAAGGAACAAGGATGCAGTAGTAGGTTGGCACTACAGTATACCACCTGCACCGTAGTCTTTGTAGTATGCACTCCCTCCTAAAAGCACATGGGGGGGGGGGAGGGGCACAAAAGCTAAAAGTATTATAGGACAGCTATTGCAAAAAAATTGTAAAAATTTAAATTCCTCCATATAAAATGTATATTAAATACAGAATAAAATGCAGTATAAATGTATTTTCCTATGCAGAGGTCACTGACAATAGGTAGTTAACCACTTTACCCCACCCGTACGAATTTCTCCGTCCCTTTTTCCATCCTTTAACCCCGAGGGACGGAGAAATCCGTACTTTCTGCGCTCCCGCCGCTGCCCGCGCTCCCGCTCGCTGTAGCGCGCAATCCCGCTCGTAAACACGCCGCTCGCCCAAAGATCAATGAACGGGAAAATCCATTCCCGTTCGTTGATCTAAGCCCCGCAATGATCCGCTGCTTTTCCGCTAAGCAGCGCGATCATTGTGAAAAAAAAACAAACTTACCCAGCCTCCTAGTACTTCCTCCAAGCGTCCGGAAGGACGTTTGGAGCTCGCATTAAACAAAAAGTTACTGTTGCCATCTTGTGGCCAAATAGTAAAACTACACCCTAAATCATTTTTCACATACAAATTCATTACTTATACACAAAAAATTAACTCATTACCTCCCACACTCCCGATTTTTTTTTTTGTAATTAAAAAAATTTACAATTAAAAAAATACATAAATAGTTACCTCAGGAACTGAACTTTTTAAATGTTTATGTCAGGAGGGTACAACACTGTTACTTTATAAACTATGGGCTTGTAATTAGGGATGGGCGCAAAACTGAAAAAAATGCACCTTTATTTCCAAATAAAATATTGGCGCCAAACATTGTGATAGGGACATAGTTTAAACGGTTTTATAACCGGGACAAATGGGCAAATACATTTCATGGGTTTTAATTACAGTAGCATGCATTATTTAAAAACTATAATGTCCGAAAACTGAAAAATAATTAATTTTTTCCCAAATTTTTCTATTTTCCCATTAAAACATATTTAGAAGAAAATAATTCTTGCATAATGTCCCACCTAAAGAAAGCCTAATTGGTGGTGGAAAAACAAGATATAGTTAATTTCATTGTGATAAGTAATGATAAAGTTATAGATGAATGAATGGAAGGAGCGCTGAAAGGTGAAAATTGCTCTGGTGCTCAAGGGGTAAAACCCCTCAGTGGTGAAGTGGTTAAAATCTGAAAGATGTAATGGTTTTGGATTAGTCCATTTCTTCATAGAGAATTTTCTTTATTTTCAAAAGAACTTACTGATGACAGTTGCTCAAGCTAACTGCCAAAACAGTGTGCAAAGGAGTAGGTGGACTGGCATGTTTGTATAGATTTTTTACAGGGGGTTCTTTTCTAAAGATAAAGGAAACACAGAGAATCTCTTATGAGGAGATAGAATAGTCCAAAACCTGTCATATGTTTACTGCTTACTGTAAGTGACAGCGACATAGGAAACAAAATTAATTTTTAGTGCATTTTGCACAGGGAAATTTGTACATCTTATATATGTATTTACAATCTTAAAAAAAATCACTATAGTGTTCCTATATTGGAGTAGTAGAAAGTGAACAAAATCTCCTGTAAGGTATTCCCATGAAAAAATGAAATTAAATTTGGTGTTTACATTAAAAGATGCAATACATCCATACACAGTATATCTAACAGGGCACTCAATGTAGGGCAACAGGATTAGAGTGTGCAGGTGTAATTAGGAGGAATACCAATGTAGAGGTGAGAAAGATCTCTGAAATGAATCATCAAGCTCAGTATTCATATTATTAACACCTCTTGCTTGATAATCACCAGAAAGTCCATTTACCACTGACGTCTTGCTGTACTCAGTGGCTGAAAATATTGAACTGCACCCACAACTTAGCTTGAAGTGGTCTCTGATGACAACAGCTAGTCAGCTGCTTGTCTGATCTGGTAATATGTTCAGATGGATGCCGTGATATTGCTGTGAGGAGATGTGTCCATTTGCATTAAATCTTGGCACTTCCCTCATGATTTGTATTTATGAAAAGTAGGGCAAACCTTTAAAATGGCCCACTACCAAAATATTTTAGTTTTGTTTTGAATAAAGTGTTAGCACTTCTGTAATGTTTTAATGGCTTGCATTGCAGCCTTATTGAAACAGACTTCCCAAGAGATGTTATTTCATGCCAAGTACATTAAAACACCTCCTGAACTATCATTAAATCTACTGTATGGCAGATAGTTGGACTATATATGGAAATACCTTATCTGAATAACTGTCATTTCAGTCACATGAGAGCTCCACTGCTACCATTCCTCTGTATTCCAGCACAGTTGGGCTGGGCAAGCAATGCTTCCAAGAGTGATGCATGATCCTGACACTGAACTTTATGGTAGTGAGAGTGGCCTTGACTAGAAGGCTCTTAAACAGTGTTGGCTCTTGGCTTCCAGTCTAGGGAAAGAGGAGGAACCCTGGAGAGATCACAGGTATACCTGTACAACTAAGGTGAACCAGAGGTAAGAGAGATATGGAGGCTGCCATATTTATTGAGTACATGGCGGTGCCAGTCAGTTCAGTGCAGGGAGAGCTGCATGATGGCTCTCCCTGCTGCCGCTAAACTCCCCAGTGGCATTAAATACTATTCCCCCTCCGAGTTGTTGCAGGAACAACTCGGAGGGAGATGTAATTAGGGGTCTGGCAGCTGCCAGAGCCCCGAATTACTGATACGCAGGGCACGCAGCATTGCATTGCTGCTATGAGCTTTGGAGCACGGTGCTGATTCGATATTTATTTGCTTTAAAACAATACCAGTTGTCTGGCAGACCGACTTATCTATTTGGCTGCAGTAGTGTCTGAATAACACCAGAAACAAGCATGCAGGTAAGCTTGTCAGATCTGACAATACTGTCTGAAACACCTGATCTGTATATGCAGGTTCTGGGTCTACGGCTGAAAGTATTAGAGGCAGAGGATCAGCAGGACAGCCAGGCAACTGGTATTGCTTAACCACTTGCTGACCGCGGGCGGCGGCAAGGGCTGGGCCCAAACGACCGCAATACGCCCATCGGCGGCGGTGGGTGTGGTTATGCGGTGATCGCGTCATTCGCGACGCGATCAGCCGCCGGCGACAGGCTCTGCCCCCCTCGCGCAGTAACCTGCCGGCCATTCAGAAGCGCCGGCGGGTTACTAGCTACCGGATCGCCGCCATACAAGCGTATAATACGCTTTGTAATGTATACAAAGCGTATTATACAGGCTGCCTCCTGCCCTGGTGTTCCCAGTGATCGAGGGACCACCAGGGCAGGCTGCAGCCACGCAGGTAAGCACCCAAGCACACTGATCTCCCCCCTCTTTCCCTCTGATCGCCCACATCACCCCTCAGACACCCCCCCCCCCGCCCACCCCTCAGACCCCTGTTTGCACCCAATCACCCCCTTAATCACCCATCAATCACTCCCTGTCACTATCTTTCAGCGCAATTTTTTTAACTAGTCCCTAAACTGCCCCCTGGGTGCTCCTGATCACCCCCCCCCCACACACACTCTCAGATCCTCCCCAGACCCCCCCCCCCCCTGTGTACTGTATACATCTATCCTCCCCTGTAATCACCTGTCAATCAATCACCTGTCATTCACCCGTCAATAACCAACTGTCACTGCCACTTATCAGATCAGACCCTAACCTGCCTCTTACAGGCATCTGATCACCCTCCCACACAATCAGATCGTCCGCAGACCTACCCTCAGATCACCTCCAAAGTGCATTGTTTATATCTGTTCTGCCATCTTATCACCCACTGATCACCCATCAATCACCCATCAATCACCCCCTGTCACCACCTGTCACTGCTACCCATCAGATCAGACCCCTATCTGCCCCTAGGGCACCCCAATCACCCGCCCACACCCTCAGAACACCCTCAGACCCCCCCCCCCCAGACCTCCCCCCCCCCCCCGTGTACTGTATACATCTATTCTCCCCTGTAATCACCTATCACCCATCAATCACCCGTCAACCACCCCGTCACCACCTGTCACTGCCTCCCATCAGATCAGACCCTTACGAGCATACTACCCTCAGATCACATCTACCCTCAGATCACCTCCAAAGTGCATTGTTTACATCTGTTCTGCCATCTGATCACCCATCAATCACCCCCTGTCACCACCTGTCACTGCTACCCATCAGATCAGACCCTAATCTGCCCCTTGGGCACCCAATCATTCGCCAACACCCTTAGAACGCCCTCAGACCCCAGCCCTGATCACCTTGCCAGTACATTGCTTGCATCTATTCCCCCCTCTAATCACACCTTTAGACACCCATCAATCACCTCCTGCCACCACCTTTCACCCCTAGCACACCTACCCATCAGATCAGGCCCCAATTTGCCCCTTGTGGGCTCCTGATCACTCGGCCAAACCCTCAGATCCCCCTCAGACCCCCTTTCGATCACCTCCCCAGTGCATTGATTGTATCTATTTTCCCCTCTAACCACCCCCTGAAACACCCATCAATCATCTCGTGTCACCCCCCTAGCACTCCTATCCATCAGATCAGGCCCAATACAACCTGTCATCTAAGAGGCCACCCTGCTTATGACCGGTTCCACAAAATTTGCCCCCTCATAGACCACCTGTCATCAAAATTTGCAGATGCTAATACCCCTGAACAGTCATTTTGAGACATTTGGTTTCCAGACTACTCACGGTTTTGGGCCCCTAAAATGTTAGGGCAGTATAGGAACCCAAAAATGGTATAGTATAGGAACTAAATATAGGAACTAAAAGTTCCTAAGTATAGGAACTAAAATGGGGTCAACAAGTGACCCCATTTTAGAAAAAAGACACCCCAAGGTATTCCGTTAAGTGTATGACGAGTTCATAGAAGATTGTATTTTTTGTCAAAAGTTAGCAGAAATTGCTTTTTATTGTTTTTTTCCCAAAGTGTCATTTTCCACTAACGTGTGACAAAAAAGGTCATTTTGAGACATTTGGTTTCAAGACTACTCCCCGCGGTTTAGGGCCCCTAAAATGCCAGGGCAGTATAAGAACCCCACAAGTGACCCCATTTTAGAAAGAAGATACCCCAAGGTATTCCGTTAGGAGTATGGTAAATTCATAGAAGATTTTATTTTTTGTCACAAGTTAGCAGAAATTGATTTTTATTGTATTTTTTCACAAAGTGTCATTTTCCGCTAACTTGTGACAAAAAATAAAATCTTCTATGAACTCACCATACTTCTAACGGAATACCTTGGGGTGTCTTTTTTCTAAAATGGGGTCATTTGTGGGGTTCCTATACTGGGAGGAGTAGTCTCGAACCCAAATGTCTCAAAATGACCTGTGAAATCCTAAAGGTACTCATTGGACTTTGGGCCCCTTAGCGCAGTTAGGGTGCAAAAAAAGTGCCACACATGTGGTATCGCTGTACTCAGGAGAAGTAGTATAATGTGTTTTGGGGTGTATTTTTACACATACCCATGCTGGGTGGGAGAAATCTCTCTGTAAATGGACAATTGTGTGTAAAAAAAAATCAAAACATTGTCATTTACAGAGATATTTCTGCCACACAGCATGGGTATGTGTAAAAATACACCCCAAAACACATTATACTACTTTTCCTGAGTACGGCAATACCACGTGTGGCACTTTTTTGCAGCCTAACTGCGCTAAGGGGCCCAAAGTCCAATGAGCACCTTTAGGCTTTACAGGGGTGCTTACAATTTAGCACCCCCCAAAATGCCAGGACAGTAAACACACCCCACAAATGACCCCATTTTGGAAAGTATACACTTCAAGGTATTCAGAGAGGGGCATGGTGAGTCCATGGCAGATTTCATTTTTTTTTGTCACAAGTTAGCAGAAATGTAAACTTTTTTTCTTTTTTTTTGTCTCAAAGTGTTATTTTCCGCTAACTTGTGACAAAAAATAATCTTTTATGAACTCACCATGCCTCTCAGTGAATACTTTGGGATGTCTTCTTTCCAAAATAGGGTCATTTGGGGGGTATTTATACTATTCTGGAATTCTAGCACCTCATGAAACCTGACAGGTGCTCAGAAAAGTCAGAGATGCTTCAAAATGGGAAAATTCACTTTTGGCACCATAGTTTGTAAACGCTACAACTTTTACCCATACCAATAAATATACACTGAATGATTTTTTTTTTTATCAAAGACATGTAGCACAATAAATTTGGACAAAAATGTATACAGAAATTTTACTTTATTTGAAAAATGTCAGCACAGAAAGTTCATGTCTTTTTTGATGAATATAATAAAAACTAAAACTCGCAGCAGCAATCAAATAGCACCAAAAGGAAGCTGTATTAGTGACAAGAAAAGGAGGTAAAATTCATTTAGATAGTAGGTTGTATGACCGAGCAATAAACCACGAAAGCTGCAGTGGTCTGAATGGAGAAAAAGGCTCTGGTCCTTAAGGGGCGAAAAGACTGTGGTCCTTAAGTGGTTAAAAGGAAATAAATATGGCAGCCTCCATATCTGTCTCACCTCGGGTTCACTTTGAAGAAGATCTCAGGCCAGAATTAGACAAATAAGACAAAAAGTCAGACTAACATAAGTCAAGGTCATGTACATATTTGACTGGACTGCTTAAATAGGGTTTAGGGCCATAAATTAAAGGCAGCAGATAAGAGTACAGGGGGAGAGAAGAAATATGGAGGGCTCAGATCATTAACAGCAGCTGACCATCAATAAACTGGACAACTGGAGTTGAGGGGAGAGTGAACTAGTGGATCTAATATAATACCTGTCCATGATCAGTGATTGTTACGGATGGTCGGAATTGCCAAAACCCGCTTTCCGCCATTGCCGATTTCCGTATTCCGTTGCGGATTTTCGTGGAAATGTCCGCCGACTTTAACATTGATTTTGTAAAAAAGTAAAAGGTCTTTTTGAAAGATTTTTTTGTCTTCTTCCCACTTTTCTGCTTAACATACCCTAAAAATTAGTGATCAGGCATGGGCGAACATTCGGATTCGGGTGAATCCGGATAGTTGCTATCCGGATTCACCCAGTAATGCTGTGCGTGCTGGGCGGGGGGGGGGGGTCAAGCTTACCCTTCTGACGTCTTCTTTGTCCATCCCTCGTCGCCTCCCACGATGCGTTCCACTCGGCACTTACGTGACTACAAACACTTCCTCCTTCCGGGTTGAAGGAGGAAGTGTATGTAGTCACGTGAGCGCCGAGTGGAACGCATCATGGGAGGCGACGAGGGACGGACAAAGAAGACGTTAGAAGGGTAAGCTTGACTCCCCCGCCCAGCCTGCACAGCATTACTGGGTTAATCCGGATAGCAACTATCCGGATTCTCCCAAATCCGAATTTTCGCCCATGCCTGTTGATGATTCTAGCACCTATGGGGGCCTTACTATAACCTCTTAAGTCAGCAGCATACCACATATCAGTAATGCGGATTTTCTGCATTTTACATTACAGTTAATGGCCGCTGACTTTAGTGATTAATAGCAAAGCCCCCGTAGGTGCTAGAAACACCATTATTTCAGGGTTTGTTAAGCAGAAGAGTGTGAACAAGAGGGAAAAAATCTTTCAAAAAGACCTTGTACTTCTTGAGAAAATCAATGTTAAAATAGGCAGAAATTTCCACAATTTCTGTGAAAATCCGCCTACCGCACTGCAGAAATGCAATTTCCAATCAGAAATGTGGAAATTGCATTTCTGCGAAATCTGAATGAGCATCCCTAGTGATTGTGTGCTGGTCAGGAAAACCAATCAGGAGTTCTGTTCTCTATAATCCCCAGTACTAATCACTGCAGCTTGTATGCATACAGAGGAGAGAATCATCAGGAAACAGCAAATGCAGCAGAGAATTCTGTGGCTGTCCTTGCAACATGCTCCTAGAAAGTAAGGGAGATGCAGGGAAAGCTGGCATTCAGGCTGCAGATAGTGTGTGCAGGGCAAAGCAGTGCAGCTACGGAACAGGAGAGATGATTCAATTTGACATGTGGCCTCTTATCTCTCCTGATTCCTGCCCCTCCTCTAATTTTTCTGCCCAAGGCCCTGGCCTTTCTTGGCCTTCCCAGAAATCCCACCCTTCATCATAAGACAGAAAAATGAAAAAATATGTTCATGCACTTCATGAGAATTGTAATGCACACCTGAGCTAGTTTCTTAAGGAAACCTGAGACAAAAAATATGAAAGCATTAATACCTACCTGGGGCTTCCTCCAGACTCCTTCAGACCATGGGCTGGCTCACCATCTCCCCAGGCTGGTCCGATCCTCCGCTGGCCGGCCCAGTAATGCACAGTAGTACTGCACAGGAATATTCCCAGCCATGGGAGCACAAAGGGACAATATTCTGGGCCAGCTAGAGGATGATCTGAGCAGCCTCGGGAGAAGGGGAGGGACTGCACGGCCTGAAGCCCCAGGTAAGCATAAATGCTTTTATATTCTTTGCCTCAGGTACACTTTAAGGGAAACATCTAATTCATTTAGGGTACATTTAGTCAAGATCTGGATATAGTTAAATCAAAAAAGGAGTAATCTAATTCCTTGCTAGTTACTCAATCTATATTTCTGTTCAAGGTTTAGACTGAAATCTATTTTAACAGAGTGCCCATGCCCCCCCCCCCCCTTTCCCCACTGTGTAATGTGAGCGCATGTTTTATCTTTGTTCTATACTACCCTTTTATGCAAAGTACAGTACTTGAGTTGATATTGGTTAATAAACAATACACAATTAATAATGTACTAGGAGCTAAGAAAGCAGACTTCCAATACAATGCTAATTATTGCTGATAACACCTACTATCTAGTAAAAATTTCATACACTCAACAATACTCATTTTTTCAACAGGTACTGATTATCCACAAGGCACCATAAGCAGAAGGATGTAGCCTTGTAGAGATGTCCAGGGGCCTAGCTACCACATATGATCCCATTTCCTAAGTGGCAAGTGAATAGAGCAGTGTTGTCCATCTCCAGTGGGATCTTCATACATTTTAGCATAGCTCTAACTTGCACACAGGAGTGTAAGATAAGTAAAATGTCTCTGTTTATCCAAACTGCTGGCATGGACACTGACTGTACTTGAGGACCAGAGTTGGACAGTACTGAGATAGTGCCTAAACTGGTAATTTGCATGGGCCTCATTGCTTATTCACCCATTTTTGTTAGATTATTTAACAGTACTTATTACTGCCTAGCTAATTTTCTTGTATTCATTATCTGACTTTTCAATTTCAATTCCTTTAGTCTCAGAGTTGCTCAGAGTATTTTTCCCTGCTCAGAGTAGGTTATTCCACCTTCCAAATACTCAGGTAGGTATTTATTATATTATCACTTTATCTAGACACTGGTAATTACCACTTATTTATGTTGCTTTGAAAAATAATCCATAATAGTGGTGATTTAGATGGCTCATACGTGTGGTAGGTGGGTATGTGGGATGTTGCCTTTTGCCTTTTCATTTGTTTGCAAAACAATCAGAAAAGAACAACGGATCCAGAAGAACAGAACAGACTGTGTTTTGTAAAACTGAACACAAAGCAGATGGAATTAAAGTGCTGGCTAATACAATTCCATAAGTTTACATTCAAAAATCAAACATTTAGTCTTAATTCCACCCGCCATGCATTGCATAGGTATACTTTTTTCAATACAAATTTAAAATGTCTGCTAGCTCCTTTAGCTTAATTTACTGCTGAAATGACAGTGTAATTTCATTGGAGTGACAATTGTCCAAACAAGTCTTTTTGTTAGACATTACATTTTCTGAGACTGCCTGGTACTACTCACCCTTCCCTCCTCTTTGAATAGCGATGATGGTTTGAACATATTTAATCACCTGCCTGCTGCAATGCTCCTAGCCCTGTTATACAATGGCTGAATATCTGTAACTGGCACCACTGTATAAAACCTAAAATTCATATCAGAATGCTTGTCTGTGCATTGAATTGGGAAAGAACTTTCATAGACGGATGGTCTGCATGTGTTCAACCAGTGATTTAGGGCCCTTTTACACTTAATGTGTTGGCAGTGTGCGTTGGTATGCATTGGTACGTGTTGGTACATGTTTTTTCCATAGCACTACATTGTGAAAAAGATTTCAGTTAAAATGCGTATAGTGGGAACTGTGCCATAGAAAAACATGGGCATTACTTTGAAAATCATTTTGTTTCAGTTATAACAGAGAGCAACTGATTAAGTGCAAAAGGGCCCTAAAGGTGGCCACACACCATACAATTTGAATGCAATCTGACTGTACAATTTGTATACAATCTTACTAACATCCATGTAGTATAACAGCACTTTGTGTATGATTGTACAGCCAAATCAGAGGCGGACATAGGCCCGTGCAGCTGCACAGGGGCCCCATGTCCTCTAGGGCCCATTCAATTGCACCAGTTAGGCCCCGATTACCCTCTAGACTTTTCTCCATGTATTTCTCTCTGAAACTGAAGAGATACAGTGATAACAGCTTGTACCCCTATCATATACAAGTGAAAAATGTGTACTACATTAAAGCGGAATATAACCCTGCATTTCAACTTTGCTCTAAAACATTATTTACAGTATATTATATGCAACCAGCATTTTTTTTTTTACTAGACCAGCATTGGAAGGGTTACACAGGGCTTTAGGCCTGAAACACACCAGAGGAGTTTTTCTGAGCGTTTTGAGTTTTTAAATCTGCTGCTAAGGTTATCCTATGTGTCTGTGCACACTGGAGCAATGAGGTTTTGTAAAAAACCCCATAGCATTACATTGGGAAGAGGTTTTGAAACCTCTAAAAGCTCTTCCCAATGTAATGCTATGGGGTTTTTTACAAAACCTCATTGCTCCAGTGTGCACAGACACATAGGATAACATTAGCAGCAGATTTAAAAACTCAAAACGCTCAGAAAAACTCAGAAAAACTCCTCTGGTGTGTTTCAGGCCTTAAAGTTCCTGGAGATTTCTGCAGACGCATCCGAAGCTGACATAGATACATTTTGTTTACATAAATGTATCTAAGTGTTGAATGTGACTCATCTCTCTGACTGAGAAGGAGCATGGAGGACAGCCATAGAGTGTGTAACATTTATCAATAGATACATGTAACTAAATAGAATGTATCTATCTGAACTTCTGCATATCTCTCCACGGAACTTTAAACCTCTGTGTTTAACCCTTCCAATGCTGGTCTAGTAAAAAAAAAATGCTTTTTGCATATAATATGCTGTAAATAATATTTTAGAGCAAAGTTGAAATGCAGGGTTATATTCCGCTTTAAAGGGAACCTAAACTGAGAAGGATATGTACTTTTCCTTTTAAAATAATACCAGTTGCCTGTCTCTCCTGCTGATCCTGTGTCTCTAATATGTTTAGCCATAGCCCCTCAACAAGCATGCAGATCTAGTGCTCTGACTGAAGTCAGACTGGATAAGCTGCATGCTTGTCTCAGGTGTGTGATTCGGACACTACTGCAGCAAAAAGAGATAAACAGGGTTGCCAGACAACTGGTATTGTTTAAAAGGAAACATCCATATCCCTCTAAGTTAAGGTTTCCTTTACTACAGTGCCTACAGAATGTGACCTAGGATCATGTACTCTTGGTTAATTTTACTATATGTCATGCTATGCAATACAGTACAGCATGCCATAATGACCAACTATACCAGAAACAATACAGAAAAGTTAACAAGTTTTCTGTATCTTTCTTTTCTTTTGTTGTTTTTGCTTTGCTTAAAATAAAAAACAACTCAACCCATTAATTTGCTTTGGTATAGAAAATGGAGTACAGCTGAAATGATTTGCTATAAATACTGTTCTTTTCTTGTTGGGCAAACATTTGTTCGAAAAGATAATAATAATGTTTTAAGTTTTTTCTACAAAACAAATCTTTTAGTTCCTGTTGCTATGTAAAGCAAGTGAGCCATGTAACCAAAGTCAGGGAAAAATAAGTGTTCAGTCTTTCAAACATCTGCTCTTTTGTGGCGGGACAGAGAAAAATAGTGCACAGCGCCAGGGGAATAGAAATGGCGCCACATAGACTTACATTATATAAGTGTTAAAAATGGCACATGCAGGGCGCCTTACACTTATAACTCTAAATAGCGTTATAAGTATTAAAAATGCAGGGGGGCTAGTGTTAGGCAGCAGGGGTTGGGTTTACATTGACCCTCGGATGTTTGTGTACGATGTGCCTCTGAGGAAGCGGCTGTTGGCCGTGAAACACGTGTCAGGCTATCTTTTTATGTGAAGTGGAAGTTCGGTCTGTGTCTACAAGCTTTGTCCAAGATTTGGAGAGACTGTAAAGAAAGAATAAATTACAAGAAAAAATTTGGTTCTAAAAAAACCCGTTTTGCTGTCTGTTTGAATTGTAATATTTTGATATAATAGGGGTGAACCACACTGTAACCTTTTATTCTGTCTATGATAAGTGGAAAACCTTCTCACAAAAGAGCAGCCAAGGAAGTAACACATTCCATATAAACACTTAAGCTGGCCATACACTGGCCCGATTCGCCGCCGTTTCGACAGCAGATTCGATCACTGGGATCGAATCTGCTGCCAATCGTTCACACTACACGCCGAATTTCGATCCTTTTCGTCTGATCCCGTCGATCGCTGCGTGCGGAAAATTAGCGTCGATCGCCCGCGGGTAGGGAGCGCGTTGCTAGCGGCGTTCGAGTACCCGACGACCGACGCAATAGAGCCGCATACATTACCTGCTCCGCCGGCACGACTACCCCCGGTCACCGCTGCTCCGTGTCCGCGCTGGTCTCCGGCATGCTTCAGTTCCTCCTGCCCGGCAGGAAGTTTACACAGTAGAGGGCGCTCTACTGTTTAAACTTCCTGCCGGGCAGGAAGAAGTAAAGCATGCCGGGGCCGGAGACCAGAGTGGAGACGGAGCAGCGGTGACCTGGGGACTGGAGTCGTGCCGGCGGAGCAGGTAATGTATGCGGGCGGGGGGAGCGGTGGCAGCAGCAGCACCACCACCACAACAGATTGTGAACGGTTTCAGGCTGAAATTGGTTCACAATCTGTTTGCAGTAAAGGTAGCCATACGATCCCTCTCTGATCAGATTCGATCAGATAGGGATCTGTCAGTTGGTCGAATCTGATGGCAAATCGACCAGTGTATGGCTACCTTTATGGTTTCGAATGAAGTGCTCAGTGGCCACATTGAGATGCGGTGTCCATATGTCCAACCGGCATTTGGCCATGGTAAAAGCATTCAGTGTCACTGATGATCTTTTTTCAGCACTTGCTAATTTATATCTCTATTTCCCATGGCTTTCATTCATAGTTCTAATTGATCTGTAATAAGTATACCTAGATGGTCAGATTTTCCAGAATGCTTGCTTTTTCAGGACACTGGTCCTTTAAAAGGACAAAAAAAGTGAGATGGATATAGGCTGTCATATTGTAACTATTTCCGTGGTCAGCGCACAGGATGCGCGCCGACACTGCAGAAATCCTCCACAAGCGTATAATCCGCGAGAACCCAGCAATGGTGCTATGCACCAGCAGAGGGGAATTCCTGCCGGCAGATGGAGCTGTGGAGTGCAGAGGAACAAATCCTCTGCACAGCCACAGATGCCAGATAATGATTGTATGTAATGGGGCAGCAAAGCAGGGCAAGATAGCCTTTAAAGAGAGAGAGAGCACAGAGACAGACAAAATGTGTGTTCCCCAATCTAGTCACCACCCGGCGACGGTGAACACACATCCGCAGAAACAAAGCGGGAACGCAATCGCAGGAGAGAGGCGATTGCCAGAAGTGACACAAGGCAGAACAGAACAGAGCACGCGAGTAGCAAAGGCACAGCAAACAACAATCAGAAGGTGAAGAAAATAACAAACGCTAACTAAACGCAAACACCGCATTCATTCGCAACAGTGAACGCGTTTACGGTGCGGTCTCCGCACGATAAGCGCAACAGAGACAAGCGCGCCACCCTGACTAACCAATGACAGACAAATGAACAAACAACAGGAATGCTTGCTAAACGGTTGCCTTACCACAGGCAACCGCAAGCGTTTGCTCCAGACAGACAGATGAACGATCAACAGGAATAGGTCAGATAAGATCCACCGCTCTTCCGCCAGAGCGAGTGCGATCCGGGTTCAGGGATAGGACAGAAAGGATCCACTGCTCTTTCCGCCAGAGCGAGTGTGAACCAAGTGCAGAAACAGAGCTAGCAGGATCCACTGCTCTTTTCCACCAGAGCAAATGTGATCCAAGTATAGAAACAGAACTAGCAGGATCCACTGCTCTTTTCCACCAGAACAAGTGTGATCCAAGTACAGAAACCGAACTAGCAGGATCCCCTGCTCTTTTCCACCAGAGCAAGTGTGATCCAAGTACAGAAACAGAACTAGCAGGATCCACTGCTCTTTTTCACCAGAACAAGTGTGACCCGAGTACAGGAATAGGCCTAGCAGGATCCACTGCTCTTTCCGCCAGAGCGAGTGCGATCCACACAGCAAGACAGACAGAAGGAGTAACCAGTAGCCCCCGCAGCTACGGTAAAACTCCAAGACATAGACTAGAGAGATCCACTGCCACTACCGCTAGGGCAAGTGCGATCCAGGTACTGGACCAAACGATTCACCATCGCCAACCGCTGGCGACCGTTCAATCTCAAGGACAAGACAAGACAGGCAATACAGATAATACAACCTGACTGCACTAATGGGATGCCTAGTGCAGTCCCCAGGAATACTCTAAGATAATCTTGAGCAAACAGTAGCAAGGCTGACACTCCAGGAGCGTATTAACAAACCATCATGACCAGCAAAGGATTGTGGGGTCAGATGGTATTTATGCTGCAAGCCTTCAAAGGAGGCGGCTAGATAATTTGCATGACAAATGCATGCAAATTCCTCAGCAGCAGAGCAGGTCTGAAACTTGCAAAGTGAAGACAGGTCTCTCTTCCAGAGACCTGCAGCCCACAGACCCGAGGAATGGTCAAACAGCTGTCTGCCTGTGCAGCCAGCTGAGCGGATCATTACACATATGTATTTCCTTTTATACAATACCAGTTGCCTGGCATCCTGCTGATCTTTAATGCGTCAGTAATGTCTAAATCACCCACCTGAAACAAGCATGCGCCATATCAAGTAAAGGTCATACATCTGATCTGCATGCTTGTTTAGGGTCTATGACTAAAAGTATTTGGGGCAGAGAACTATCAGTACAGCCAGCAAAGGGTATTGTGTAAAAGGAAATAAGTATGGCAGCCTCCGTGCTCCTCTCACTTTAGTTGCCCTTTAAAGGAAACCTAAACCGAAAAAAAAAATGAGTTTCACTTACCTGGGGCTTCTACCAGCCCCATACAGCCATCCTGTGCCCTCGTAGTCACTCACTGCTGCTCTGGTCCCTCGCCGCCAGCTAGTTTCATTTTTGCCTACCCGGAGTCGGTAGGCCACCATGCGTACATTTGCACGCATTCCTGCTGGTGCAGTAAGAAAGCAAGCAGGAGATACCGCTCCACTGTACCGTGAAGGACAGTGCAGGAACACAGGCAGCCAGGCCCCAAAATATCAGATCAGAAAAGGAAGGTCTGCACCAAGGTCTCCACAATCGATGAATCGATATGTATGTTTATTCAGGACGTATCCAAGCATACAGAAAGCACTTAACTAACATGTTTCGGACACTGGGTCCTTAATCATAGTCATTTCACAGCTTTCCAGGTGAGGTTTAAAAAGGGGATGGAGCAGTGAGAGGCGGGACATGACCCAACCCACCAAAGGGGAGGAAAAGAAAAACCATAAGTACCAGGTCACATACATTTTTATGCGTTGGAGGTACAACTTGTAAAAATTTACATGTTGCACCTCCAACGCATAAAAATTGTTAATGTCCACGTTAGCTTCCTGCACCAGCGGTAATGTGTGCAAATGTCCTTGTGGCGTCCTACCGACTCCGGGTCGGCAAAAATTAAACTAGCTGGCGGCGGGGGACCGGAGCAGCAGCAGTGAGTGACTAGGAGGGCACAGGATGGCTGTATGGGGCTGGTAGAAGCCCCAGGTAAGTGAAACTCATTTTTTTTTCGGTTTAGGTTTCCTTGGTAATGGGGCTACAATCCTCTAGATTGTAAACTCAAAAAAAGCAACAACCTCCTCCTAGTGTTTCTTGTTTCTGCTGTACTTTATGAACATGTTTGGAACGCAGCGTGGGATGAGCCGTGGGACCGGTTACAGAAGAAGGCTGCTGGGTAAATTTAACCCCTGCCGCACACACCCGCTCAGCTGCACTAATTAGAGGATAAAATCTGAATGAAACTCATTCAGATTTCATCCCAATTTTATCCGGAGCGCATCCCTACTTCAAAGACACATCGACTATGTACAGTATGTATTTGTACTTGTGAGACCAGATAACCTGATTGTACAGTGTGTTGAACTCATGCTCCCCACTATTTGTTATGTACTATGTACAGCACTACAGAAGAGGTTTGTGCTATATAAATAATAATAAGAAGAATAAGAAGAATACAGTATGGAGAAAGCATGATAGCTCCTAAAAAATGCAGTGCTGGCAGCTGTGTCGTTTCTCTCACTAGAAGTTCACTTTAACACTGAATTTATTTGCAATTCAACTAACAAATTCATTCCGAGTTCATTATTTTGCATTTTAGGCTGTTATTTCAAGCACCCTTTACATTATTTTTCATTGCACACTTGTTTTCATATGTCTGCACAGATGATGAAACAGATGTGATATGCTAATGACTGCAGCATCTGCTTTCACTAAGAGGCATACCTACTATTGGCTTCCCATTAACGCTGTCACAATGCTGCTTATCCTATATTAGGCAGCACAGTGCTAACTTCTATAGTGGCGTACAAAGCTAAACCCAGGGCATAATTCAGAACTAATTACCTCTAAAGTATATGTGTCTTTTTTACTGCCAAATGCCAGCTAGCAGCCTACTCGTTTTTGTTAACAAAGGGAAAAGCAATCAATTAACCTCACAGCACACCTCATTACATAACTTGTTACTAGCAAATTATGTTTAAATAAGATAACAGGGAAACTATTCACCAAGCTGTAAAATATAGCAATATCAAAAGTTGCCATTATGACCATATAAAGTCATAATAGAGCAGGTATTACATTAAGGAGGAACACCGGGCTCACCAGAAAGCCAGAATATGAAGGAGGAAATCCTGCTAATCCCACTAAAAATGATTTATGTCTCCCAAATAAAAGTATACCTGTAGGTAAAGTGTCCCAAACAGATACTCTACCTAAGAAAAGTGAGGACTCTGGAACCTCCAGGGCTTGATTACTGAGCACAGTCCCACTGTGCAGATACAGGACAGCTCACTCTTTTAGTAGCACATTGCCACTCGGGCTCATCTTTTTCTGCTAAACACAAGCAGCTCCATGCTACTGCACAGACACGAGCCATCATGGGCCTGCGCAGTGTGGCCGCGCTCTTTCATGTACAGAAGCACAGCCACAAATTTTCAGTGGGTCCCGGGCAGCGGCGGTGGGGTTGTTGAGAAGGACGTGGGGAGCCACAGGGAAGCATAGAGTACACATAGAAAGCCACTGCTAATGCTTGTGGTATACTGTGACACACTACATCACATCGTGTTATTCCACTGCACTGCACATGCCATTACAATATAATTGCATCATATTAGCAATGCGATTCTATTCAGCATACCAATGTAAATGTAGCCTCAACATTTTTTGAAACTATCTGCCAAATCGTTGTTCTTTTAGTGTAGGTCACCTATTGCAGCAGAGGGGAGAATTTGGACAGAATTCCACTTTAGTGCCCCTCCCCTATGCCCATAGATACAGTCAAGGTGGAATAAGGGTTTAATAAGTACATTCTAGGAGGGGAAAACTGATTAGCAAATATTGATGGGAATATAGTGTGTCCTAAGTATGGGAATACATTATAAGGTGGATATTCAAATGCATGGCTGCTTCAGGGCATCACAGGGGGGTCTGCTGTATGAGGACCAAGTGAATCTGGGGCCCAGTGAACAGTGCCACACATGGGCTGCCCATTAATGTAATAAGAGGTGTCGGCCGGGAGGTTCTTCCAGGAGTTACCTTAGTCAGTTAGTGATTAATGTAAACCTGAGATGAATGGGAGAAAAGGACTTTTACTTAACTGGGGCTTTCCAGCCCACTGTAATCTATCAGCTCCCTCAATACCATTCTGGCCCAATCCGTTGTGCTCCTGTGAAGTCCACACAATCCAGCTGGGTTGTGGACCACTGCGCATGCACTGCTGCATGAAAAGTGGACACATGGATGGTAGTGTGTTCAGGCCTTCGAAGATTGTGATTTGCCATGTTTGGGCAGAGGAGAGTGTGGGGGGCCCAGTAGGTTTACCTAGTATGGGGCCCAAACATTTCTGATGGCAGCCCTGTTCAAACGTGTAATTATACTGTATCTATGTTTCTGCTCAGTCTTGATAATGCCGTCACTGTGCATCTCTGCTGTGGTCTTAAGGTGGCCATACATCAGGCGACAAGGCGGCCAATCGACCATCCAATTTGATTGTTATAATCGGAAGAAAATCTGTGCACCAAGTGCATGCCCTATCAACAATGCGACCAATTTCAGGACAGAATTGGTCGCATATATCAGCCGGACATGCTGCAAGACTTCATGTGTGCAGCGGTAGCAGTGAGCGATATTGGGAAGAAAGTGACAAAACCCCCAGCACTGTTCCCCTTATTTAGAAATGTGTACATTTATACATTACCTGTTTTGTGTCACAGTGCCCGTTCATCTTCTGAATCCCTGCTCTTCCATTAGCCCCATACACGCCGCCAGTACATAACAGCATGTATGTGGCTATGGAAGAGTGGCGGATTCAGAAGATGGCCAGGCGCTGTGACACAGGACAGGTCATGTATAAATGCATGCGTGCACACACATTTATGCATTAGGGGAACAATGGCGAATCAGCGGATGCAGCAGGCTCCATCGATACCCGAGAGATTTCATGCTGAAATTGATCGGGAATCATCCTGCGGTGTTTGGGCAACCAACTTGTCTATAGTCGAAGCTGCCCATCATCGCTAGATGTATGGCCATCATTAAAGAAATGTTGCACAGATCTAAACCATTTGCAACAATAAAAATAAAAGTTCTTGTTGGAAGCAAAAAAAAACAAAAAAAAAAAACAGTAAGGCTACGTTCACAATGGTGAGTTGCAGTGTGACATATTGGCCGCTTTGTAACATGGCTTGCTTCACTGCAGTGCTCCACTTATGCGCTGTTGTACACAGTGTGGTGGGTGTATTGCATTATGTGTGTGTAGCATACCTCAAATTGTGCACATTAACCTCTCCAGCTGCAGTCTGCTGCCCCTGAGATCAATGAATGGGAATACAGATCCCATTCATTGATCTATGTCCCCCTAAGAAAAACCGACGGCTTTCTCGAAAATGCCACGATTTTTCTATGTCCCACTTCACTGAAAAATCAAAAAATCACTGTGGCCATCTTGTGTCCAAATAGTAAAACTACATGTACATACATTTTTTTTTTAAAGTATACACAATCAATTACATTTAAAATCACTTTTTTACCTCCCCACTCGGAAAACCCCCAAATATAATCTTTTATAATCTTTTATAATCTTTTATAAAAAAAAAATTACAATAAAAAAAACCAACTGTAACGATTGGTGTCAGCACACAGAGGATTTCTGATTATTGGTGATCTGCAGTATCACCAATAATACCGACGCTATACCCGATTATGTGGGATCTGCAGAATCACCAATAATACCAGTATAGCTTCACCCAGGACCCCTAATGTGGTAAAGTGTTTGGTGCAACAGTAAGAAAGGTTATCTCCCGAGGAGCAGGAGATACAGACTCTACTGCAGCCAGTGGACCCCTGAGGTGCAGGTGGCCACTGGCTGTACTCAAGCTGACCTCCAGAAGCGGAGGAGAGACAGACTGTACTGCAGCCAAGGATTCCTTGATGGATTGGAATCAGACTGTACTGCAGCCAGTGGACTCCTATGGGGTAGAGCCCCCTGACTGAACTGCAAGAAGGACTTCCTGAGGAGCAGGTAGCCCTTGCAGCTAATTGATACCTGGAGTGTTAGTGCCACAAGTAGTAAGACTGATCACTCGAGGAATGAGTGACAGCCAGAAGGGTCAGACAGGCCAGGTCGGCAACACACGAGCAGATAAGGTACAGAGACAGAAAGCTGATTCGGTAACCGGGTACAGGCAAGGTTGGCAACTGGTAGACAGATGGGCAGAGGTACCGAATCAGAAAGCACGAGAGAGGTCAAGAGAGCCAGAGGTCATAACAAATATCAATAAGCACAATCCTAGTCTGAGGTGTGAGGTCCTTGGTCTCCACACCCGGGAACTGGTCTAAAGTATAACACAGCAATGACACAGTAATCCTATACTTGGGTGTGAGGTCCTTGGTCTCAACACCCCGGAACTGGTCTAAAGTATAACACAGCAATGACACAGTAATCCTATACTTGGGTGTGAGGTCCTTGGTCTTAACACCCTGGAACTGGTCTAAAGTATAACCTGGCTAAGTGTGAATTCCCAGTTCCAACTGGTTCTAACACACTGTAGGATCTGACTGAGGTCTGAGTGCTCACACGTTAGTATTCGCAACGGCAGACAACCGGCAACTGCCAACCAAGTACTACATATACTCACGGTGCTCCGCAGCGCCGCCCCAGCCACTCAGCCAATCAGAAGTCCAGCTGGGATCAGCTGATCTGCCTGATCAGCTGATACCCCTCCTGCTGGCATAAAGGTCCTGTCTTCTGGCGCGCGCGTGTAGCTCTCCATCTGTGTGCACTAGAGATGGTCCGAACCTCCGATTTTAGGTTCGCGAACTTCCGCGAAAGGTTCGGTTCGCGAAAAAGTTCGCGCACCGCAATAGACTTCAATGGGAAGGCGAACTTTCAAAGTTTTAAAAAATTTATAGAAAACATGTTTCAAAAGCTCTAATACCTGGAGCCCCACCTAATTGAGTGAAATACACATCACTGCTGGAGGACCCACCCACCCACCCTCCCTCCTCCAAGCAAGGTCCTTTATACCATTTGCCTACCTACACTAATTAGTTATGGGACAGCTGCTACACACTCTGCTAGGGAAATTTTAATTGGCCTCCTCCCTCCTCCCCTTCTACCGAAGGGAGGAGGGTCTCTTCTGCCAGGGAATTATACTATTTTAAAAACCAGTATACATCATACCATAGCTGGTACATCATACCATAGCTGGGAATACATACATGAGTATACATCATACCATAGCTGGGGATACATACATGAGTATACATCATACCATAGCTGGGAATCGAACCCAGATCTCACTGTGTGGTGGGCACATCACCCTAAGCACTGTACCACTACAGAAGTAAGTGAAGCTAGCCTAAAATTTAACATTTATGCTCAATGCAATAGAACCATTAGGTTGCTTAAAGGAGAACTGTAGTGAGAGGTATATGGAAGCTGCCATATTGATTTCCTTTTAAGCTATACCAGTTGCCTGGCAGCCCTGCTGATCTATTTGGCTGCAGTAATAATAATAATAATCCAAACATTTGTATAGTGCTTTTCTCCTGTCGGACTCAAAGCGCTCAAGAGCTGCAAGCCACAGGGACGCGCTCAAGAGGCCACCCTGCAGTGTTAGGGAGTCTTGCCTTGAACTCCTTACTGAATAGGTACTTGACCTAGCCAGGATTCAAACCCTGACAAATAACACAAAAGAGAAGGCCATGTCTGGCTAAATATCTGTAAGCAGTGGCTGCATGGTGTAATGGATAAGGGCGCTGCCTCTGACAAAGGAGACCAGAGTTCAAATCTCAGCTCTGTCTGTTCAGTAAGCCAGCACCTATTCAGTAGGAGACCTTAGGCAAGTCTTCCTAACACTGCTACTGCCTATAGAGCATGCCCTAGTGGCTGCAGCTCTGGTCCTTTGAGTCCGCCAGGAGAAAAGTGTGATATAAATGTTATTTGTCTTGTCTACTTTTTCTCTTGTATTGAGCATAAATAGTAAATTTTAGGCCAGCAATTTCAGGCCAGCTTCAGTTGGTATAGTGGTTAGTGTGCTTGTCCACCATACAGTGAGACCCAGGTTCAAATCCCAGCCAATGTGAGTTGGCTTTTATGCTACAAATCCTTAAAGGGAACCTAAACGGAGAATGATATGGATTTTTCCTTTTAAAATAATACCAGTTGCCTGAATCGCCTGCTGATCCTGTGTCTCTAATACTTTTAGCCACAGCCCCTGAACAAGCATGCAGATCAGGTGCTCTGACTGAAGTCAGACTGGATTAGCTGCATGCTTGTTTCAGGGTGTGATTCAGCCACTATTGCAGTCACAAAGATCAGCTGGACTGCCAGGCAACTGGTATTGTTTACAGGAAACAGCCATATCACTCTCAGTTAAGGTTCCCTTTAAAGGAGAACTGTAGTGAAAGGTATATGGAGGCTACCATATTGATTTCCTTTTAAGCAATACCAGTTACCTGGCTATTCTGCAGATCCTCTGCCTCCAATACTTTTAGCCCTAGACCCTGAACAAGCATGCAGCAGATCTGGTGTTTGACATTTTTGTAAGATCTGACAAGATTAGCTGCATGCTTGTTTCTGGTGTGATTCACACTACAGTGGCTGGATAGTGTACTGGTTAAGGGCTCTGCCTTTGACATGGGAGACCAGGGTTTGAATCCTGGCTAGGTCAAGTACCTATTCAGTAAGGAGTTCAAGGCAAGACTCCCTAACACTGCAGGGTGGCCTCTTGAGCGCGTCCCTGTGGCTTGCAGCTCTTGAGCGCTTTGAGTCCGACAGGAGAAAAGCACTATACAAATGTTTGGATTATTATTATTATTACTGCAGCCAAATAGATCAGCAGGGCTGCCAGGCAACTGGTATAGCTTAAAGGGAAATCAATATGGCAGCCTCCATATACCTCTCACTACAGTTCTCCTTTAAGCAACCTAATGGTTCTATTGCATTGAGCATAAATGTTAAATTTTAGGCTAGCTTCACTTACTTCTGTAGTGGTACAGTGCTTAGGGTGACGTGCCCACCACACAGTGAGATCTGGGTTCGATTCCCAGCTATGGTATGATGTATACTCATGTATGTATCCCCAGCTATGGTATGATGTATACTCATGTATGTATTCCCAGCTATGGTATGATGTACCAGCTATGGTATGATGTATACTGGTTTTTAAAATAGTATAATTCCCTGGCAGAAGAGACCCTCCTCCCTCCGGGAGGAGGTAGAAGGGTAGAAGGGGAGGAGGGAGGAGGCCAATTAAAATCTCCCTAGCAGAGTGTGTAGCAGCTGTCCCATAACTAATTAGTGTAGGCAGACAACTGAGTCAAATGGTATAAAGGACCTAGCTTGAAGAAGGCCCAGG
This sequence comes from Hyperolius riggenbachi, assembly GCF_040937935.1. Classification (NCBI taxonomy): domain Eukaryota; kingdom Metazoa; phylum Chordata; class Amphibia; order Anura; family Hyperoliidae; genus Hyperolius; species Hyperolius riggenbachi. The sequence goes on from NC_090655.1 coordinate 145,305,578, forward strand.
CAAACTAGACACATGTTGCTGCGCGGAAAGCGTCGGCCTGAACGCGGAGAAAGCCGCCCTGCCGCTAGACCGCGCGGCGGCATCTCCGCTATTCATTACCCCAATAAAAATAGTAACCTAAGGGTCTGATCTTTTTTAATATGCATGTCAAGCGAGTATATTACTATAATGTTTTTTAAATGATAAGCTTGTAACTAGTGATGAACGCAAATTGAAAAAAATGCACCTTTATTTCCAAATAAAATATTGACTTCATACATTGTTATAGGGACATAATTTAAATGGTGTAATAACCAGGACAAATGGGCAAATAAAATATGTGGGTTGTAATTATGGTAGCATGTATGATTTTAAAGCTATAATGGCTGAAAACTGAGAAATTATGATGTTTTCCATTTTTTCTTAATATTCCCATTAAAATGCATTTAGAAAAAAATAATTCTAAGCAAAATGTACCACCCAAAGAAAGCCTAATTGGTGGCAGAAAAAACAAGATATAGATCACTTAATTGTGATAAGTAGTGATAAAGTTATTGGCGAATGAATTGGAGGTGAAAGTTGCTCAGATGCATAAGGTGAAACGACACTGTAGGCTGAGGTGGTTAACAATGACTGTAAAGCATACTTTTCAATGACTGTATGCTTCACGCGGTATACGACATAATGCATGAATAACATGTGACATGACTCTCCTGTTCTGTTGCGTTCCTGTTTTATAGGGAACACATCACAACCTCCCACTGTGAACCGAGCCTTACATGTTCTCTTTAAAAGGAAGATAGTAAAATATTTTACTGTGCTCTAAAAATAAAATAAAAAATCAACATGAACATACAATGCATATGAAATTAATAGCACCATAAGGTTTCATAATTCATATATGGTACTCAAAGTCCTGGAAGTGAAAATCATTTTTCAGAATGAACAAATTATATTTTCATCAAAAAAGGGCAGAGGTTTGGATCTATGTGCTATTGCTGAGGGACAGTTTATCACCTCGCTCTAACAGTCTACCGCTTCACTTCTCTACTCACACAGTCTATTATGATTTGTGTGTAAAAAAAAATCAAATTAGCTTGACCTGCTTTGATTGGATCAAATTACAGCATGTTTACTGCTAATAAATAATTACAAAGGCAAACCCTGCAGATCATATAGGAGCCTCCTGTAAAATATGTAAGGTGTTCAAAACTAATTTTGTGCAAAATATGTATTAATGACAAGCACATATTAAGATACAGAGAGCAGGTTATTGAATACTTATATTCCTAGTTCATTAATTTGATAATTGCCAATTAATGCTGCGGATGCAATCAGATAGCTGCTATAGAAAATTATCTCGAGCATAAACAGGCAAAATTCCATCTTATAATTAATCACTGGATGAATATTCATATTATTAGAAAAATGTGTGCATTTTTGTATTAAAAACCCATATTCATTGATCTTATTTTCCAGGCAATCCGAAGGCCACGGGGCTGATTTACTGGGAAATTTCTCTAGAGATTTCCAAGCAGCTTCAGTCAGGATTTCACAAACCTAGACTTAAAGGGATCCTTAAGACACCTGAAAAAAAAAGGATTTTACTTACCTTGGGCTTCTACCAGCGCCATGCAGCCACCCTGTGCCCGCACAGCCACTCACCGATGTTCCAGTCCCCCGCCGGAGTTGGTGGGCCACTGCGTCTGCGCAGCCCTGGAAACGCATATCCTTGCTCCATTGCCATCTGCAATTTTTACCCATTGTAAAATCTTTCCTGACCCCAATTTGTATTTTGACATTTTTCACAGGTAGGCCTCGATTCATAAAAGGCTGTGCGATAAAAAAAAATCTGGTCAGTAAAATATTTGGTATTTTAGACTTTTGTATGCAAACTTAGGTGCGGCAGAAGTTCGGTAATTTACCAAAGCCCATTGACAAAAACCTGTAACACAGCAGAACAGTGTGGAGTAAAGGGGTTTTGTTACATTCTGTTCCGTGCAGTGAGAGCATTATAATAGTAAGAGACATCCCGACATCCCTTCAGATGTACATGTTTGTTATACTGCCTCTGCTCGCTATGAATCGGTCTATTATTCTTTAACATTTTATTTTTTTGCCACAGCTCAACTTCCAGGAGACTTTAAACGTGCCCTGCTTAGGTGATTTCCCCACTAGTTCCTCCGCATCTTCAAACAGGTTCCTAATAGGTTAAAAGGCTGAATGGCTTCAGGGAAAACCTACTTTGTTCCATTCTCTCTGCTCGTTGCCTGGGGGGTAGAAAAGTGTGTCCCTCCCGAGAAGCCTGTGGGTCCTATCAACATCATCAGCAGGACTTGCAGAAGACAGGGGCTGTTTCTATTGGCTCCCTGCTCCTCCAAGTCACAGCTGTCTCTGCTTCTGCTTCAGAGTCATGGCTCCCAGCACAGTCTTGCCCAGTCTCCGCAAAGTTTACGCCACACTACTGTAGAGGTGCTGGTAATTTTCCTGGGCTTTACCCCATGTTCTAGTTTTTATGAATTGACATTTACTAACAAGTGTCGAGGTATTTACCGCACAAGTTAGTAATTTACCTCACTGCTCGGTAATTTTTGCTTTTCATGCAGTAACAGCCTTTATGAATTGACATTTTGCTAAGTGCTTGGTAAAGCCAGCTGTTTTCTGCATTACCGAATGCGGTAATGCTTTATGAATCAAGGCCATTGTGACTTCATTAATCCTTTAAGGTGCATCTGTGTGGAATGATTGCTTCAGATCATTATGCAGCTAGTAAAAATAACGCCTGGTCTCCCAGGATGCTCATGGAGGAGAATTTAACATCACTGGGAGGAGGCATTCTTCATACCAATATACAGCTATATATAGATCTAAGGAGAGTTTCTGGTGCTGAAACCAGCAACATTACCATAAAAGTGGATTTCCTGAGTAATTTACTGGATTCTACTGTATGTCACTACAGTGCCTATTTAACTGTCCTTGCAAATAACAGTGGCCTTCCAAAAAACAAGACACTGTTAACAAACAGCTCCTGTGCCCAGTGGCGTAGCTAAAGAGCTGTGGGCCCCGGTGCAAGTTTAACATGGGGCCCCCCCAAGCACTCTATACATAACAATTGATACGGTGCACCAAAACCTGCCAAGGACAACACCAGTGTCAGAGGTGCAAGAAGGGAATGGGGAACAGTGTGTTAAGGATTACTACTATTCAAAGCATCTATAGAAGTGATTATTACCAGCACAGGACCAATAGAGAGCTAATACTGTGATAGAGGGTGGACCCTTTGGGGCCCCTCTGGCCCAAGGGCCCCGATGCGGTCGCTACCTCTGCACCCCCTATTGCTACGCCCCTGCCTGTGCCATATTTTGCATCCAGTTATTCAAAACCACACTCATCCTGGAGGTAGGATTCTTCCTTCCTACAATATACATGATAGTCACATTTGAAAGGTAAAAAAAGATTTATGCATGAGAATCAGCTTTAAGCTTAGAAACATGAGCACATTGCAAACTACCAGTACATCTTTATGTCAGTTTCCTGACAGTAGTGGGAAGAAAAAGAATGAGAAAAAAAATCCCTGATGTTTTTGATATTTTGTTTGCTGCAATATTGAAATGGCATGTTTTCAGTCCCAGCGGCTGAGGCCTTGTGGAAGAATGATCATTACTTTTGAAAAGTTTATTTTCCTTCCTTGCAGACTGCTGGAGGAGGGCTGGAGACTGGAGACTTGGTGCCAAATTTTTAATAGTGGGGTTTAAAGCGGCATATTACAGACCACAGTTATTAGAGCAATGCACTTTATCTGCCATGACAGCTTTGATATTTTCCTAAGTACCTTCAGTTAAGCAATTCTGGTACATCTGTAGCGTTTAAACTGTCACTTAAGATATCACCTTCTGTTAAGTAGTTTTACTTTCCCGGTAAAAATCATGCTGATCAGACTACTGAATTGCTAAACACACTTTCATCAGCAAAAGGCAGATGAAGAATCAGAGTATCCTAGTAACAATGCTGAGGCAGCTGCAGCTGCTCCATGCAAGGAGGAAGAGAAAATTGTACAGCTGCTTCAAGTATGACAACTTCCAGTTCCTTGTTTGGAAGATTAACAGCAGGACAAGCACGATGTACTCTAGGATCTTATGCAGACGCATGAGCTGATCACTGATGTGACACCAGATCAGAAATGTGCCAGGTCCTTTAAAGGCACCAGGCACATTCAAAATCGTGTTGCCTTTTAAAAAAAAATAAAAAAATTTAGGGGCGATTGTGAACGAGCCCTAAAAGGGTGCTAGATCTATAGAAGGTCGCTGGATATAGCCAAGATTTTTGACGGCTATAAAAGGGTGCCTGATAAAGCCGAGATTTTTATTTTTGGGTTATAAATAGGTGCCGGATATAGCTGAGAAAAGTGATTACTATGACCTAACTTCTCCCTACTCTTACACAGAACCCCCCCAGTGGTGATTAACCTAAGACCCCTACAGTGGTGCCTAACCCCAAGACCCTCCTGGTGGTGCCTAATCCTAAGAACCCCTGGTGGTGCCTAACTAACCCCCCCCCCCCCCTCATGGTGCCTAACCTTAAGACCCCCCCCCCCCCCCCCCCCCGTGATGCTTAATCCTAAAGCCCAAGTGGTGCCTAACCCCAAGTCCAATTTTCTCCACATTTCATGTCAAACATATATGTTATTTTTAACGGATATAACCAAATTGTGTCACCTGCTGATATAACCGATCTTGTAGCCGCATCTATATAGCACCCAAAAAAAAAAAAAAAACTTGGCTAAATATAGCACCCTTTTATAGCTGAAAAAAAAAAACTTGGCTATATCCGGCGCCCTTTTATAGCTGGAAAAAAAACTTGGGCGCCATTTTCACCACCTTATAGTCAAGATTTGCACCAAATAACATTGAAGTCTATGGCGGCGCCCTTTTTTACACAGATGGCTCTGGCGCCCTTTTCAACTGATACTGCACTTTGTATAGTGGGTGGCCCTGGCAACCAAAGTTCCGATTATAGACATTTACATGGACGCCTATGTGGCATCTGGACTTTAACAGAACCACCGCCACTCACATTTTCTTGTTACCATCATAAGTATCATTCCTATACACCTATTACCACTGATGTACTGCGATACTGCCTGTTGTCTAAATGAACTAGCATCTGCCTGGAATTTACGTTTATAAATTTATTCACATACCAAAGGCTCCTAATCAGTGTTTGTAGTGCAGTGTGCATAGTCATGTTCTTTCTGCTTAATAACTGATATATTTGCTAAATTCAACTGACTTTTTCCTGTCCCTAACAGACACTTACATTTTACACACAGTACTGAGAACACAGAATAGTTCTGCTATATAAGAAACATGCATAATGGTGTTTTTAGTATACAGCAATAAAAGGTCACTAGGCACATATCAATCTTTTTTTTAATCATAAAAGGGATACAATATACATGAACATATACATTATTAACTAGGTAATCTGTGTTCTACTTAAGCATGGAGAAGATAGAAATCCTATAAACGACAAGTGGCTTTAGCTGAATAATTTTGTAAGTGTCATCATTACACCTCACATGGTTTTTAAAGGCCAGTATATCCCAAACGGCCTTAGAGTTGAATAGTAAATAAGTATCCGCAGCACTGGTAGGACTATTCCCACTGCAAGGTCATGGCCACAAAGATAGCTTCAATCCCCTGCTGTATTAAACACATTACGCGGCACACATGCTTAGAAAGCATTAGCACAGTAAGCCTCTTGCTCTCCCCTGCTGCCTGATTTTTGGATTTCTAACTCAAAGTCTATTAAGTTAAAGTAAACCAGTCTCTTGGCAGCAACTTACGAATCATTCAGAAAAAATATTTAACTTTACTAAGCCACTAACTGGTTGAACTCGATGGACGTATGTCTTTTTTCAACCCAACTCACTATGCCACGGTGCGGTTTGCTTAATTATATCTCCAGCTTCCAACAAAACGTTGACAAAAGCAAGGATCCTTCAACAGGTGCCATAAACAAGAAATTATTTCACATGTGAGAAATATGGAAAAACAAAGTTAAGAAATAACATAGTAGTCTCTTTAACTTGTCATTGGAGGAGTACAAAGAGTGGGGAAACTAACCAAGCACACAATCAGGTAGACATTCTCCAATCATAATTAGGAGTCAAAATGTGGGAGAAGCAAGCAACCTGCAGAGAAAGATTAGCCATTTTGGAACACATACAGTGTTGCCCATAATTATTCATCCCCCTGGCAAATTTTGACTTAAAGTTACTTTTGTTCAACCAGCAAGTCACTTTTTGACAGGAAATGGCATAGGTGTCTCCCAAAGGATAATAAGACGATGTACAAGAGGCATTACTGTGGGAAAAAAAAAACATTCCCCAGCTTTTATTTACATTGGAGCAAAAAGTGTCCAGTCCAGAATTATTAATACCCTTCACAAATTGTCACAGTCTGTGGTAAAATCCAAAGTTCTATACCATTCCAAATAGTCCAAGCTGTTCTAAGCATCCTAATTACCCTGATTAATTGGGAACAGCTGTTTTAACCTCCTTGCCGGTTATCCCGAGCTCAGCTCGGGGTAACCTGCGCAGGAGGGTTTCTCAGGCCCCGCTGGGCCGATTTGCATAATTTTTTTTTCCTACACGCAGCTAGCACTTTGCTAGCTGTGTGTAGTAAGCGATCTCCGACGCTTGCCGCCGATTCGCCGCTACCCGCCGTGCCGAGCCGCCCCTCCCCGCCCCAGACCCCTGCGCAGCCTGGCCAATCAGTGCCAGGCAGCGCTGAGGGGCAGATCGGGATTCCCTGTGACGTCCCGACGTCCATGACGTCGGTGACGTCATCCCGCCCCGTCGCCATGGTGACCAGGGAAGCCCTGCAGGAAATCCCGTTCTGAACGGGATTTCCTGCTTACTCTGATCGCCGAAGGCGATCGGAGTGGGTGGGGGAATGCCGCCGCTCACCGATTTAAAAAAAAAATTTTTTTAAAAGTGCTGCGCTGCCTCCTTGCCGGATTAATTAGACCGGCAAGGAGGTTAATCAACTCAACAGGTGAAAAACAGCAGCTATCTGCAGTTGGTTTGTGGACAGTCATAGCTAAGACAAAGGAGCTCAGTGAGGACCTGTGGCTGCACAAGTCAGGAAAGGGCTACAAGGCCTTTCTAAATGATTTCAAGTTCCAGTGGCTACAGTACAAAGTATTATTAAAAATACAAGATGTTCAGCACTGTGGAAAATCTCAGAGGACGTGGTCGGAAGCCAAAAGTTACACCTGTGCTAGCCAGGAGGATAGTGAGAGAGGGGAAAAAGAATCCAAGGATCACCACCAAGGCCATTCTGATGAATCTGGGCTCTGCTGGTGGTAGTGTTTCAAGGCAGACAATCCAACAGACACTGCACACTACTGGTTTCTACGGATACAGACCAAGGAGGACGACTCTTCTCCAGATAAGGCACACAAAAGCTTGCTTGGCCTTTGCAAATGCTCGTCTAGACAAAGAAGACTGGTCTTCTGTGCTATGGTGCTATGGTCAGATGAAACAAAAATTGAATTGTTTGGTCACTATGAGGTTTTCTTCATTTGGTGTAAAAAAGGAGAATCCTTCAACTCAAAGAACACCATCCCCACTTGTCAAACATGGTGGTAGGAACCTAATACTTTGTGGGTTTTTTTCAGCCAATGCACCAGGGAATCTAATCACTGTAAATGGCACCATGAAAAAAAGCAATATATGAGTATTCTCAATGACAACTTTTCAGAGAAACTTGGTCTTGGCCACCAGTGTACATTTCAGCAGGCAATGACCCAAAACACACAGCAAAAGTGGTGAAGAAATGGTTAGCAGACAATAACAACATTAACGTTTTGAAGTGGCCCAGCCAGAGTCCTGACTTGAATCCAATTGAGAAACTGTGGAGGGAGCTAAAGATCAGGGTGATGGCAAGAAGGCCATCCAACCTGAAAAATTTGGAGCTCATTGCTAAAGATGAATGGGCAAAAATATCTGTGGATACATGCAAATAGCTGGTCTGTAATTATAGGAAGCATTTCATTGCTGTAATAGCCATTAAAGGTTTTTCTATTGATTATTGAGATGGGTATGAATCATTTTGGACTGGTCATTTTTTAAATAAAAGCTAAGAAATGTTTTTTTCCCACAATAATGCCTCTTGTACATTGTCTTATTATCTTTTGGAAGACACCTATGTCATTTCCAGTCAACAAATTACTTGCTCGTTGAATAAAAGTAACTTTCATCAAAATTTGCCAAGGGTATGAATAATTATGAGAAGCACTGTATGCTCTTCAACAGTTGATATGGTTGGTCTTCTCCCCACCCCTGTTCCCGCCTCTGAATATTGCAAGGAAAAAGAAGAGACAATGGTTGCACTCACATGTTTTTGCAGCTAATTTATTCCGTTATAAAGCTTGTAGATCTGTGATAAAACCAGCCTCCCTACAGATCCTGGCACATTGGTGCACGTTGGGTCTGTGAAAAAAATAGATAGACTTTTGTTTCTGTTAACCAGGGATCATAATGATAAAGTATTAATAAACATAAGTAAAAAAAAAAAAAAAGATAAATAGTCAAACAACAACGAACTATAAATATTTCAGTGTTGCTTGCAAATTTTCATCAAAGTAATTTTCACATTGAAAATTCAATTTTTGTTTTTGCGTTTTTCCACAAAAATACACTAAATGTTTTATGTTTTTGCCCAGATAGTGGATTTAAAAAACAAGTGCCATATTTTTGACCAAGTAGCAATTAACTGCCATATTTGAAATATACTTTGCACGAAAACACAAAAATTTATAGGAAGTAATTTATTTTCTCCCCATATTAGGCCTTATTGAAAGTTACAGCAAGGCCCTAATGACTATATAGTCTTTCAATTGCGCTCCCCTATTGTCACCCCCCTCTATATCAAGGCCTGCCGCAACTCGAGACAGATGCTACATGTACATCTCATATATTCAAACAGTACTTATAGAGTGCGCTACCCCTTCCCAATGTTCAATAGCTACACACAAGTCCTCTTTGGCACGTCCTCCGCAGTTTAACGTCCAGTATTCAGGTGCTCCAAACGTATTCACCCGTTATTTGTAAATTCACATATGTAAAAAGAGAAACAGACAAAAAATCATAGTGCGATCCGTTTGTATAAAAACCATGTGGGGACCTTCACCCTATAGGGTCCAGTAGTGCAATTATTATAGTGGGATCACCTTTCTATCCGTGACCATATACCCAACAATTAGCACGCTCACCTGGCTGCTGGGCTGCCCAGCCCTACAGACAGCATCAGCGCTAATGGGTTGACCGGTTTCCTTCAGGCAATCAGTGACTCATCCAATCTCAAACAAAGCAGTGAGATAATATCATAGTGCAATCCTGTTTACACCACAACTGGAATCTTACAACCATTAACATCTATTGTTCTCCTGCTCACCCTTTAATCCTGCTGTCCACACTCACAGACAGCTGTCCACGCTTATGGGTGTGCAGTCTCAACCTCAGCGGTTACAAGTAAATCCACCTCCACAATCTGATGGCAGGAACTTTAGGCATAGATCTATAGACTAAAAAGCTTCCAATAGTGTAATTCCACGATTTATTTGTATAAAAGTTTAAGAGTTATGCTCACAAACACAAGATAAAAAAGCGCATGTAAATTTAAAACACTCAGGGGACGTCTCCTCCTGCTGCTGGTCGCTTCCCTTCCAGGCCCTAATGACACTTTCTCTTAAGGGGCTATGGCGGCCTGTCATTAGGGCCTTGCTGTAACATAGATTGTAGTGTAACTATTTCAACTGATGTACCCTTCTTAAACTTGACGATTGTATACAAATGTAAGCAGAGTGGCGCAGCAGAAGTGTGCTGGGCCCATAACCCAGAGGTTGATGGATTGAAACCATCCTCTGCTAGGTGTACTTTCATTTTTACACCTTGCTTTACCACATGGGCCAATCGTCGGCCATAGCCTCTTAAGAGAAAGTGTCATTAGGGCCTTGCTGTAACAGAGTGGTGCAGTGGAAGTGTGCTGGGCCCATAACCCAGAGGTTGATGGATCAAAACCATCCCCTGCTAGGCAGGATTTAATTTTTGCACCTCGCTTTGTCGCATGGGCAAAATGTTTTCCATAGCCCTGTAAGAGGAAGTGTAATAAGGGCCCTGCTGTAACATAGATATTGCGGTAGCTAAGATTACTCCTGGGTCTTTCTTGTAGTTGAAGAGATGAGTGAACTGTGACACCACACTTAAAAAAAAATCAACAGCAAACAGAGAAGCTTCCCCATATTGGAGCATTGGATTTGGTAAAGTCTTAAGCCAATGTGTTGTAAGACACAAGTAGGCTTTAGGTTAGCAGGAATGGTTGCATGGCCACCTAGCTTTTCATCCTCCCCAGGCCAGCTAGGCTGGCTTCAGCCTGTAGTGTTGGTGGTATAGTGGAGAGCATAGCCGCCCTCCAAGCAGTTGACCTGGGTTTGATACCTGACCAATGTATGCGAGTGTGCTTTTGACATCCTACAAATCCCTTGAAGACAAGATCCTCCTCCTCCGGAGGAGGAGGGAGATACACTTCCTGATAGATGTATACACATGTAAGATGTTGCAAAGCAGTGTAGGACTCCAATTCAACATTGGTGTGTGTCAAAGTTAGGTACTTTAGTGAGACTTTTGACGTGTATCTCACTCAACCATGTCTCCGGCCAGGTATTAGACCGCTTGAAATATCTATTCCATCATTTTTCTAGCCAGCATAATTTTTTCTACATTTTCAAGTTCGCCTCCCCATTGAAGTCTATTGCGGTTTGCGAAAGTTCGCGCAAACCGAATTTTCGAGGTAGGTTCGCGAACCTAAAATCGGAGGTTCGGCCCATCTCTAGTTAACACATCCCATATGTTTCTATGGAGCTGTTCACAGTACTGCATTGTAACTGATCGCATTGTAACTGATCGCTGCTTGCAAGGTTCATATAATTAAAGTCTATGTCCAGTCTCCATTGCAGTTCACACTCATTAGAACGCCTGTGTTATGCAACTGACCACTGTGAAACTAGCCTAAAGCACACAGCAAGCAAGAAAATACTGACATTAAGTTTGTATCTGCTTTTTAGTATTTGTTCAATTAAGTTAACTATTTTGTACATAAAAAATGTTTATCTCCTGGAAAAAACCTCACGAGAAAATGTAATTGAATTTGGGTCCATGAGCCCAAGGCTAGAGAAGCTCCACTAACTATTTCCCACCCACAGTGTTACCCTCAATTCCCTCTTGAATACTCATCTATTGATACCACATACTTATGTCAACTGGATTCCAAAAATACTGATGCAGATATTCCACCTCTGCATGTCTTACCAAAAATCTCAGTATTGGTGGAATTGTACCCAATTCTTAAATTCAGCCACCCAAGTGACTATGGCATGCCTTTAGTCTGAACTCTCACCAAAGATTAAATAGACATTGCTGCAGATACCTTTTTGTTCCGTACAAACACTTAGGAAAAGAAGAAACCCAACTGAAACAGCAGTTTTATGTGTGAACCAGACCTTTGTACACCTTTATGAATAAATACAGCCATGCAAACGCATAAAAAAAACTGATAAAAAGTGACAGGACAGGGCCGGAAATATACATATATATTTTTTTGTCAAAAACTGATAGGACACGACTGGACATATTTTAATGTGTGAACCAATCCTAAAACCTGATTACTGTTGCCATGGTACATTTGAGTAGGGATTGAAAGCTATGGATTCCATCAGATTGAAACTGAATGTTAATTTTTAACAGCATTAAATTGCAAACTGGCTTAGGCAGCAAACACATGTATCCATTTTTCAACTGTGACACTAATTCACAGCTGAGATGCACATCTCTGTATTTCCCCTCATATCTCCCCCTTACTCTTCCCTGAAAACCTGGTACTTCATCGGCTTAAAATAATGAAAATACAGATTTCATTTTGTATTCTGAAAGTATTTGTTTATGCTGCTGGCCAAGCGGCATTTAATAAACAATGAATACAAGCACATAGTTTCCTCATCAATCAAGCCCCATAAAAGGCTCAGCCAGAGATTTAATCTCGCTTTTCTGGGAGCTGTCGTAACACAGTGCTTTTTTACAAGATGTTTTTGTTGCAAACATATACACTCTATCCACGTCTTGTCATTAATTTGAAAAATTACATGCATGGTTCGCAGTCTCCGGGAAACATGGACAATCTTACAAGTATTCTTTAGAACTAATTTTTCTCAGCACAAAGTGAGGGCGATCGTCTGTACAAACTCTGTCAGTGAAGTGAAACTGGATGGGGACTAGGAGGATGGCTGTGCAGTTGGAGGCTTCATGCAGTTTTGTGTTTATTTCCAGTGTCCTCAAACACCGTGGTGATTAAGAAAAAAAATGACTTAATCAGTTCTTTTGAAAGTGCCACACTATAACACAGGGGTCTCAAACTCGCGGCCCGCGGGCCATTTGCGGCCCTCGATATAATATTTTGTGGCCCTCGCCGGCAAAAGCTTCCTTATAGTTCGCTTCAGTGCTCCCAAGTAATCCGCCGCATCCCCGCCACTAAACGAGGGCTGCAGAGCCCCCAAATCACCCGGGGGCCAATCCGCCAGCATTTCCTGGAAGGGGCAGAGCTTTCAGCTTCAGCTCTGCCCCTCCTGACGTCAATCGCCGCCCGGATCGCCGCCTCTCCCCACCCCTCTCTGTGAAGGAAGAGTGAAAGGGGCGGGCAGAGGCGGCGATGCGCCGCGATTGTGAAATTCCTTATGCGGCCCAGCCTCATCCTGACTTTGCCTCCTGCAGCCCCCAGGTAAATTGAGTTTGAGACCCCTGCTCTAACATCTAAAGTTCCAGAAGACTACAGTAGGTATGCTTTTCTGAACTGCATCAGAGAATGAAAAGATACATTAATAGGTCTTGTTTGGTAACACCCGAAACTTGACTATTATCAAATCTAGTGTCTAGCACTTTTTTCTATTGTTATACTGTCTTAAAACAAATAATTTTTTTTAGTAAGGTGACATATGTTGTGCAAAGTGCAGTTACTAAGCAACCAGATTCTCCTCTCTCTAATCTGACTCTCTAATCTGACAACAACAAACTGCAATCTGTGTAAAGGTGGCCATACACAATACAATAAAATGATCCGATTTTACAGCAATTCGATAAATAAGATCGGATTTCCCAAAAAATCGAAAGCTTTTTTTTTTCATTTGAGCAAGAATGAAATTATTCGATAACAGTTAATCGGGAGTGCTGGATTTTTCTGATCAATTTTTATGAAGATTGAATGGTGTGTGGTAGATTGTCAGTTTATTAATATATACACCCAAGCAATTTTCTCAGAGTTTCCAATCATTTTTATCGTAATTGAGAAAAAATTGAACATACTGTAGGTGTGTGGTACATTGGTCAGATTTTTGAAATTTCAAAAATTGTATGGTGTGTGGCCACCTTAAGTGCAATATCTAATTGTACTAAATACATGCAGTGCTATTAAATTAACACTATAGTGTCAGGGGCGTAACTAGACTTAATAGAGCCTCCCTGCAAAATGATAGCATAGGGCCCCCTTTGTCCCTGTACCCCAGGTGGATCAGATGACCGGCAGTTCTCTCAGTTATTGCAATGAACTAGTGTTATTGCAGCGAATTAGAGAAGTCTTGTTAAAGAGAATCTGTACTCTAATATTCTTACAATAAAAAGCATACCACTCTATTCCTTATTTTCTCCTGTGCCCCTCTGTACTGTTTCTGCCACTCCCTGCTGCAATCCTGGCTTGTAATGAACAGTTTTAGGCAGTGTTTATGTGAGAGATCGCGGAAAAGCCGCCGCATGTGCTACTGAGGAGGCGGCTGATTCCGCGTCCAGTGCGGCGGTTTGCACGCGGAAGCGTGTGTCTGGTAGCAGGGCAGAACGCGGAAAAGCCGCCGCATGCAACAACAGTAAGGCGGCTGGTTCCGCGGCCAGCACGGCGGTTTGCACGCAGCAGCGTGTATCTGGTGTGGCTGAGTCTGTTAGTTCACATAGGCTTAGGAATACACGCGCGCGCGCTGAGAGGCAGAATTCTTATACTAAGCAGGAAGAGTCAGCTGACCACGCCGATCAGCTGACTCCAGAGCAGGATACTATTGGTTGAGCAATTAGGGGTGGTGCTGGAGAGCACTACTCCATATATAGTTTCTGCTGGTCACTTGCAAGTTGTCTGCCGTTGCGATCACTACGTGGAGGCACTCAGACCTAGTCAGATCCTTAAGTGTGTTTGAACCAGGTGGACCTGGGAATTCACACTTAGCCAGATTATTTGAATTGTATTCTGTTTATGCTTAAGCTAGTTCCAGGGTGTAGAGACCAAGGACCTCACACCCAGCTTAGGGAACTGTGTTATCATCTGTGTTATACCTTCAGACTAGTTCCAGGGTGTAGAGACCAAGGACCTCACACCCAGCTTAGGGAACTGTGTTATCATCTGTGTTATACTTCAATCTAGTTCCATGGTGTAGAGACCAAGGTCCTCACACCCAGTTTAGGAAACTGTACTACCATCTGTGTTATATTTCAGACTAGTTCCAGGGTGCTGAGACCACGGACCTCGCACCCAGTCTAGGGAACTGTATTATCAGTATATACTTCAGACTAGTTCCGGGGTGCTGAGACTAAGGACCTCGCACCCAGAATAGGCATGGTTTGATATATGTTATGACTTATAGCTTTTCCGACTACTCCTCTGTCTTCTGATTCGGTACCTCGCATATCTGATATTCCGTTGCCAGACCCTGCTTGCCGTGGACCGAATCAGCCTTCTGTCTTTGTACTTTATCCGTCAGTGTGTTGCCGACCAGGCGAGGCCGACCTTGAGAGCCATCTCTCCTGTTAAGAGATAGTCTCCAGACCAGATGACTATCCACCGTCAGGTGTCACTTACTCTCTGGCCTTCCCTATCCTCAGCCTGACTCCTCCCCTTGAGGAGCCTCAGGCTGCTGGAAGGTTCCTGTGCTCTCAGAGCAGTGTCTCTTTACTGTCTATTATCACCTGCTCAGCAGGTGCGTTACTCAAAGTATTACTGTTACACCAAACACTCACATACCTATAGGTGTCCAGAGGTTAGCAATATATCTGTATTATCGGTGATTCTGCAGATCATCAATAATCAGGTATATATCTGCATTCTTGGTGATACTGCAGATCACCAATAATCAGATTCTCTCTGCGTGCTGACACCAATCGTTACAGAACGGCAGACCAAACCCAAATGGACGCACTACGCAGCTGTCTCGATGTACTCACCACTACGGTGGAGAATTACAACCGAGTACTGGACAGTCACCAGACTCAACTTAACGCTTTGTCTGGGACTGTACAAGTTTATCAGACGGCTGTGGATACCGTGCGATCTCCTCCTAGCACAGACATTCGTATGCCTGTACCTGAAAGGTTTTCTGGCCACAGATCTGACTTCCAGAATTTTAGAAATAGAGTGTTATCATACTTTGAGTTAAGACCTAATTCCTCAGGAACCATGGCCCAGAGAGTAACCTTCATTAAGACTCTATTGTCATGGGATTCCCAGACCTGGGCGTATAACCTTCCCACGGGGGATAAGGCCCTAACCTCGGTAGAGGAATTTTTTAAAGCGATGGCTATAATTTACGATGACCCGGATATTGCCTCGACCGCTGAATGGAAACTCAAGTTATTGCCGCAAGGCAAAGGTCCGGTAGAAAACTATGCTGCAGAGTTTAGAAAGTGGGCAGTGTCAGCTCGATGGGACTCATTTGCTCTATTAGACTGTTTCTTATCAGGGTTGTCAGACGCAGTTTCTGATCTAATGTTGGGTCATCCTGAGCCCAAATCCATCGATGAGGCCATTTTATCGGCCATCAGAATTGATCGTCGTTTACGATATCAAAGACAGACCCGGGGTAGGAACAATGTGAGGTACTTGTCCTACGCAGCGTCTCCTTCTGCTCCATCTCCACCTGATTCACCCCCACCGGAACCAATGCAGATTGGTCGGTCGAGATTATCTCAGGTGGAACGGAGACGCAGGGAAACAGAGCAACTCTGTCTTTACTGTGCAGAAGGGGGTCATAAGGTACAGAATCGTCCCAAGAAGTCGGGAAACGCTGCCGCCTAGGTGTAGTCGGAGGTAATACCCTAGGCGCGCAGTCGTTAACTCTCGATGACAAACGTTTTCTTCTCCCTTGCACTATATCTTGGCAAGATAAAACAGAGACTACTGAGGCCTTCATTGATTCAGGCTCAGCAGCTAATTTTATGGATTATGAATTTGCTAAGAAATTGGGGATCCCGATCTCTCCACTAAAACAACAGATTCGGGTCACTGCGGTGGATGATTCCCCTCTGCAGAGTAATCACCCTCCTTCCCAGACCCCAGATTTGGGGGTCACAATAGGGGTCTTGCATAAAGAAAGTTTATCATTTTTTGTGTTACGAATGGCAACCTCCACGATCATTCTTGGCATGCCATGGTTACAAATTCACTCGCCTCAGATCAATTGGGCCACAGGTCAGCTAACCAGCTGGTCTGCCCACTGCTATCATCATTGTCTTGCGAAAGTAACCTTTGGTAAAACCAAGATTCACATGGAGGGATTGCCAGATCAATATTCAGAATTTGCAGACGTGTTCTGTCCCAAGTCAGCAGATAAACTTCCTCCACACCGTCCCTTTGATTGCCCCATTCATTGATCTTAGGTCTGGTTGTATGCCCCCTAGAGGTCATCTCTATAACTTGTCTGGTTTAGAGAAATTGGCCATGCAGGAATACATCCAAGAAAACTTAGCTAAAGGTTTTATTCACCCTTCTCGATCTCCGGCCGGGGCAGGGTTCTTTTTTGTGAAAAAGAAGGATGGTGGCCTACGCCCTTGCATTGACTATCGGGGCTTAAATAAAAATCACAGTAAAGAATCGCTATTCTTTGCCGTTAATAGACGATTTGTTTACTCGGGTCACCAATGCTAAGATTTTTTCGAAGTTGGATTTGAGGGGTGCTTACAACCTTGTGCGGATCAGGGACGGTGATGAATGGAAGACGGCCTTTAACACACCCAACGGGCATTATCAGTACCTAGTGATGCCCTTCGGGTTGTGTAATGCCCCAGCCGTCTTTCAAGAACTGATCAATGAGGTCTTTAGAGAGGTATTGGGCAAATTTGTCTTGGTATACTTAGACGACATACTAATTTTCTCGTCCAACCTCTCAGAGCACAGAGATCATGTTAAGTTTGTGTTACGGAAGTTGAGACAAAACATGCTGTACGCTAAGCTGGAGAAATGCATATTTGAAGTGACCTCTGTCGCCTTTCTGGGGTACATAATTTCAACCTCTGGCCTCTCTATGGACCCTGGGAAAGTTTCAGCTGTGTTAGAATGGCCTCAACCTGTGGGATTGAAGGCTCTCCAGAGGTTCCTGGGGTTCGCTTACTACTACAGAAGGTTCATAAAGGGGTACTCTACGGTGATCTCACCTCTCACCAGTCTCACAAAGAAAGGGGCAGATACTCACCACTGGTCCCCTGAGGCCCATGCTGCTTTCTCCACTCTAAAGAAATTGTTCTGTACTGCACCCATTTTGAGACATGTTGACACCACCTTCCCCTTTATCGTGGAGGTAGATGCCTTAGAGGTAGGGGTAGGGGCTGTTCTGTCTCGGCGTTCTGGGTTGCAGGGAAAGTTACACCCCTGTGCCTATTTTTCACGTAGGTTTTCAGCCGCTGAGAAAAACCACGATATAGGCAATAGGGAACTTCTAGCCATTAAGTTGGCCTTTGAGGAATGGCGACATTGGCTAGAGGGTGCAGAACATACCATTACTGTTTATACTGACCACAAGAATTTGGAGTACATTGAGGGCGCTAAGAGACTTAGCCTTCGACAGGCTCGGTGGTCATTGTTCTTCTCGAGATTCAGATTTGTAATCACGTATACCCCTGGTAGTAAAAACATCAAAGCTGATGCTTTGTCCAGATGTTTTTAGCCCGAGACAGCACAGCCCTCAGACCCAGAAACCATTCTGCCGCAGAAAGTGGTTCTGGCCACCACTGAGACCTGGAGGGACTGGACTAAGACGTTGAGTCCGTTCCAACAGGATGTACCTGAGGGAAAGCCTGAAGGGGTCATGTTTGTACCACTGCCTTTTCGTCTACAAATACTGCAGTTGTTTCATTCTCACAAGAATGCTGGGCATCCTGGAGCCACCAGAACTCAGGACCTCATAGCGAGATGTGCCTGGTGGCCTTCATTGGCAACTGACTGCAAAGAGTATGTAAGAGAATGTGCAGTGTGTGCGAGAAGCAAACCCTCCCGTCAGGCACCTGTTGGGACATTGCAACCACTGCCAGTCCCGAGGGAACCATGGACCCATCTGTCCATGGATTTTGTGGGCGAACTCCCCAGGTCTGAGGGCATGACGGTCATTTGGGTGGTAGTCGATCGTTTCAGCAAGATGGCCCATTTTGTCCCCCTGAAAGGACTCCCCTCGGCCCAGGAGTTGGCCGATCTCTTCATCCAACATATTTTCCGGCTGCATGGTATTCCAGAAAATATAGTGTCAGATCGGGGAGTCCAATTTGTTTCGAAGTTTTGGAGGGCATTCTGCCATCAGTTAGACATGGAGTTATCTTTTTCATCAGGCTACCACCCACAGACCAATGGCCAGACCGAGAGAACCAATCAGTCTCTGGAACAGTTTTTGAGATGTTATGTGGCAGATGTGCAAACTGACTGGGTCAAATTCCTGCCATTTGTAGAATTTGCACACAACAACTTGAAGAGCTCCTCCTCAGGTTTTTCTCCATTCCAGGTGGTAACTGGAAGATCAAACAGGCTGATAAAAGACGTTCCATAGAGTGGGAATTCCTTCCAGGTGACTTGGTCTGGGTTTCCACATGACATTTGGCTCTGAAGCAACTGTCTCCCAAGTTGGGTCCCAGATTTGTGCGTCCGTTTCCTGTGATTAGGAAAATCAATGATGTCACTTATGCCATTGATCTCCCCACCAGCATGCGAGGGGTGAGATCATTCCATGTGTCCTTGCTCAAGCCGGCAGTGCACGTGGATTCCGCTCCCCACCCCCCCGTGTTGATTGATGACCAACCTGAATATGAGATTGAGAAGATTCTTGACTCCCGACTTGTGCAGAACTCCGTGCAGTATTTAGTGCATTGGAAAGGGTATGGCACTGAGGAGAGAACTTGGGTGCCAGAATGTCGCATGCATGCAGAGGAGTTGAAAAGGGAGTTTCATAATTTGCATCCTGAGAAGCCGGGCAGGAGATGTCCGGAGTCCACTCCTCGGGGGGGGGGTTACTGTGAGAGATCGCGGAAAATCTGCCGCATGTGCTACTGAGGAGGCGGCTGTATCCGCGTCCAGTGCGGCGGTTTGCATGCGGAAGCGTGTGTCTGGTAGCAGGGCAGAACGCGGAAAAGCCGCCGCATGCAACAGTAAGAAGGCTGGTTCCACGTACAGCGTGGCGGGTTTGCACGCAGCAGCGTGTATCTGGTGTGGCTGAGTCTGTTAGTGCACATAGGCTTAGGAATACACGCGCGCGCGCTGAGAGGCAGAATTCTTATACTAAGCAGGAAGAGTCAGCTGACCACGCCGATCAGCTGACTCCAGAGCAGGATACTATTGGTTGAGCAATTAGGGGTGGTGCTGGAGAGCACTTCTCCATATATAGTTTCTGCTGGTCACTTGCAAGTTGCCTGCCGTTGCGATCACTACGTGGAAGCACTCAGACCTAGTCAGATCCTTAAGTGTGTTTGAATCTAGGTGGACCTGGGAATTCACACTTAGCCAGATTATTTGAATTGTATTCTGTTTATGCTTAAGCTAGTTCCAGGGTGTAGAGACCAAGGACCTCACATCCAGCTTAGGGAACTGTGTTATCATCTGTGTTATACTTCAAGCTAGTTCCAGGGTGTAGAGACCAAGGTCCTCACACCCAGTTTAGGGAACTGTACTACCATCTGTGTGTACTTCAGACTAGTTCTGGGGTGCTGAGACTAAGGACCTCGCACCCAGAATAGGCATGGTTTGATATATGTTATGACTTATAGCTTTTCCGACTACTCCTCTGTCTTCTGATTCGGTACCTCGCATATCTGATATTCCGTTGCCAGACCCTGCTTGCCTTGGGTACCGAATCAGCCTTCTGTCTTTGTACTTTATCTGTCAGTGTGTTGCCGACCAGGCGAGGCCGACCTTGAGAGCCATCTCTCCTGTTAAGAGATAGTCTCCAGACCAGATAGCGACATCCAACGTCAGGTGTCACTCACTCTCTGGCCTTCCCTATCCTCAGCCTGACTCCTCCCCTTGAGGAGCCTCAGGCTGCTGGAAGGTTCCTGTGCTCTCAGAGCAGTGTCTCTTTACTGTCTATTATCACCTGTTCAGCAGGTGCGTTACTCAAAGTATTACTGTTACACCAAACACTCACATACCTATAGGTGTCCAGAGGTTAGCAATATATCTGTATTATCGGTGATTCTGCAGATCATCAATAATCAGGTATATATCTGCATTCTTGGTGATACTGCAGATCACCAATAATCAGATTCTCTCTGTGTGCTGACACCAATCGTTACAGTTTACAAACAAAAGACTGGCTTCTAACCACAGTATCATAGGCTGAGAACTAGCTTACTGTGTGACTCATGCAGAGCTTGGAGGGGGGGTGTAAAGCTTCTGCCAATGACAAGCAGTGCTGCACATTCCACACATTCCAGCCTTAACCCGACAGACATGACAGAGGAAAGGAGATAAGATTTATTACAGAGACAGTGCAAGTAGGAAAGGCTGCAGTAAGACAGACCACATTAGAACAGTAATAGGAACTTATAGGACTGAAGAAATAAGGCACAAAATTTTGTTACAGAGTCTCTTTAAGTAAAAGAAACCAAGGGAAGAAGTGAATTCCCATGTCCCATCCCAACAGGGATTGGTGGGTAAGGCAGCACTATTTAGACTGAGAGGTCTACCTTAATAAGTACACATAGCAATGCGGCGGGATGCCTTTTTCATGCCGATAGTTAAAATAAGACCCCAATCCTCACACTAACCCTCCCTTCTAATGCCTAATACCAACCCCCCTCCTAATGCCTAACACTAACCCCCACTACTACAGTAATGCCTAATACTAACCCCCACTACTACAGTAATGCCTAACAATAACCCTCCTCCTAATGCCTAACACTGACCCCCACTACTACGGTAATGCCTAACATTAACCCCCCTACTAATGCCTAATACTAACCTCCTCCACAAGTAATATTGCCCGTTTACAAATTACAGTTTATTTGCTCTGAAAGCTGCCATTACATTTTATTCATAGCCACTGTATTTATATATTAAAATCTATCTAGTGATCATTTCTCAGCTCTCTCTGCTTCTCAGCTCAGTGCAGTTCTGTTTCACCATGCTGCTGACTGGATACTTATTGTAGCAACAGAGAAATGTAAAAAAAAGATAATGTTATAACCTCTTCAGATGCTGTCAGAAGCTTTCAGGAGTTTTCCACTGAAGAAAAAAAGTACAGTGTTAACTATTTGAATGCAGCTCTACTACCACAAAAACATTTGTAGCAGATTTTATGCTGTAAATCTTTTAGAACAAGGAGGAAATGTTAAGTTTCATACCACTTTAAGTGTAAAAGGACCCTGTTGTTACTGTAAAGCTAAACACGTGCCAAGTAGTAATTTATCATACATTGCTTTCACAATTAAAAATAATTTGCTGATTGAATTTTTACTGCAATATAGAATGGATTCATTGAATGAATATCATAAAAACTTCTCATTCTATCGACAGCTGCATTAAACTGATTCAGGCTGCATTGTAAGTACAGCAAACTTCATTCTGTAGAGAGTGCCAACTAACATTCTGCATAGGATCTGTGCAGTGTGTTGGGATGTCCACAGAAGCAAAAGCTTTCCTAGTGCTTAGACTGCCAATGTCTTCCAGACACCAGGGAGTCAACTAGTCCCCTCCCAGATCCAACAAGGTCAGGGCCGGGACAAGGTCTATCACCAACAAAGGCTGAGCTGCCCAAGTGCGCCCCCCCCTTTTATCGGCCACATCTCAGATCTCCGTTATTGTTCCTCTTTACCGGCTGGTGTATATAGTGAGCTGCTCCACAGGACTGCCTACAGTAATCATCACAGTACTGGAGATCACTTGAAGTCTTTTTTTGCTATGAGTTTTAGGTAGCCAGGTATAGGTGCCCCCTGGTTAGGGAGCCAGGTACAGGTATAGGGGCCCCCAGTATCACTCGAGGTATAGGTTCCCCCAATATAGGAAGCCAGGTATAAGTGCCTCCAGATTTCATTCAGATACTTCATATTCTCCTACATC
The DNA here is from genome assembly GCF_040937935.1 of Hyperolius riggenbachi. Classification (NCBI taxonomy): domain Eukaryota; kingdom Metazoa; phylum Chordata; class Amphibia; order Anura; family Hyperoliidae; genus Hyperolius; species Hyperolius riggenbachi. The sequence goes on from NC_090655.1 coordinate 145,327,954, forward strand.
TTCAAAGCATACAGGTACAAAAACATACAAGTCAACTGGTCTCCCCCAAACAATCCTATAGTGAAAATATTAGTCTATGGCTATGGCAGGGATTAGATTGTGAGCTCCTCTGAGGACAGTCAGTGACATGACTATGTACTCTGTACAGTGCTGCAGAAGATGTCAGTGCTATATAAATACATAATAATAATAATATGGTAGGACATTAGACTATGACTATGACAGGGATTAGATTGTGACCTCCTCTGAAGACAGTCAGTGACATGACTATGTACTCTGTAATGTGCTGCAGAAGATGTCAGTGCTATATAAATACATAATACTAATAATATGGTAGGACATTAGACTATGACTATGACAGGGATTAGATTGTGACCTCCTCTGAGGACAGTCAGTGACATGACTATGTACTCTGTAATGTGCTGCAGAAGATGTCAGTGCTATATAAATGCATAATAATAATATGGTAGGACATTCCACTATAACTATGGTAGGATTAGATTGTGAGCTCCTCTGAGGACAGTCAGTGACATGACTTTTTACTCTGTACAGTGCTGCAGAAGATGTCAGTGCTATATAAATACATAATAATAATAATAATATGGTAGGACATTAGACTAGGACTATGGTAGGATTAGAGTGTGAGCTCCTCATACTACAGTCAGTGACATGACTATGTACTCTGTAACATGCTGCAGAAGATGTCAGTGCAATATAAAAACACAATAATAATATGTTAGGACATTAGGCTATGACTATGACAGGGATTAGATTGTGAGCGCCTCTGAGGACAGTCAGTGACATGACTATGTACTCTGTAATGTGATGCAGAAGATGTCAGTGCTATATAAATACATAATAATAATATGGTAGAAGATTAGATTATGACTTTGGCAGAGAATAGAAAGTGAGCTCATCAGAGGGCAGTCAGTGACATGACTATGTACTTTGTAAAGTGGTGCGAGTGATGGATGCGACAAAAAACCTGGTGCTGTTCCCCCAAATGTATAAATGTGCCCCAATGTGTGCATTTATACATTACCTGTCCAGTGTTGTTTATACCACACGGTGCCCATCCGTTTTCAGCTTCTTCCTGTTCCATTTGTGGCTCACATGCCACCAGCATATAGTGTGTGACGGATGTGTGTTGTCACGTGTGCTAAATGCCAGCGGCGTGTGACGCGCAAATGGAGGAGCTGAAGACGTATGACACAGCACAGTGGGCACTGGGCAACACAGGACAGGCAGGGACGGATCTAGGGGGGGGGCAAGCGGGTATCTTGCCCCAGGCGCAGTTTGTTGAATTCTTAAAAAGGCGGCAAAATGAATGGCAGTTTAGGCGCCAAAACCTGACCTTTAGGCGCCAAAACCTGATTTTGCCCCAGGAGCAACTTGGTCTTGATCCGTTCCGGAGGACAGGTTATGTATAAATACACACTGGGGGCACATTTATACACTAGGGGGTGGCAGCGGATGCAGTAGAAGCAGGGGACTCCCAAGAGATGTCATGCTAAAATCGATGGGGAATCGGTCTGAGGTGTATGGGCACCTGACAGATCTCGCTCTAATCAGATTGGATAAGAGAGAGATTTGTCTCTTGGTGAAATCTGCCCATCATCTCTAGATATATGGCTGCCTTTACTCTAGCATGGTAACATTAGCACAGTGCAGTGTCATTTCTGTAAGTCCGCGTCCCTATTTGTCTTGTCTTCTCTTGTCTTATCAGTACTGGGACTAACACAAGAAACTAAGTTTATACATTGGTTCAAAACCGTAGAAGATGGTTTAAACAAGGACTCTAACTTCTTGTGCTGGTACGATGGGTTTTAAATGTCACAATTCTTTTAATTTTAATTTTTCTATCTTTTAATTCATTTTTGTGCCTTAAGGTAGCCATACACTGGTCGATTTGCCATTAGATCGACCAGCTGACAGATCCCTATCTGATCGAATCTGATCAGAGAGGAATCGTATGGCTGCCTTTACTGCAGACAGATTGTGAATCGATTTCAGCCTGAAACCGATCACAATCTGTGGAGCCGCCGCTGCCGCCTGTCCCCCCCCCCCCCCCCCCGCGCATACATTACCTGACGCTGGCTCCCGGGCATCTTCTCCGCATCTTCTCCGCGCTGCACCTGCTCCATCCCGGCGCTTCCTGTGTCACTCCGTGACCAGGAAGTTCAAATAGAGCGCCCTCTATTTGAATGTCTTGGTCACTGCAGTGACACAGGAAGCGCCGGGATGGAGCGGGTGCAGCGCAGAGAAGATGCGGAGAAGACGCGGAGAAGATGCCCGGGAGCCAGCGTCAGGTAATGTATACCTGATCGGATCGGCCGCCGCTAGCGACGCGCTCCCTACCCGCGGGCGATCGAGGGTAATTTCCCGCACGGCGCGATCGACGGACCGATCCGATTTCGGGAGGAAATCGGATCGGCGGGTGCGTTTAGCACGAACGATTGGCAGCAGATTCGATCCCAGGATCGAATCTGCTGTCGAAACGGCCGCGAATCGGGCCAGTGTATGGCCACCTTTATGCTGTATAAGATGGAATTCACTGTCACTATTCATTTTATTTGCTTTCATGTGCTGGCTTTAAATGCCACAATTCTCTTAAGCTTAGAATTAATGGTGCATGTAACCAGGCCAGGTACCATTTGAATTTGGAATTTACGATGTCTCCCCATCAACAGAGTCTGCTTTATGTCATTGATGAACAGAGGCGCCAGCAGAATAAAAACAATAATTAAAAGTTTTAAAATATGCTGGGGAGGCAGTGGTGGACTTACCTCCGAAAGCAGACTAGACTACTTGTCTGACATAAATAAACACTTTATTAGTACCCCAATAGATGCAACGCGTTTCGCAGGACCAAGCCCGCTTAATCAGGCAATAAAACAGGGGACAAAACTGTGGACAAAGGCAAAAAATACAGTACTGCAGTGAGCTACATAATATAAAAAGCATTCATACGGTGCATACAAATGTATCAATTGCTAAAAACAAGGGGGACATTTTTTTTTTTTCAAACTGTGACATAAAAACTTGCATAAGGTTTGCATGCGGTTTTGTAAACAGGTGTTTATAGTTAGTTGATGCGACTGCTCAAGGCAGCCAGACAGTGGGTACCCAGACTATGGATGCCCATGTGAGGTGTGGGAGCGGAGCCCAAATCATACCGTTATAAAGTGCACTGTGTAATAAATATTAAAGTGCAAAGTATAGTAAATAAAATACTGTGGCATAATGTATTAATCATAATAACAAATGTCCTGAAAAAGTAGTTAATAAGTGAATAAGAACAAGGGGATGCTTAGTAGCTGACCAGGGGCCAGACATGATCTCAACGAGTAACACATACTAATAAAAGGACATTTTAATGTGTAGTAATATGTAATAACAGCTTTAAAGATTATAAAGCCAATAATAATAAAAACCAGTCCAACTAAAAAAGATGATGAAGTGTAAGGGAATGGCAGTCTTAATGAGAGGCAAACAGCAGAGTATAAAAAATGGAATGTAGCTTACCAGTAGCTCTCAGGTAGCACGTATAGCGCCTCTGTAAAGAGGTCAGGATGCTAGGTGCTATTAATGCAGTTGTGGACAGGTCTCATCCGATCCGGGGCAGCCACTGGAGTAAAGTGGGCGGGGCCAGTCAGTATGGAGGGAAAGAGTAGCTCATTTGCCCCCTCTTACGCTAATCTCACAATGGGATACTTCGAACACCTCAAATTAACTTCCAATAATCCATATTTACATAATATCATTTTTTACAAACGTTATATAGATCTTATTTTCATCTGGAAGGGAGACACCATACTCAACCCAAATTTTGTCAGCTACCTCAATTTTAACACAGCCGGCCTACAGTTCACACACCACCACCACACCTCCTCCATAGAATTTCTTGACCTTACACTCTATACAGAAATCAACCATATCAAAACTAAAACTTACTTCAAACCAGTCGATGCAAAAAACAGTCATCATCACCACCCCTGGATCACTAACACACCCTATAGCCAATACCGCAGAATCTACAGAAATTGTACAGACCTCTCACAATATGACATCCAATCCAATATACTTACCGAGAAATTCACAGCTCGCAAATATCCGAGAAAACTGATCAAAGATGCAAAACATAAAGCTAAAACCCAAAAACCCAAAACCACCCCTGCTAGCCTCCCCAATACTGAAGGCCCCCCCAGATTCATTACGCAGTTTAATGCTTTCTCAATGTAAAAATAAGAAACATCATCAGCAACAGATGGGACATTCTCTTACAGGATCCTTTTCTCCACCCACTGCTACCTCCCAAACCCGCCATCACCTACAGAAGAGCACCAAACCTCCAAAATATTCTAGCTCCCAGTCGACTACGCAGATCACACAACACCACCCACAATACAGCCATAAGACTGGCCCCAGGCTGTTATCCTTGCAATAAATCCCGCTGCACTGCGTGTAAATATATTCTATCAGATCAACATTTCACCTCACACACCACCAAAGTACAATACCCAATCAATGGCAATCTCACCTGTGAATCAAGGTATGTCATATATGTCATAACATGCCCTTGCCGGCTCCAGTACGTGGGGCGGACAACCCAAATGGCACGTAACAGGATCGGCCAACACAAAAGGAATATTATCAACAAATTTCCCCTGCACAGTGTTTCACGTCACTTCTCCACTCACCACAATAATGACCCGGATCTCTTTTACATAACACTTAATGATTCAGTACGTGCATACCTGCCTGATGCCTTTGACAGACTGAAAAAAACTGAGATGTATTGGATCCAGATCCTGAGGACCCTCGTTCCAGAGGGCCTCAATGAACAATTAGAGAAATTACACTAACCTATCAATATTCTTATCCGCTCTTTTTATCCTGGTCGCTCTCTTTTAGTTTTTTAATTATTTTTATCATCTCATAACGATTTTACTTTGACTATGAAAATTATATGATCTATACCCAATTTAATTCATTGCACCGCTTTTTCCATATATTATCACTGTTTGTGTGCAAAGAGACCAATGTATATTCTGTGAAAACTATATTTTGTCACTTTAATGCTCTTACATATCATTTATCGGTAGACTAAGAGACGTCCAAGGGACTGTAACTATGAATTGGGTATGTTTAAGCACTTTATTTCCAGATGTTTTACTTACGTTAACTAGATTTTGTTTTTTACTTGTGTTTTGTGTTTGTGAAATTGTATTTATATAGTAGCTTTATCCTTAAAGGATGCAATTCTATACTTCCATCACTAGTTGGCAACAAGATTCCAGCTGTACGTGTTGTTTATAAATTTCCCGTTTCTTATACATAATACCATTTTTCCCCCACATATTTGAGCCCTGATCCATGGGTCCCCCACAGGGACCCGGGACCCCCCCCCCCCTTCCCTTGTCCATCAACGCAGCCTTAATTTTGAAGTACAGCAGTGATTTTCGCTATACTCCTTCGAAATGCAGGTGCCCCCAGCATTTGCCCTTAAACAAGGCAACGGGCAGAACCCGGGTCTCCTATGTCAGAGGCAGAGCACTTGACCATTACACCATCGAGACACAGCTTAATAAAAATATGCATGCCATCCATAGTTTTGTTTGCATTGATGCGCCGTTTTTGGCACACACAATGCCGGATATACACATGTCAGCAGCCGATTGGCTGCTACTCTTTCCCTCCATACTGACTGGCCCCGCCTACTTTACTCCAGTGGCTGCCCCGGATTGGATAAGACCTGTCCACAACTGCATTAATAGCACCTAGCATCCTGACCTCTGTACAGAGGCGCTATACGTGCTACCTGAGAGCTACTGGTAAGCTACACTCCATTTTTTATACTCTGCTGTTTGCCTTTCATTAAGACTGCCATTCCCTTACACTTAATCATCTTTTTTAGTTGGACTGGTTTTTATTATTATTGGTTTTATAATCTTTAAAGCTGTTATTACATATTACTACACATTAAAATGTCCTTTTATTAGTATGTGTTACTCGGTGAGATCATGTCTGGCCCCTGGTCAGCTACTAAGCATCCCCTTGTTCTTATTCACTTATTAACTACTTTTTCAGGACATTTGTTATTATGATTAATACATTATGCCACAGTATTTTATTTACTATACTTTGCACTTTAATATTTATTACACAGTGCACTTTATAACGGTATGATTTGGGCTCCGCTCCCACACCTCACATGGGCATCCATAGTCTGGGTACCCACTGTCTGGCTGCCTTGAGCAGTCGCATCAACTAACTACAAACATCTGTTTACAAAACCGCATGCAAACCTTATGCAAGTTTTTATGTCACAGTTTGAAAAAAAAATTTCCCCCAATGTTTTTAGCAATCGATATATTTGTATGCACCGTATGAATGTTTTTTATATTATGTAGCTCACTGCAGTACTGTATTTTTTGCCTGTGTCCACAGTTTTGTCCCCTGTTTTATTGCCTGATGAAGCGGGCTTGGTCCTGCGAAACGCGTTGCATCTATTGGGGTACTAATAAAGTGTTTATTTATGTCAGACAAGTAGTCTAGTCTGCTTTCGGAGGTAAGTCCACCACTGCCTCCCCAGCATATTTTAAAACTTTTAATTATTGTTTTTATTCTGTTGGCGCCTCTGTTCATCAAAGTAATTATAGTGTCCACCCTTGGTGGAAGGGGGACCCACCCCTACCTTTCGTCTATCTACAGAGTGCGACTTCTTAACCCTGAGTGAGGACAGGTCTAATCTCCTCACCTGCATACACGGTGGTTGCCTCAGCGGTAACCCTCGTTTGTGAGTATAACCTTCTCACATTACATTATTCACTATTGTCCTGAGCATACTACACCATATTGGGCTCTCGGTGTCTTTTTCTTATGCTTTATGTCATGTTGAGGATTCTATTGATCTTATCAATTTAGATAGGATGCCTGGGAAAGCCTCCTCAGTAACAGTTAAGGCATCTAATTACATTTATGTTTGCTAAAGAATGTTTCTCCTCTGTATGTCAGTGTATATAAGCTGTGTTTTTCAGTTTTGGTCAGGAACCAGTCCGACGAAGGCTTTTTATAAGTCGAAAGCTCACTGTTTATCCATCTCTAAGTTAGCCAATAAATGGTATCATCCTGATTCAAAACTTCTTGCCAATACTGGGAGTGAAGGGGGGTAGGGAGAAACACAGAAGGCTGAATGGCTTTACAGCCTGTCTCCCTCACTTCCAGAGCACAGGTTCAGGATGGAGGAAGGGCGCAGGGCTTCTCTCTCACATAAATACCTTTTGCCTTCGGTGTTAGAATTCCATTCTCCATCAGCCAGCCATGCTTGAGTGGGCGGCTTCCTGGGGGAGCAGCTGGATGACATCACTGACAGAAGTCAGCTAAGAAGCGTTAAAAAAACAAACAAGGAACTGTCTACCAATCTTACTGTCTAAACTAAGTATGACTCCTTATTAGGTGCACTCTTTCAGAACAACTGTGCAAAGAGCTTTTTATCTCCCCTCCCTTAGCTGTGTCTTACAGGACAGTGGAAAAAAAACTTTTTTTTTCCTTAACTGTCTGAGGATTGGAATGTCTTTGAAAGCACCCTATCTTGACCTGATGACCTGCCGCTCAGAGGCTCCCGCCTTTTCAGCCTCTGTGTTGTCCCGGCCCTGAACAAGGTACACAGATACAAGGTAATAAAAGAAAGTGACTGTGTCTCCACCTGGATTTAACAGTTATAGCTTTGTTTATTTGTAATATAATATAATATTGTAATATAATAGCCAATGATTGAACAACATTTCGGCCTTTTCTAACCCACCCTTCTAGTAAAACCATTAAATACCTTATACATTTACATAAACACACCCCATTGACTAAATGACGATTGCAAAGTGTTTTCAATAGTCTGTATGTCTACAAAGTATTTAATGGTATATAGAATTTACATTTTCTTTGATTGCAATATGTTGGGATGCCCATCCTCTGAATCTCACACAAAATCCGTGTACACACCATGCAATTTTCACTTCACATCCAATTGATGTTCTGATCTGACATTGTACGCTAGCTTTGTTTTTTATCTGATCAAACATATGCAATTTTTCCCTATTTTGATTTTTTTGATATCTAACAAAAATGAATCAGGAGGAAAAATGTAACCAGAATTAGACATACACAATACACATGGAACAATGGCCGGTATATATCTTTCCAGCCAGTCCGATCTGCTTCTAAACAAGAAAGAGATCAGTTTCATACTTGGGGCTGGACCCTGGGAATCAATAGGCTGTTGTAAGGCTTGGTGGTGTATTCTCCACAGTCAGCATGCAACGCATGAGCTGGCGTGGAGGAGGTACACACACTAGCACCAGGAAACAGGCTATCCCTAGTATAGTGGAGGGGAGGACTGACTCCAATAGGAGATTGTGGCGCACAGAGCCGGTGCAGATCTGACAGCCACAAACAATGCTTACGTTATAACGTCTCAGCGCAAAGTAGCGCTGAGCGCACAAACCAGAACTGAGGAGATCAGGACAGGCAGACAGAATGAACGCTTGCTAGCTAGCGGCTACTTAGCGACAGCAAGCGTCCAAAACCAGACAGACTGGAATGAGGCAGCCAATGCGATGCGGCGATGGCGTGCCTCACAAAGACAGGACAGGATAGTCAGAAAATAGCAGGATTAAGATAGATGAACGTAACACAGATAAATATACAATAAGTATGTTTTCCTAGCGTATTACAATTACAGCTATCAAAGAAACTATTTGTAACGTCTGACTAACATATGTATATATCGGCAATGAACCGATATATGACATAAGCAGGAACGCTGACTAGGACTGGAGTAATACAGGGAACAGGACTCAGAAGGATTCGCTATCTCTTCGCAGAGATGAACGCAATCCACAAACGGTAACAGAACAGGATTCAGAAGGATTAGTTATCTCTTCGCAGAGATGAACGCAATCCACAAACAGTAACAGAACAGGATTCAGAAGGATTCGTTATCTCTTCGCAGAGATGAACGCAATCCACAAACGGTAACAGGACAGGATTCAGAAGGATTCGTTATCTCTTCGCAGAGATGAACGCAATCCACAAACAGAACCAGAAGCAGGGTAACTACCTCAGCACGGGTGGTCACGGTACGCGCAACCTACCAAAACGTGCTGGAAAGCTGACTAACTGCACACAGGATATAAACAGTTTGTGTACGTATACATCAGCGACACTGATGTATCGACGTAACACAAATACAAGGAAAATAATAAACGTGCTGGTATGCATATATATTGGCAATGAACCAATATATGATGCAAAGACCAGCAAAGTATCTTTATAACAAGAAACACGATCGGGGGCTAAAGCGACAGCAAGACAGGCTTAAGCTGAAGCTATGAAAACCCAAGGAAACCCTGCAGGAAGCAGATCTTTATACTGAGGTCATCCAATGGGAGCAGACATGCAGATTCCCACACAGGTGAATGATAATCAGTCACAAGCTGACAGCAGGGAAAAACAGACAAAGCTATACAGCTTGCATGGAAATAGATCAGAACTGCCTGAGCTGCAGCACTACCACTTCCAGTAATAGCTGCTGCAGCAGCGATCATTACAGTACCCCCGCCTTTAAAAGCGGATTCCAGACGCTTTTCAAAACTGAAATTCCCAACAAAACAGTCTGACTGATAATTCATGATGACCGGGACAGCCCGGCAAGACCGAATTCCAGAATCAGTCCCCACAAGACTGGACCCATCAGAACCAGAACCTACAGAACCATGTCTATCAGTACTACAAGCCCCAGTGTGACACCCATCAGAACCATGATTGCCAGAAGAAAGCCCTCCGAAACTCCCTGAGCGATACCCACCGCCTTCCAGGAACCGTTCAGAAACGCCAAAGCCTTTGCAATGCCCACCGGTACTGTCTTTACCAACACAAAACCCACTGTTGAACCAGTCCAAGGCACCAGGACAAGTTTTCTCAGAGACCTCCCAGAACACCTTGAAGCTCCAAAGAGATCCCCATAGGTCAGAATGCCCCTTAGGCTCACATGGAGAACCATCAAGAACCCCTATGGAACCTAGGGCAATTCCCGAGTCAGGGCCACAAGGACAAACATCAATATCAGGGCTTTCAGGGACCAGAACCATCTCTGGGCATGCAGGCAGACTGGCAATATCAGAACGTGTTCCCACTAAGGAAGCATCAGAGCACGCTAACACCTTAGACACACTTGGGCATTCTGGCACACAAAGAACATCTGGGCACACCGGCACAAGAGAAACCTCTGGGCATGTCAAGGAACTGTGAGCCTCAGGGTCAGCCAAGACAGGACCAAAACCAGGACTGGCCAAAAAAAAATCATCATGACTAAACTTCGCAACTACTGGACTTTTACACGAGAATGCTGGATCAGACTTAGATGTCGCTGATTCCAGCAAAGTCAGTAACAAATCAGATTCAGGGGCACTAACAAGACAGGACAAATCTTCTGATGTATGCACTGAACCAGACAGGGACTCCACAACTACCTCTGGACTGGACAGAGACTCATTTAATACACTGGATTGGAGCTCATGAGGCGCTGCAGAACAAGTCAGTATTGCAGCAGCCCCCACTGGACTAGGCAAAACTGAGGAATTCCCTGGACAGGAAGGGGACTCTGGAACCTCTGCCACAGCGGCCAGAGAACCAGAATCTTTCAGGATACAGGGCTGGGTTTCAGGAACACTCATCAGACCGGACTGAAATTCTGAGATTTCTATTATTTTGACCAGAGAATCAGAATTATCCATGTTACAGGGCAAGACTTCTGAAACATTCAGAGGACAGGGCTGGAGTTCCTCGGCTGTTACAACACTGGAGAGGGACTCAACAACATTGGTTAAATCAGACTGTGTACAGGACAAGGTATCTGACACACTTGCTGACGAGGACAATATTTCAATGGCTTCTGCTTTGCTGGGCAGAAATTCATCAAGTTTTATTAGAGCAGACTGTAATTCCAAAACAGCTGCTAGACAAGTGAATATTACTGCAACACCAACTGAGGTAAGCAGTGCTTCAGCCTCCTCTGCTAGAGGGTTTAAAGTATCCAAAGTACTGGGTGAAGCATAAGACTCTGCGACCACAGCTTCACTGGACAGGATCACTGAACAGTCCATATTGCAGGGCAAAACCATGGAAGCACCTGCTGGACAGCATAATGATTCTGTGACCTGAGTTTCATTGGAGAGATCTACTGCACAATTCATGGTACAGGGCAAATTTATTGGAAAATTTTCTGAACAAGGTAATAATTCTGCGATTTCAGGTTCACATAGCAGATGCTCTGAGCTATTCACGAAACTAGAGCGAGGTGTAGAAACAGGAAGATCAAGACACAATGTTTGCGCATCTGAATCACCATTCATTTGTAAAATTGGAAAATTCAGATGCTGGGGTTCTGAGTTTACTAGACAGGATTGCTGGGACTCGGAAACTGATGTAGTGTATGCAAACTTCCCTTGGTTCACAAATAAGTTGATTTGTTCAATACTCTGTAATATCTCATCATAATCATACTCAGATAATTCTTTTAAACAAAAATCTTTATTTTCCCTAGCCAGGGAGGAAAGTTCATTAGTAGTTTCATAAGTCCATTTAACTCCCTTGAAAGACAATTGCATTTCATTATCTGTTATTGGCAGAATCTCATTATAGGTCTCAGTCGCTAAGGATAACGATTCTGCAGATTGGACACGTTTCTTAGAACGTTTGCGTTTTGCCTTTGACCTTGCGGGTTTTGGTGATTTATTCAAAGCTGCAGGAAAATTATCAGTAACACTTTCTGCTTGCTGCTCATTCTTGCAAGCAATTGAAGGAGCAGCTGATTGGCCTGCTGCCAGGAGTTCATTAAGAGGAAAAGGCAATGGATCTATGCGCAACCAGTTATGGATCACAAACGCTAGAAATTCCAGCGGTCTATCTTTCAAATCGGAATGATTGAGAACATTAAATGCCCACTGGAATAATTCCCCTTTAAACAAAATATAACTTAGTTGGAGTGCCCAGGTTGAAACAGGAGTCGCTTGGAGATCAGGATTGGTCAGGAACCTGGCACATTCAGAGAAAAACTCATTTTCTGTTTCAGAGCTAAGTTCTTCAAATTTCTTAAAGGAACAGGAACCATAATTAACAGTGTCATACTTTCTGGGAATCCCCCCCACAATGGGGATTGGTAATGGGGTTTTCATAATGTAAGGCTTGGTGGTGTATTCTCCACAGTCAGCATGCAACGCATGAGCTGGCGTGGAGGAGGTACACACACTAGCACCAGGAAACAGGCTATCCCTAGTATAGTGGAGGGGAGGACTGACTCCAATAGGAGATTGTGGCGCACAGAGCCGGTGCAGATCTGACAGCCACAAACAATGCTTACGTTATAACGTCTCAGCGCAAAGTAGCGCTGAGCGCACAAACCAGAACTGAGGAGATCAGGACAGGCAGACAGAATGAACGCTTGCTAGCTAGCGGCTACTTAGCGACAGCAAGCGTCCAAAACCAGACAGACTGGAATGAGGCAGCCAATGCGATGCGGCGATGGCGTGCCTCACAAAGACAGGACAGGATAGTCAGAAAATAGCAGGATTAAGATAGATGAACGTAACACAGATAAATATACAATAAGTATGTTTTCCTAGCGTATTACAATTACAGCTATCAAAGAAACTATTTGTAACGTCTGACTAACATATGTATATATCGGCAATGAACCGATATATGACATAAGCAGGAACGCTGACTAGGACTGGAGTAATACAGGGAACAGGACTCAGAAGGATTCGCTATCTCTTCGCAGAGATGAACGCAATCCACAAACGGTAACAGAACAGGATTCAGAAGGATTCGTTATCTCTTCGCAGAGATGAACGCAATCCACAAACAGTAACAGAACAGGATTCAGAAGGATTCGTTATCTCTTCGCAGAGATGAACGCAATCCACAAACAGAACCAGAAGCAGGGTAACTACCTCAGCACGGGTGGTCACGGTACGCGCAACCTACCAAAACGTGCTGGAAAGCTGACTAACTGCACACAGGATATAAACAGTTTGTGTACGTATACATCAGCGACACTGATGTATCGACGTAACACAAATACAAGGAAAATAATAAACGTGCTGGTATGCATATATATTGGCAATGAACCAATATATGATGCAAAGACCAGCAAAGTATCTTTATAACAAGAAACACGATCGGGGGCTAAAGCGACAGCAAGACAGGCTTAAGCTGAAGCTATGAAAACCCAAGGAAACCCTGCAGGAAGCAGATCTTTATACTGAGGTCATCCAATGGGAGCAGACATGCAGATTCCCACACAGGTGAATGATAATCAGTCACAAGCTGACAGCAGGGAAAAACAGACAAAGCTATACAGCTTGCATGGAAATAGATCAGAACTGCCTGAGCTGCAGCACTACCACTTCCAGTAATAGCTGCTGCAGCAGCGATCATTACAGCTGTATATTTTTTTTGCCCAATCTGATCGTTTTCCTTGCTTGGAAACAGGATTTGAAGTAAAAGTTGACTGCAAGTGGCCATGAATTTAAAGAGACCCTGAGCGGTACAAAACCTCCAAAATTTAGACTTACCTGAGGCTACTTCCAGCCCGCGAGGTGCTCCAGCATCCTCTTCTGCTCTTCCTTGGTCCTGGAGCAGCTCCGGGAATCAGCAACTTCTGGTGAAGTTAAGCACGCAGGCCCCACCGCACCACCACCCGAAGTTGCCTACAAGTAAATGGCTATTCATTGATAATGATAACAATTCATGCAAAGTGTTTGCAACATGAAAAGAAAAAAAAAAGTAAAAAGAGAGGGAACATGAATACCTATGACACAATCAGGGATAAATGCCATGTGTTGAGACCCCATATGGAGGGATAAGGAGTACTGGAGCACCAATGAGATTAGCTCACAGGAATCACGGCATTGGCCCCTGACCGTCTCACAGAGCTCTGCAATTATCTCAACGGCAGGGCGGCTGGGCTGTGGTGAGGCAGTGTGTGAAATCTACGCCCTGGTTGGGATAACAGCTTCCAAGCAGGGCGTAGATTTAAATTAGCATCATCTGAAAGCCGCCCGTTAAGCAATGCTCAGTATGCTTCAATGAAACCAAGCGCTGAAAACTTTTACCACCTAATAATGAACTTTTTCAAAACACTTATGTCCAGATTTAGTGGATCACTTAAAGAGACTCTGAAGCGAGAATAAATCTTGCTTCAGAGCTCAGAGTTAGCAGGGGCATGTGTGCCCCTGCTAAACCGCCGCTATTGCGCCACTACACGGGGGTCCCTTCACCCCCAAACCCACCCCCGCAAGACTTGGTCGCAGACTTGGTCGTTCCTGGAGGCAGAGCTAACGGCTGCAGCCCTGCCTACAGTCGCGTCTATCAACGGCGCACCGCCGCCTCTCCCCCGCCCCTCTCAGTGAAGGAAGACTGAGAGGGGCGGGGGAGAGGCGGAGATACGCGCTGACAGACGCGCGTGGGGCCGGGCTGCGGCGGTTAGCCCTACCCCAACCAGGAACCGCTGCACCGAGGGGATTTGGGGGTGAAGGGACCCCCGTTTAGCGGCGTGATAGCGGCGTTTTAGCAGGGCCCCCTGCTAACTATAAGGGCTGAAGCAAGATTTATTCTCGCTTCAGACTCTCTTTAAAGGGCACCCAACTGAAAGGGATATGGAGGCTGCCATATTTATTTCCTTTTAATCAATTGCAATTACCTGACGGTCTTGCTGATCCTCTGTCTATAATATTTTTAGAAATCGACCCTTAACAAGCATGCAGATCGGATATTTTTGACTGAAATCTGACTAGATTGGTCACATGCTTATTTCAGGTGTGTGATTCAGACACTACTGCAGCCAGGGGCGTGACTACAGGTGAGCAGACCCTGTGACTGTAGGGTGGCCCAGAGGTGTTGAGGGGCCCCAACTACTAACCTCCCTACCCTCAAATACTCCAGATCAGGTGTTTTTGTGGCTACACATGTTATGTTTGAAGATCCTGATGGCCACATTTTTTTTACCCTTATAACAGCAGGGGCCCCCAGCACTGTGAGGGTCAGAAAGTGGAGGCAAGAGAGGTTTGTGAACATTAATCAAATCAAAGCTTTTGCAGGGGGGCCCATGATTTGTAGTTATGCCACTGACTGCAGCCAAATAGATCAGCAGGATGTCAGGCAACGGGTATTGTTTAGAAGGAAATAAGTATGGCAGCCTCCATATCCTTCTCACGTCAGGTGTCCTTTAAAGGGAACCTAAACTGAGAAGGATATGGATTTTTCCTTTTAAAATTATACCAGTTGCCTGGCTCTCCTGCTGATCCTGTGTCTCTAATACTTTCAGCCACAACCCCTGAACAAGCATGCAGATCAGGAGCTCTGACTAAAGTCAGACTGGATTAGCTGCATGCTTGTTTCAGGTGTGTGATTCAACCACTACTGCCAGGCAACTGGTATTGTTTAAAAGGAAACATCGATATCCCTCTCAGTTTAGGTTCCCTTTTAAGGTACTCCGACCAGTACTGTAAACTAGTACTTAAAGATAAGGAAACGTGGGGGGAAAGGCTGCGCATCCCTAAACACATGTTGCAATTGAATGGTTAATCGCACAGGCATACACCGCCTCTGCCAGACTGAAAAATGCATGCCCTGCATCCAAGACAAGTGCTAACATATATTAAACTAGGAGGAACTTTAGCTTCCAATATGGTTTGCATGCAAAGTATATTATACTAGACACTTGCGCCACGGCGAGGCAAACCTTTGGGCAAGCGACCCAACTGTGAGGTTTACATTAATATAGCTATACCTAACTGTAGAATCCTCCTTGTATAACGAGACAGGTTCTCTTAAGTTTCTGTTATAATAGGAAAATAGACAGAAATCTGTTTCTCTCTAGCAGCAGCTCAGAGCAATAGAAACTAGATAAGGGGGTCTAATGATTTCAAAGTTTAATTCTCTCCCTCTATCATAACAGATTAGCTGACTGAAACCAGATAATAAAGGACTTAGGACATGTCAGATAGATATGTATGTTTCTGCAGTGTTTAGCAAAATTATTAGCTGACAGGTATGAAAGTCAGAAATAGGAACCAATCACGCCATATTGTAATTATTAACTTAATGACATAATGCTATAAAAACTTGAAGTCTTCCATTATTAAACTAAGAAGATCTGGTTTGCAAACATGTAGCTGGTGTCCGTGTGATCTTCTTCCTAAGGGCCTAAAATTCGGAGTCCGTTAGCCAACGTATGAGTAGAGGTGTTTGGCCTCACTTTAAATTTATATTACAGGTCTTAGACTTCACAATTTGGCCCAGCGAACAGGGACCGAGCAGATAATATTCACCTAGGATCGTCTGAGGTGTGAGATAGCAGGACAACAGCTGCCTAGTGGAAGATCTGTCAACTTGGTAAGAACCTCTTGACTTAGCTCCTATATATCTTTGTCTCCTCTCTCTCACAGCCTCTTGTGGTCTGGGTGAGTATTAATGCCTCGCAAAAACTGAACCTTGGCTACTTGGATGTATTTGTCTTGTCTGTGGTGCTTGTTTTTATGTAATCTAACATTGTATTTGGGGTTTATTAACGGTCATTCTGAAAATGCATGTGTAATACCTTACAGTGCAGTGTTGATGTAATTTGTAGCTGTAACTTTGTTGTTTATGCATGTCTTTTCAAAAAAGGTTGTAAAGTGTTATAAATAGATCATAGACAGGTTGCTGCGGTTTAGCTTTGTTGATTTAATCAGTGGCTGTATTGAGGTGGCATTAGGAAGTGGTTTTTACGCAAATTCTAGACCATAATATATGTCAATAATATAAGACTGTGTATAAACGCTGCGTAGCAGTGTTTCACTCCTCATGTCTGCCAAAGCTTTCTGTTTCAGTTCAGTCTATATTAGTTAATAATTAACAGGCCTCTGCTGCTAGAGAGAATATATCTCTCATTAACCGGCCTGAGATAAGAGGTAAACCTACAGGTCAAAGGGCCCCTGGTTTGTAAGTTTTCCTCGCTGTGTAAAAGCTTCATTGCTAACACAGAAATTAACTCTTTGTAGACTGAACCAGCAGATAGCTTAGGAACATATTGCAGCATCATATCTTCTGGTCTAAATATATTGCAGGTAGAGGGCTAGGAACGTTGTGTTTATAGGCACTTGAGAAATTACGTTTGCTAGATAGAATAAGGGTGTCTGATAAAAAGGTGTCTAGAGGTTTTATCTCATGTATTTGTAGTAAGTGGTTGGCCAACCCGTGATACAAAGTGCACTTTTTAAAGTAGTAAGTGTGTAAGCTAAAGATGGGAAATAATGTATCTACCCCTCTTGGCTCGAATCAAGCAGGTCTTGATCCTAAACCTCCTGGTAAGACAGCAGTTGAGTGGATGACAGACACCCATGGTACGTGGGCTACAGCCCCGTTTAAAAGTATTTGCAAGAAAACTAAAGTGCCAGATGGTGGAAGATTAGATTATGACTTTTGGAAGGATTTTATAGCCAGGCATCAGAAGTGGCTAGAAAGGAAACAGCTAATTACTCAGATTAAATTGTGGATGACAGAATCTCAGAAAAAGCCAGAACAGGTTGTAGAATGTTTCTATGTTGGACAGTATAGGTATTCCCCATAGGAGGCGACTGCCTGCTGGGTGGCCAGATGAAAGCATCAAGGTGTAAGGTGTTGGAGCTGGAGCAGCTATGTCTAGGGGTGCAACAACATCTGCTGGTAGTGCAGCCTTGAAAAGGGAAGGTTTGAAAAGGAGCAAAGACTGTCTATGGAGAGGCAATACGGCAGCAAGTATCATATTTGTTGAAGCAATAAGCATTTAAAGGAAGAGACAAATAGAGGAATATAGTACAGTGACTAAGCAGCATAGAGGATTGTTGGTGAATATACATAAATACAAGTGTTAAAGCATCACCTGCACATCAGAAGTGGTATTACATTTACATTTCAGTTTGCTATGTTATCTCTAAAAAAAAAAAAAAAAAAAAAGTTAACAAGGTTTCAATACTGTCTGCCATGTGTAACATTTCTTAGTCACTGCATTCCACAAGGAGCAAACCGTCTAACAGCAGACAGGACGGTATCCAATGTTAAAAATTACCCAATGCCAACATCTGTCAGGAAGTTAAGGACATTTCTGGGTTTAGTAAGTTACTGCAGGGATTGGATTCCCAATGCATCCCAGCTGATGACACCTTTGTATGAGAGTGTCTCCAGGGAACCATTTGTAATCACTGAACCAGGCAAAGCATCTTTTGAGGCCTTAAAACAAGCCATAGTCACAGCACCAGTGTTGGGGCTGCCTGACTACAAGAAAGAATTTTTCCTTTTCTGCCATGAGAGCAAAGGACATGCAACAGGAGTACTCACTCAAATGCATTTCTCCAAGCAGAGGCCTGTGGCCTATTTTTCAGCCAAACTTGATCCAGTGATTCAGGGGTCCCCCGGATGTGTCAGGAGTGTAGCAGCTTGTGCCCTCATGCTTACTAAGTCGGCTGACTTAGTACTAGGACATACTCTCCATCTGTTAACACCCCACAGTGTACTTGAAATCCTAAACAGGGTACAGACTAAACATTTGTCAATGGCAAGGTTAACAAAATATGAGGTTGCACTGCTTACACCAGAAAACCTAAAATTAAAAAGATGTAACACTCTAAATCCAGCTACACTCTTACCAAATGAGGAAACTGAACTGATAGAGGAACATGATTGTCTGGAGTTAATAGACATGGAAACTATCCAAACCTCTAATGTCCAAGATACACCTTTGCAAAATCCAGATTTTAAATTCTTTGTTGATGGTTCTAGGTACTACACTGAGGATGGTAAGCCACACACTGGTTATGCTGTTGTAACACTGGAGGAAACAGTGGTACAGAAATCTTTACCTCCAAATAAATCAGCCCAAAAAAGCTGAGCTTTATGCTCTCATTGAAGCCTGTACTCTGGCCACAGGTAAGACTGCCAATGTCTTTACAGATAGCAGGTATGGATTTTCCATATCACATGACTACGGTCCGATTTGGAGGTCCAGGAACTTTATGACGGCTGCAGGTAAACCAATTAAAAATGCTGATCTAGTAAGTAACTTGTTTGAGGCTCTCCAGTTGCCATCCAGGGTAGCCATATTAAAAGTACAAGCACACACAAAAGAGCAGTCGAAGGAAGCTAAAGGAAATCGAAGAGCAGATGCCGCTGCCAAAGCCGCAGCTCTCACCCCCCTGTCGGAAGTTGCACTGTTCAACATCTCAGAGATTCCACCTGTACCAGTGGATGTGGAGATGCTGAAAACTCTACAAAGACAAGAAGCTACCAGTCACAAAGCTGCATGGAGTAGTAAGGGGGCACAGCAGGAAGAAGATGGAGTGTGGAGGGCAGGATCTTTGTTCTGTCTTCCTAGATCTCTATACCCAATGATGGCTGCTCTGACACATGGTCCAACTCACATGGGTAAGAACAATATGGTTGCTCTGGTAGGTAAGTACTGGATAGCACCTGGGTTCAGCTCCATTGCTGCCCAAGTCACAGCAAATTGTGAGATCTGCATGCGACATAATATTGGACAAGTCGTGAAGGTAAGGCAAAGGCACATGCCCAGGCCAGAGTACCCGTTTCAAAGGTTGCAAATTGATTTCATACAGCTCCCAAAGGTGGGAGTGTATGAATATGCACTGGTCTGTGTTGATATCTTTTCAGGTTGGCCTGAATGTTGGCCTGTGGCCAAAGCAAATGCTAAAACAGTTGCCAAGAAACTGCTGTCTGAGGTAATATGTAGATACTCACTACCAGAGGTGATTGACAGTGATCAAGGCTCTCATTTCACAGGACAGGTGGTACAAGAAATAATGCAGGCCATGGGTATCAAACAGGCTTTCCATACTCCCTACCATCCACAAAGTAGTGGGAAAGTAGAAAGATTAAACAGTACCATTAAAACAAAGTTAGGTAAAATGTGTGAGGATACAGGAAAACCATGGACAGAATGCTTGCCTATTGTCTTATACAGCATTAGAACCACTCCAATGAGCCACAGACTTGGGTTAAGCCCTTATGAAATTCTGTTTGGGCAGGTACCACGCACCAAAATATATCTACCTCAGCAGCTACAGTCATTTCATTCCAATTTAGCAGAATATGTCATTGCCTTACAGAACCATCTAACTGAAACTCATAAAAGCATTTATCATTGCATTCCAGAACCAAACTGTATACAAGATTCGCACAAACTTTTGCCAGGAGATTATGTTGTATTGAAGCGGTTTAACAGGAAATCGTTGGAAGCCAGATTCCAAGGGCCTTATCAAGTTCTCCTTGTGACAGCTACTGCAGTAAAACTTGAGGGATTCACTACCTGGATTCACGTCAGTCATTGTAAGAAAGTGACTAAAAGCAAGGATGGTTAATCTGACAGCATTAAGTATTGTACTGTTTGTATATGTTGTCAATACCTTACAGGCACAAGAATCCTTCTGGGAAGAACCCAATCTGTACATGACGTTGCAAAGGAGAGTGGCATTAGCGGAGAATAAAACAAAATGTTGGGTATGTGGTATGAGGCCAAAGGATTCAAAAGGATTGCCACTAATAGCCATCCCCATAACAAATGAAGCATTAAGTAAAGAGGACATTTTAGGGCAAAACCATACTGCAGATAGAGCCAGAGCTGTCTGGAGAACCCCTGTATTAAAACCAATGCCTGATTCAAAGCCCACAATATGCATGGATATAGAAAAAGTCCCTGAGACACCTCTAGTATCCCTAGGTAGACTGCCCAAATCATATTGCAATAACGCCACATATAACTTTACTATGCTCTGGAAAAATGTAAGCATAAGTGATATAGGTACTGATGCATGGTCCCTAGGAATAGCCTTACTTATGTTCCTAGGGGGTAATACTGGTTATATGAATTTTCCCTCAGATCAAGGTATAAATAAAACTTTATGTAATTTCACTGCATTAGATGCTATCCAGATCCCAGAGTGTGCAAACTTGTTAGGAATAGAGCTTGCTATGATAGGAGCAGGAGCACATGCAAATGTGTCAAAGGAAATGTTTTCACGAGGTATAATCTCATTGCAACCACCCTATTACTTTGTTTGTGGGCGATGGGCTTATGCCTGGCTGCCAAGAGGCAGCTATGGTCAATGTACTGTAGCTACCTTAGCTCCAGGAGTAGCTGTTGTAGAAGAAAAAGCCATAACTGCAAAGAAATATTTGTTGCCCCATCACAATTTATATAAGAGGAGTCTGTTTACCGCGAATGATTATGCATGGGCCTTTTTCCCTACATGGACAGGTTGGGGGATGCAAATGATGATAAGATTAAATAACTACTCTGGACTAATTGACAATATGTTTAATGAGACCATTGCAGCGGTCACTGCTAACACAGTTGAAATAGCCCAAGTACGCAAGTTAGCACTACAAGAAAAATTGGCCTTAGATTACATACTAGCGGCCCAGGGGGGGATGTGTATGGTGGTCCAGGATGATTGCTGTACGTGGATTGATGACAGTGGTGACATTGTCCTTAATCACTTACAAAAAGTAAAAGAATTGCAAAACACCGCTAGGGAAATAGGCAATGAAGGATGGAATCCTTTTAAAGGTACAAACATAGGAAATTTATTTGGTTCGATTGGAGGGTTCTTTAAACAAATAGTTGCTTATCTGGTGATGTTCCTGCTCACAGTCCTGATGTTTTATCTTTTCTATAGATTCATTATGTGTTTCATTAGCAGGTGCACTCGCACATCTGAAGCTCACATCTACCTAGTTCAAAGAAGAAGCTCCTATGATGAAATATCTACCCAGGAGTATGAAAATTGCGCGACATCGTCGGTCTAACTATTAGATCCTGTGCCTGAAGGCCAATTGGCTATCAGGGTTGGTACGCTTGTCATTGTTGCGCTTAACGTGCGGTGACCGTGCCTTGAACGCGCTTGTCACTGTTGCGCTTAACGTGTGGTGTCCGCGTTTAGCTGTAGTGTAGTCAGAAGTTTATGTTAGAAAGCTTTGAATTACTTCTGTAAAATTCTTGTTTGTTAATTGTTGTTATAATTGATTTATTAATTTATGTGGCCATCATATGGCCAAAAGGGGGGAAATGTGAGGTTTACATTAATATAGCTATACCTAACTGTAGAATCCTCCTTGTATAACGAGACAGGTTCTCTTAAGTTTCTGTTATAATAGGAAAATAGACAGAAATCTGTTTCTCTCTAGCAGCAGCTCAGAGCAATAGAAACTAGATAAGGGGGTCTAATGATTTCAAAGTTTAATTCTCTCCCTCTATCATAACAGATTAGCTGACTGAAACCAGATAATAAAGGACTTAGGACATGTCAGATAGATATGTATGTTTCTGCAGTGTTTAGCAAAATTATTAGCTGACAGGTATGAAAGTCAGAAATAGGAACCAATCACGCCATATTGTAATTATTAACTTAATGACATAATGCTATAAAAACTTGAAGTCTTCCATTATTAAACTAAGAAGATCTGGTTTGCAAACATGTAGCTGGTGTCCGTGTGATCTTCTTCCTAAGGGCCTAAAATTCGGAGTCCGTTAGCCAACGTATGAGTAGAGGTGTTTGGCCTCACTTTAAATTTATATTACAGGTCTTAGACTTCACACAACCTAAATCCAAAACCTTGGGAGCAGCTAAGCAAAAAAAATGTGTAACTTACATTTGTTTGAACAGCAAGGAGAACGCCAGCGCATACCACTAAGGCTGCATCTGAAATGACCACCAGCTCAGTGTGCAGCACCTAAATAGATTTTCTGCACTCTTCGCATTCAATTCAGATGCAAATCATTTAGGTGCTGCACACTGAGCTGGTGGTCATTTCAGATGCAGCCTTAGTGGTATGCGCTGGCGTTCTCCTTGCTGTTCAACCAAATGTAAGTTACACATTTTTTTTTTGCTTAGCTGCTTCCAAGGTTTTGGATTTAGGTTGGGTCGCTTGCCCGGAGGTTTGCCTCGCCGTGGCGCAAGTGTCTAGTATAATATACTTTGCATGCAAACCATATTGGAAGCTAAAGTTCCTCCTAGTTTAATATATGTTAGCACTTGTCTTGGATGCAGGGCATGTATTTTTCAGTCTGGCAGAGGCGGTGTATGCCTGTGCAATTAACCATTCAATTGCAACATGTGTTTAGGGATGCGCAGCCTTTCCCCCCACCTTTCCTTAACTTTGTAACTATGTAACTGTCAGGTTAGCTGCTCCCAGCCCCTCCTCCTGAGTTTCCTGTTTGCATGATAAGTAGTAGCAGATTTGCATATGATTTGCATCTGAATTGAATGCGAAGAGTGCAGAAAATCTATTTAGGTGCTGCACACTGAGCTGGTGGTCATTTCAGATGCAGCCTTAGTGGTATGCACTGGCGTTCTCCTTGTAGTACTTAAAAGATGCATACCATTCTGTAGCTTGTGCTTTCCTCTTTCATTTGATGCCTGAATCGCCGTTCTACACCAAATAGTTTTTGCGGCTATATTATAACTTCCTCTCCAGAGGAGTAATCCTCTCTGTTAGAGAAGTGCATCACTGATTGAAGCAGGAAGAGGAAGTGAGTGACATGCATGGCCATTGAACAAGTGAACAAGTGAAGAAAGCAGGAAGAGGAAGTTACATGCATGGCCATTGCAAGAGGCTCCTCCAGAGAGGTTATAGCATGACTCTGTATGAAGTCGTCTGGCCTCATGCATTTTACAGCGGCAATACCAGGGGGAGTTTGGATAAAACAAGTGGCTGGTAAGTGTGCTGACACACTCAATTCTTTGTGGGTATGCTTACAGGCATACCTATGAGAGGTGCTTGTAGTCCCTTTAAAGAGAACCCAAGGTGGGTTCTGACAATGCAATCCACATACAGAGACTGGGTCTGCCTATACTGCCCAGCCTCTGTTGCTATTTCAATCCCCCCTAAACCCCCCTGCGCTCTGCTATCCCCCATAAATCACAGCCGCGCTGTCGACACACAGCGTGTCACAGCGGGCTGTGTTTATCTCTGTACTGTCAGTCTGCTGCTCCCCCCGCCTCCTGCAGAGCTCCGGTCCCCGCCCACGTCCCTTCCCTCCCTGCTGATTGGAGGGAAGGGACGTGGGCGGGACCGGATCTCTGCAGGAGGTGGGGGGAGCATGCAGAGTGACAGTACAGATGTAAACACAGCCTGCACAGTGAGGCTGTGATTTATGGGGGATTGCAGAGCGCAGGGGGAACTTAGGGGGGATTGGGATAGCAACAGAGGCTGGGCTGTATAGGCAGACCCAGCCTCTGTATGTGGATTGCATTGTCAGAACCCCACCTCGGGTTCTCTTTAAGATATTTTCATCCATAATGCTTGGTGAACGCAAAAGATGCCTTGTAAATCAGGCTCAAGTTCTAATATGGCCCTTAAGTTTATTTTGGGTAGTTGTTGTCACAGTTGTCACTGTTGATGGTTTTGCTCTGTTTCCTATGCGAAAGGCATAGAATGCTCAATATGGTTTTTCTTTGCTACAATAATATATTTTCTCAGCATGGTATATTCACTTAAAGAGACACTGAAGCGAAAAAAAATGATGATATTATGATTTGTATGTGTAGTACAGCTAAGAAAAAAAACATTAAGATCAGATACATCAGTCTAATTGTTTCCAGTACAGGAAGAGTTGAGAAACTCCAGTTGTTATCTCTATGCAAAAAAGCTATTAAGCTCTCCTGGAGCCCTCGTGGAGAGGGCTGTTATCTGACTTTTATTATCTCAAGTGTTATTGTACTGTTTACTTTTCCTCTGCTAGAGGAGAGTTCGTTACTTCACAGACTGCTCTGAAAGACTCATTTTGAATGCGGAGTGTTGTGTAATCTGCACATATTATAGGATAATGCAATGTTAGAAAAAACACTATATACCTGAAAATAAAAGTATGAGAATATTTTCTTTGCTGCTAATCTTCTAGCAATTATTCATAGTACACAACCAATTCATTATATCATATTTTTTTTTTTCGCTTCAGTGTCTCTTTAAAAATAACATCTATGTGAAAGGGACACCTCAGACTTTACCAAAAAAAAAATATATTTTTTTTACTCTTCCCATGTACATGAAGAATGATCAAATGAAAAAAATGAAATTATTAATATCAGTAAGTAAAACTGTGATACAAATGTGTGTATTTGCTAAAAGTGGGTCAAAACTATAAAAGAAGGGTATCAATTCTTATAGTTTGACTAAAGGAGGTTAACAATAACAGAAAAAGTCTGTGGGTGTTTAATAATTGTCACACAGTTGTGTGGATGGGGAACAGTAGAAAGGACGCATCATTGTTTATGCATTTTGCCACCCTGAGTTGCCAGTAGGAGTAAGCTTGGAGAAATAGGTGGCTACTTATGCAGAAATGTGCGGTTTTCTAACAACTTTCCCTCTGTACTTATACTGCATCCTTTGTAATAAGATTATTTTTGAGGAATGAGGGCAATTTCATTATTTTACCATGTAAAGTAACTGCCAGGGACCAGAGTTTAATAACTCCTTTTCCAGGCGGTAATTAGAGAAGAAAGATGTAGCAAATAACCAGTCTTGTGTCCTATTTTATTGAACGAGCGCTGGGGTTCTGCTTATTTATATGAACTAGCCACAGATTAAAAAAATGTATTTTTCCATGATAAATACTTTATGCAGAAAAATATCTACAATTTTTACTTAAAGGGACATGCATATTTTTTCACACATGAATGACCTAAGTCCATTTAGTAAGTTAAAGGACAACTGGAGTGAGAAGAATATGAAGGCTGCCATATTTATTTCCTTTTAAACAATACCAGTTGCCTGGCAGCCCTTCTGATCTATTTGGCTACCGTAGTGTCTGAACACCACCAGAAACAAGCATGTGGCTAATCTTATCAGATCTGACAATAATGTCAGGAACACCTGATCTGCATATGCTTATTCAGGGTCTGCAGCTGAAAAGAATTAAAGACGGCGGATTAGCAGGACAGCCAGGCAACTGGTATTGTTTAAAATGAAGTAAATATGGCAACCTCCATATCCCTCTCATTGCAGTTGTCCTTTAAAGGGATACTGTAGGGGGGTCAGGGGAAAATGAGCTGAACTTACCCGGGGCTTCTAATGGTCCCCCGCAGACATCCTGTGTTGGCGCAGCCACTCCCCAATGCTCCGGCCCCGCCTCCGGTTCACTTCTAGAATTTCTGACTTTAAAGTCAGAAAACCACAGCGCCTGCGTTGCTGTGTCCTCGTTCCCGCTGATGTCACCAGGAGTGTACTGCGCAGACACAGACCATACTGGGCCTGCGCTGTGCGCTCTTGATGACATCAGCGGGATCGGGGACACGGCAACGCAGGCGCAGTGGTTTTCTGACTTTAAAGTCAGAAATTCCAGAAGTGAACCGGAGGCGGGGCCGGAGCATCGGTGAGCACCTGCGCGGGCACAGGATGTCTGCGGGGGACCATTAGAAGCCCCGGGTAAGTTCAGCTCATTTTCCCCCGACCCCCCTACAGTATCCCTTTAAGTCTAGTTTTGCTGATTTACTTATTTTACAGCAATGTGTTTTGTTTTTTTGAGATAAGAGGACTTACTGATTCATAAGAGGACTTACTGATTCATATATGGGCTGGGATTGGTCAGTGAGATGTCAATAAGTTGATGCCAGACTAAGCATACTTTCAATGCAAATACATGCAGCTTAAAAATGGACCAAAGAAAATCCATCTCAGTTTCATATGATTGGATCATTTTAAGCTGCATAAGTTCTTATTCAAAGTTGCATTATTTTACATCAGCTTGGCATCATTTGAATCTCATTGACCATTATAGTGACATGCAGAAATGGAGATCTTCACTAGAGATGGCCCGAACGGCTCGCCGGTGAGCGGTTCCAGGCGAACTTTGGGTGGTTCGCCTTCGCAAGCGAAGGCGAACTTTCCCGGAAGTTTGGTTCGCCCCCATAATGCTCCATTAGGGTCAACTTTGACCCTCTACATCACAGTCAGTAGGCACATTGTAGCCAATCAGGCTACACTCAGTCCTGGAGCCACTCCCCCCTGTATATAAGACAGGGAGCGCCGGCCATTACACTCACTCGTGTGCCTGCTATAGTGAGAGTAGGGTGAGCTGCTGCTGACTGTTTCTCCTAGGGAAAGATTAGTTAGGCTCTTTGCTTGTTAGCTTGCTCCTGGCTGATTCTTATTCCTATAATAGCACCCCACAACAGTTCTTTTCAGAGCTAATCCTGTTATTGTGATTTTTTTTTTCTGTGTGTCACTGACACTTGTGTTGTATAGACAGCTTTTGTAACTCCTACTGTGTGCCACTGCCAGTGCCAGCCCAATCACAATAAGACACCTGTGTCGGCTGCAGATTGTGTAATACCTATTACTGCACTTGTGTTGTATAGACAGCTTTTGTAATTCATACTGTGTGTGTGCCACTGCCAGTGCCAGCCCAGGCCAATCATAATCAGACACCTGTGTCAGCTGCACATTGTGCAATACCCATTACTGCACTTGTGTTGCATGGACAGCTTTTGAAATAAGCATATATATATACAGGATCTTCTCAAAAAATTAGCATATTGTGATAAAGTACAGAAAATAATGAAATGTACTGATAAACATTAGACTTTCATATATTTTAGATTCAAATACACACAACTGAAGTAGTTCAAGCCTTTTATTGTTTTAATATTGATGATTTTGGCATACAGCTCATGAAAACCCAAATTTCCTATCTCAAAAAATTAGCATATTTCATCCGACCAATAAAGGAAAAGTGTTTTTAAAACAAAAAAAAGTCAACCTTCAAATAATTATGTTCAGTTATGCACTCAATACTTGGTCGGGAATCCTTTTGCAGAAATGACTGCTTCAATGCGGCGTGGCATGGAGGCAATCAGCCTGTGGCACTGCTCAGGTGTTATGGAGGCCCAGGATGCTTCGATAGCGGCCTTAAGCTCATCCAGAGTGTTGGGTCTTGCGTCTCTCAACTTTCTCTTCACAATATCCCACAGATTCTCTATGGGGTTCAGGTCAGGAGAGTTGGCAGGCCAATTGAGCACAGTAATACAATGGTCAGTAAACCATTTAGCAGTGGTTTTGGCACTGTGAGCAGGTGCCAGGTCGTGCTGAAAAATGAAATCTTCATCTCCATAAAGCTTTTCAGCAGATGGAAGCATGAACCCACTTTTGAACCAGAAACCGAGGCAGAAGCGCCTGACCTGGGCTACAGAGAAGCAGCACTGGACTGTTGCTCAGTGGTCCAAAGTACTTTTTTCGGATGAAAGCAACTTTTACATGTCATTCGGAAATCAAGGTGCCAGAGTCTGGAGGAAGAATGGGGAGAGGGAAATGCCAAAATGCCTGAAGTCCAATGTCAAGTACCCACAGTCAGTGATGGTCTGGGGTGCCATGTCAGCTGCTGGTGTTGGTCCACTGTGTTTTATCAAGGGCAGGGTCAATGCAGCTAGCTATCAGGAGATTTTGGAGCACTTCATGCTTCCATCTGCTGAAAAGCTTTATGGAGATGAAGATTTCATTTTTTCAGCACGACCTGGCACCCGCTCACAGTGCCAAAACCACTGGTAAATGGTTTACTGACCATGGTATTACTGTGCTCAATTGGCCTGCCAACTCTCCTGACCTGAACCCCATAGAGAATCTGTGGGATATTGTGAAGAGGAAGTTGAGAGACGCAAGACCCAACACTCTGGATGAGCTTAAGGCCGCTATCGAAGCATACTGGGCCTCCATAACACCTGAGCAGTGCCACAGGCTGATTGCCTCCATGCCACGCCGCATTGAAGCA
This sequence comes from Hyperolius riggenbachi, assembly GCF_040937935.1. NCBI lineage: Eukaryota > Metazoa > Chordata > Amphibia > Anura > Hyperoliidae > Hyperolius > Hyperolius riggenbachi. The sequence goes on from NC_090655.1 coordinate 145,356,809, forward strand.
GTCATTTCTGCAAAAGGATTCCCGACCAAGTATTGAGTGCATAACTGAACATAATTATTTGAAGGTTGACTTTTTTTTGTTTTAAAAACACTTTTCTTTTATTGGTCGGATGAAATATGCTAATTTTTTGAGATAGGAATTTTGGGTTTACATGAGCTGTATGCCAAAATCATCAATAAGAAAAACAATAAAAGGCTTGAACTACTTCACTTGTGTGTATTTGAATCTAAAATTTATGAAAGTCTAATGTTTATCAGTACATTACAGAAAATAATGAACTTTATCACAATATGCTAATTTTTTGAGAAGATCCTGTATATACCCACCTAGCTGTTGTGTTCAGTGAACCCACCTCATCACAGCATAGACCTAACCGTTGTGTTCAGTTAACCCACCTCATCACAGCATATACCTTTACCTAACTGTTGTGTTCAGTGAACCCACCTCATCACAGCATATACCTGACTGTTGTGTTCAGTGAACCCACCTCATCACAGCATATACCTGGCTGTTGTGTTCAGTGAAACCACCTCATCACAGCATATACTTGACTGTTGTGTTCAGTGAAACCACCTCATCACAGCATATACCTTTACCTAACTGTTGTGTTCAGTGAAACCACCTCATCACAGCATATACCTGACTGTTGTGTTAAGTGAAACCACCTCATCACAGCATATACCTTTACCTAACTGTTGTGTTCAGTGAAACCACCTTATCACAGCATATACCTGGCTGTTGCGTTCAGTGAAACCACCTCATCACAGCATATACCTGACTGTTGTGTTAAGTGAAACCACCTCGTCATCACAGCATATACCTTTACCTAACTGTTGTGTTCAGTGAAACCACCTCATCACAGCATATACCTGGCTGTTGTGTTCAGTGAAATCACCTCATCACATCATATACCTGACTGTTGTGTTCAGTGAAACCACCTCATCACAGCATATACCTTTACCTAACTGTTGTGTTCAGTGAAACCACCTCATCACAGCATATACCTGACTGTTGTGTTCAGTGAAACCACCTCATCACAGCATATACCTGACTGTTGTGTTCAGTGAAACCACCTCATCACAGCATATACCTGATTGTTGTGTTCAGTGAAACCACCTCATCACAGCATATACCTTTACCTAACTTTTTGTGTTCAGTGAAACCACCTCATCACAGCATATACCTGACTGTTGTGTTAAGTGAACCCACCTACCTACGTAAGTGCACGCAGTGGGATATAACACTCTATGCATACCTGTTAACTGCTGCACCTGTGTGACCGCACATTGTATTAGTCAAATCAGTGCATACCTTTCACGTCACCCCACCTACCCCCCCCCCCCCCCCTCGGTTTGGACAAAATGGACAAAACAGGTGGAGGAAGAGGTAGATCCAGAGCCAGGGGAAGGCCACCTGGCAGGTGTGTACGAGGTCATGTTGATGTGATTTTGTGCGGCCCTGGCCCAAAGTACAGTACTCAGAAGAAGGCACGTCCCATCACTTCCCAAGATTGCCAGGACGTGGTTGACTATTTAACACAGAACAGATCATCTTCCGCAGCCACCAGTGCTACTACAAGCACCACATCCACTGCATTTGACACTTCGCAGGAGTTATTTGGTGTGGAAATCACTGATTCACAGCCACTACTGCTACAACAAGAGAAAGGCACTAAGCAAGTTACACCACCTCATACGTCTGAGTTAGGTGGCGACACTATAGACGTAACATGTGAGGAGGGGGATGATGAAGTAGCTGGTGTTGGTGCAGTTTTGGAGGTGTCTGAGGAAAGCGAAGCTGGGCAGGATGATTATGATGATGATTATACGGATGCCTCGTATGTTCCCAATAGAGAAGATGACCAGGGGGACAGTTCAGAGGCGGAGTCAGAGAGGTGTAGGAGGAGACAAGTCCCTGAAAGAAGCAGAGGGAGCTCGTCCTCAGAAACAGCTGGTGGCAGTGTCCGGTGCCATGTATCGGCAGCTATGAACAGCCAGCCAACATGCCCTTCAACGTCAACTGCTGAGGCCACCATAGTGCCATCACCCCAGGGGGGCTCAGCAGTTTGGAAATTTTGTAACGTGTCTGCCTCAGATCGGAGCAAAGCCATCTGTTCTCTCTGCCTCCAAAAATTGAGCCGTGGAAAGGCCAACACTCACGTAGGGACAAGTGCCTTACAACAGCACCTGGAGAAAAGGCACAAACAGCAATGGGAAGAACACCTGAGCAAAAGCAGCACACAAAAGACAAGCCACCCTCCGCCTCCTCTTCCTCCTTCAGGTGCAGCATTTTCAGCCGCTTTCTCCCTTGCACCTTCACAGCTACCATCCTCCACTCCGCCTCTGTCCTTGAGCGTTTCCTGCTCCTCTGCCCACAGCAGCCAGGTGTCCGTGAAGGAAGTCTTTGAGCGGAAGAAGCCAATTTCTGCCAGTCACCCCCTTGCCCGGCGTCTGACAGCTGGCGTGGCGGAACTATTAGCTCACCAGCTAGTACTATACAAGCTGGTGAACTCTGAGGCTTTCCGTAAGTTTGTGGCCATTGGGACACCGCAGTGGAAGATACCAGGCCGCAATTATTTTTCTAAAAAGGCCATACCCAAACTGTACCGTGAAGTTGAGAGGCAAGTGGTGTCCTCTCTGGCGAAGAATGTTGGGTCAAGGGTCCACCTGACCACGGATGCCTGGTCTGCCAAGCATGGGCAGGGCCGCTACATTACTTACACAGCCCATTGAGTCAACCTGGTGAACGATGGCAAGCAGGGAGTACGTGGCTGCGCAGCGGACCAACTTGTGACACCTCCACGACTTGCAGGCAGGTCTCCTGCCACCTCCTCTCCTTCTCCTCCTGCTACATCCTCTTCACTGTCATCCTCCTCCTCCTCCTTGCCTGAGTGGCAGTTCAACTCTAGTGGTGTTGCCATCTCCTCCTCTCCAGCTACACAGCCCCATCTCCCCAGAGCCTACGCTGCATGCCAGGTACGACGGTGTCACGCCATCTTAGACATGTCTTGCCTCAAAGCGGAGAGTCACACTGGACCAGCTCTCCTGGCTGCTCTTAACAAAGAGATGGAGCAATGGCTGACCCCACACCAGCTGGAGATCGGCAACGTGGTGTGTGACAACGGCAGCAATCTCCTTTCTGCTTTGAATTTGAGAAAGCTGACACATGTACCCTGCATGGCACATGTGCTGAATCTGGTCGTTCAAAGATTTGTGTCAAAGTACCCAGGCTTAGAGGACGTCCCGGAGCAGGCCATGAAGTTGTGTGGGCATTTCAGGTGGTCTTACACGGCCATGGCATGCTTTGCGGACATTCATCAGAGAAACAACTTGCCGGTGAGACGCTTGATATGCGATAGCCCGACTCGCTGGAATTCGACCCTGCTCATGTTCTCTCGCCTGCTAGATCAGGAGAAAGCCGTCACCCAATACCTGTACAATTACAGTAGAAGTTGTTGCCCAACAACTGGACACTGATGCGAAATGCATGCAGGCTCATGCGGCCACTTGAGGATGTGACCAACCTGGTGAGTCGCAGTGAAGGCACCATCAGTGACTTGATCCCCTACGCTTACCTCCTGGAGCGTGCCGTGTGTAGAGTGGTGGATCAATCTGTGGAGGAGCATGAAGAGGAACAGTTACAGCAGGAAGAGTCGTGGGAGCGATTTTCATCAGACCCAGATGTTTCCTCAACACCTGCGGCACCACAGAGGGGGGAGGAGGAGGAAGAAAAGTCGTGTGGAGAAGAAGAGGAGTCAGACTCTGATGATGAGGAAGGTGTTTCTGTGGAGGAGGAAGAGGCGGCGGCAGAAGAACAACAACCACAGCAGGCGTCGCAGGAGGCTTGTGCTGCTCCAAGTTCCCGTGGTGTTGTTCGTGGCTGGTGGGAGGAAGAGGACTTACGTGACGTCACTCTGGAAGAGCAAGAGGAGATGGATAGTACATCTGGATCCGACTTTGTGCAGATGGCATCTTTCATGTTTTCCAGCCTGTTGAGGGACCCCCGTATAAAAAAACTCAGGGGGAATGAGCTGTACTGGGTGGCCACGCTACTAGACCCTAGGTACAGGCACAAAGTGGCGGATCTGTTACCAACTCATCAGAAGGCGGAAAGGATGCAGCACATGCAGAACAAGCTGGCATCTATGCTTTACAATGCCTTTAAGGGTGATGTGACAGCACAACGCAATAAAGGTACCACTGCCAGTAATCCTCCTCCCATGTCCATGCAGGCAAGGACAGGACGCTCCAGCGATCTCATGGTGATGTCGGACATGTGCGGACATTCTTTAGTCCAATGCCTTACTGTAGCCCTTCGGGATCCACCCTCCACCAACGCCTGGATAGGCAGGTAGCCGACTACCTGGCCTTAAGTGTGGATGTAGACACTGTGAGCAGCAATGATGAACCCTTGGACTATTCGGTGCACAGGCTTGACCTGTGGCCAGAGCTGTAATGCAGCTTTTACACGCTTCTGTTTAAATTCCGACGGAATTCTGCATAGAAATTCTGCTATTTCCGATTAGCGCTATAGCTTTTTGCCAATTTCCAACCGGAATCGCATAACTCTCCATTCTGCGAAACCCAACGCGCATCCCTAGTGGACAGGGCCAGAGATTGACAAAGAGGTGAATGCTGGACAAACTGACTGAGCAAAGCATAATGCAAATTGATAATGTTCTTCTTTCCCAAGGAGGTGCTCTCATAATGAAAAGTACCGTGCTGATGGTGATCCTTGGTTGCCATTTCGTCCTAGGAGACTGAGGAGAGGACATTCTCATGGACAATAAGGGATTAATGAGAACACAAGGCCCAAGCATGTTAATGTTTGGAGAAAAAGGTAATGATCCTAGTTTACTTCCCTCTGATTGGCCTGAATGGACCAAACAGGGAAGGAGGAAAAGATCACTAGTGCCAGGTGGAAACAAATTTCATGGCACAATGTTGGTGAAAGGTATGGAGGGTCAAGTGTGCTGGAAGTGTGATGTGAACAGCAGCTTAAATCTGCTCTTGAATGTCACGCTCCCGGAGCCAACGCACCGATCCAAAGTCTTGTTAAAAGGTACATTGCAATACAATGGGTACATGCAAAAGGTGGAGTGTGTTGTTCAGGATTACCTTATCTTGGTGCTCCGGAGTAGGGTTTTCTCTAGACTGGAGAGAAACGGGCAGTAAACGTAAACATCCTTTCTCCTCCAGGAGAGAAGCGGGGAACCATACCACAGCCTGGAGTGGCCAACAGAGGGTGTCCCTGAAACAAATATATATACACAAAGGCTGGAAAGCAGAAGGGTTTCGGTTCTTAGAACAAGTCGTAAGAATCGAGATCCAGCCTCATTTTCGGGTAACCAAGGGGGGGGGGGAGAGCGATCCCGAGGAAGGTCAACACAGGTAACACCATCCTCGCTACATGGTTCACCATATGAGACAATCCGAGACCAAATATATTCAGCCACTTATCCTCATTCTAGATGGGTAAGTGAGGAGGGACTCTTAATTGAAAGATTGCAGAGAGTACATTCTTCCCAACCTAAAGTACGCATTTTGCCTCAGGACATAAGGGTGGCAAAGGTCCAACCAGGACAGTTGGGAACATCTTTTGTCATCGACATGCTAATCAATTTCCCAGAAGAAAGAGTACCAACCATATTCTTTTGGGGAGGGCCACAAGGGTTAGCATGGGACGTGAGTTTAATGGACCAGGGGACTTTTTGGAGTAGAGAGGTAGAATCCTGGGATACATCAAGTAGCACCCCGGGGACTCTCTATGATAGAAGGGTGATGGGACTAAAACGAGGGAGTTTAAAAATAGCGCCCTTAGTCCGGGAGGATGAAGGACCATGGACATACGGTTCTTGCATCCCTCAATCCCTAGAGTTTAAAGGTCCAAATAGATCTTGCATAATAAGTAGGGAAACCGTGATGATAAAAGTGGGGGTTCCCACAACTCCTAAAGCTCAGGTAGCCACCCTGCCAGTGACTACCCAGGAACCCAACCTACCGTCATGTGGGATACATCAAGTTGTAAAAAGTGGCCCTTTTCAGCTAAATCAACCGAGGGCGGCTCCAGTTATCATGGAGGCCCAGCTTCAGTTGATCACTTGGCAGATTAACCTAGAAGAGTGGGTAATTTCTAATATCTACCCTAACTGCAGCACTGTTGGTGCCACCCTGGTACAGGCCTTTAGGTCATGGGCACATTCCACAGGGAATAGTGTAGCCAGAAGAAGGTCCCGGGATTTAGCAGATACAATCTTGGGAGGCATAGGCGTGGAATGGGGGTAGCAAACAGTGTAGACATATAAGGTATGACAGAGGTCATTCAACAATTAGGCACATTGGGACAACAGAATGTGGGTACCCAACATCATCTGAACTTGGTTTTGGAACAGTTCACGCACAACACCCATAAAGTTCAGGGGTACACTCAAAGGCACATTCAAATAATTCTTCAAAAGATGATTGCACATGATAGGGGTACTGCATGGGAAACAGCATTCCTGTCTATGCAGACAGAGTTAACAGCAGATTTTAAGATAATGGCTCAACCCTGAAGGTAAAACTCCTTTACAACTGAGACTTGACAAGGAGAGATTTATCAATTTTCCTGGGGAAGGATCTTTTACATGGAGGCACCAAGATGTCTGGGTAAACAGGTGGAAAGGATGCAATAACTCTTTATGCACCGCTACTTCCTTAGTTCCTACCGATGGAAAAACCCAGGTAGTATTTACAATAGTTTCATTGGGGACACCTGTTTCCTCCACACGTCTTACACCATGACCTGATAGGTCAACATTTTTTGGTGCTAGACGTAGAGTTGAAACAAGTAGACTTGTCGTCATGCTGGAAATTCTCAGATAAGTACCTGTGTTTGCCGAGGCAAGTCAAGCATGCTGGCTCAGTAGCACAGAATGCACAGCTGCCATTGAAAAGATCCACCCTAAAGCCAAACCAATATCTCCAGTGGCTGACGAAAAAGTTTGTTTTTTAAACATGATGTCTAATGTCACATTCATTGTACATTTTCATAATTGTTCCGACAAGTTTGATCTCCCAAGGGGAAGTTATTGTGTGAGCGAAGATCCCATATGGATCCAGTCATCGAGGTTTGACTACGTTATTCCTCAAATGGTTAAGAGAACTCTAAAGTTCAAAGCTCCACAGGAAGTGCCCATCCTGAGAGATAACACGCCATGGGACAAATGGGTACAGGTTTTGACACAAGACCACACTTTGTTACAACAAACAGAACACTAAACTAGAGGTGATATTTCACCATGATCAAGGTGATTTTAAAGAGGTTGAACACAAATATAATCAGGTGAGTTTGAGCCTGACCTGGTGGAAAAGGTTTCTGGCGATGTTCCAGGGACACTCGGACTGGGCCTCTGCAGTTCAAAACTTTTTACTACACCTACTGGTCGAAATGATGGGAATTACAATCATAGGCATCATTACACAGGTGAGTTTGTGTTTGAAATTACGCAAACAAATCAACATGGTTAAGAGATTGGTGGCAGATAAACAATCTCATAAGCCCATATTTCCAAGCTAAGCTACATTATACAAGGTTACGTTTCTAGCTTTCAGCAGTACCTATGATGGAGCTGATTGTTTGAAGGCGTTTTTTAGAAGACACCTGGCACTGCTCCGTTGCTTAACAGACAAACAAGTTTCACTTTTCCATGAACATGCAAGTTTGTAAGGGATATGCATGTGACGCAAATGCTGAGAGTTTGGTCAATAGGGATCTAGAAGTAGGGCATGCCCAGAGAATCTGGTTAAAAGGAGGCCAAGAGGTCTTGCTCTCTCTCCCAGGGATAACCACCTAGAACAGACAGCTCGAGCTCTAAACTCGAGCATCGAAAAGTGAAACATAAAGAAAAGACTCATGTGTGCTGTCTGAGCCATAAGTCAGGGATCTGCAGATCAAGCCTTTTCAGGGGGGCTGTTAGAATTTAAGTATGATATGCTTGAATTCGTAGGCCTCAGTTACTTTACCTAACTAGGTTTAGTAAAAAGACTTGCTCGGCAGAGGGTCTCTTTAAGGCTCTTACAGTGAAATAAAGACAGTTCTGATTTTCAGTAGAACATTGTGCTGGGTCTCACACAAGGCCGGAGTGCTTATCAGGCTGAGATGTACAAACCTCTAGGCTGCAGCGGGATAAACATGAGCCATTATTATGGAAACATTCTCACAAGTACATTAAACAATAGTTTTAGGTACATATTACCTAATTTCTGGGTATAGGAGAGGAAACACCATATTTGGCTTTTCCCATCTGAGCAGGCACAGATAAGGTCATCCATCACATGCTATTATCAGCCAATTGCATGCGATAGGGACTGGACCGCCCCTGCTCAGATGATGTCACATTTAACTCTTTAGAGGCAAGTATAAAATAGCTGACATGGGCTGAATAAACACCTTAACCTGTGACGACGTCTAAGCAGTTCTATCTCCTGTGCACCCCACACTTTCTGTGATAGGGTGCCAAACAAAGGTGTAGTATTGTTGCCCATAGCAACCAACAAATATTTATTACATCAGCCAGAAGCTTTCCTAGGTTCTGAAGCCACAATTTAACAAGCAGCTGTAAAGCCACTAATTAGAGTGGCTGTATAGCCCTTCAAATTATCTAGTCAGAGTTTGGCTACAGTGGCGCACTCCTGTGCCCAGATTACTCACCTAGTGCCACCATCGCTGCAGTGTTGTATTGCAGCCTAATGGCAGCTTCCATATTACCAGGTGAAACATTTGCCCATTTTATAATAAATGATAATTGAATAGGCGTTAACGGGGGTGCAACAATAAAAAATATTCGAGGAATCCCTATCATATGGTTAGCACCATTAAAAAAATGTTTGCATTGCCCAAATTGACAGGCACCATTATTCAATGTCTCAAGTTTTCATAGTTTTTTACATGTGTATTTCTTATAACAAATAATTTTGTAATAATGCACGTCATTTAATCTACCCCATTGCATGAGGTGCCAGTGACTTAACCCCTCAGTATTTCACATCCCGGTTCTAAAAGCTGACAAATAGCTAAAAGCAAAGTATTGTAATTATAAATATTGTATACTTCATTAATGATGCTGCCTCATAATTCTTAATCGAATTTCCATTATTTAATACGTGCCACAAAAATCTCAGCGTTGCTATAAGCCCTGCGTGTGATCAAGCTGCAGGAGACACATCAGACACATTGCTGAAGCCAGAGACTTTTTCTTGAGCCTAATTTTCTGTACTGACAGCAAAGACATCCCAGGATCTACAGCGTGTCAGGACCAGGCAGAGAGATGTTAAGGCACCCAAAACAAGTGTTGTAAAATTTACTTACCACTTTCCTCTACATCTGGCCATTTATCAATAGACAGGAGTGCACAACAATAGTTATTTTATACCAGAAACAAAATCAATATGCTTTTTGGACAGCGTCGGATTGGTGTCACTCAGCAGCATAAGCAGTGGAGACTGGAGAGAGATCTGCTAAACTGTAGAAAGTAAGCTGTCTTCGATTTATTTTTGATTCTGATTAAAAAACGCAGCAGTATGCAGTACTTTTTTTAATCCGAATAAAAAAATCGGATCTTATAAAAAAATCGGAATCGCATGTAGTGTGCAAGAGGCCTAAGGCAGGGTTTACCCTTGTGCTAGCCAAAAACACATGGTTTCCAGCACACAATTTCTCTGGACACTAACATTTATGCGTGTTAATATGAGTTTTTCAGCGCACATTCTTTCAGTGTAGCTAGTGAAAGTTAATGTGAAATTGCATGCGGTGTGCAAAGATGTACTTTTTTTTTCATGCAGACAAAATGCAAACGTGGTTTTTCTATTTTTTTTTACCTGATTCTCCATTGACTTCCATTACAGTACATGTATGAGATCACAATCTACACACAATTTTTAATATGTAATCCAATATACAGTATGTATAGGTGCCCATTAAGGCACTTTTTTTTTTTCAGATTCGATCTTTCAACGCAATTTTTATGATCGAATTGTATAGAAAACTGTGCCATGTGTAGTGCAAATCTGTGTAAAACAATTATTTATTCGATTGGAAAAGGAAAAAAATATCGATCCGAAAGTTGGATTTTATGATCGAATCAGAATGTAAAGCCTTCTTAAATTGTTCTGTTAATGAGAACAATCGATAACTGCCTTCCGTTTCGTTTTGATTGTTCAAATCGTGTCAAAAGACCTATTCTGAAGGAAAAATTGTACTGTGATACGAGTGTAAATAGACAGGTAGAGTTTAGATAGATAGATAGATAGATAGATAGATAGATAGATAGATAGATAGATAGATAGATAGATTTATATTTAGGAATTCTTAAGCCTCCTTTATACCCGAAGATTAATGTCCCCAGAGTATCACAACAGAGCCGCAAGATGCTTGTGTCCTATTTTTTGGAATGATATACAGCACATGCACATCTAGAGGCACTTTACGTAAGCCTCGCACATACAAAACATAGGACAGCTGCCTTTTGTGTGTGATAAATGGTACTTCTGAATAATACATTTATATTCTGCTTTGGTCTCAGCATCTGCTTGCTACTTTTCTTTATCTAGAGGTGACCACGCAATCTAAATATTCTTATTAGATATGAGCAAAAAATCTTTCTCTTATGCTAATTATACCCACCCAAGTGGTTCAAGATAATGGGAACCTGAGGTGAGAGGGATATTGGGGCTGACATATTCATTTTATTTTTAACAATGCTAATTTCCTGGCTGTCCTGCTGATTATTTGCATCTAATACTTTCAGTCATAGACCCAGAACAAGCATGCAGATCAGGTGCTCGCCTCTGACTAGATTAGCTTCATGCTTGTTTCATGGGTGCGATTCCAGGGGACCCGAGGAGCAGCACCCTATAGGTAAGAAATAGAGCTCCCCCAACCTCCTCTCCCCCAATGCCATGCTCAGTTGAGCACTTCCCTATGGGGAGGTTTATTTAAAAATACAATTTTACTTTGGTGCTTAGTTCGCTTTAAGATTAGTAAATCACAGCTTCCAGCAGCTGATCAAGTGAACTGGTATCTCTGGTTATCATTTGGTGATCTCAGCTTTACTCATGGGTAAAAAGGGAAAGAGTTTAGAAGTGTTTAGGGGGCCATACACTAGCCAACCAACCAACCAATCGACCATCCAATTCGATTATTATAATCGAATTGGATTAAAATGGGTGCTGCCAAGTGCATGCCCGATCGACAAAGCGACCAATTTGGGGACAGAAATTGGCCGCACGGTCAATGGCGCATGCTGGAAAATTTCGGGCAGAAGTTGGTTGGTCAGGTGCGTGGCGGTACGGCGACCGAATTGCGAATGAGTGACAAGACGACTAAACCCCCGCCGCTGCCGCAATGTATAAATGTATGTAGTGTAGTGCATTTATACATTACCTGTCCGGTGTCAGCCTCCACGTGGTTTCCGTCCATCTCACCGGGTTCCGCATACACGCCGGGGGCGCATAGCGTCTGACATCAGCGTGTATGCGGCTGTTACCCGGCGAGATGGACGGACACCGTGCGGAAGCTGCTACAGGACAGGTAATGTATAAATGCATTCCACTACATACATTTATACATTTTGGGGGCAGCGGTGGGGCGGACACGGCGGCTCAGCCGATTCCCTGATGATTTCATGCTGAAGGCCTGTAGTGTATGGGCAGATTCGACTAGAGGCAAATTTATCTCTAATCAGATTCAATTAGAGATACATTTGTCTCTTAGTTGAATCTGCCCATAATCGTTCTAATGTATTGCCACCTTTTGAGACTTTTTACAGATTGCAGAAGACCTGTGACCAGACTTTATTAAGATGCCCCATTGTAGTTTCGTTGTTTGATTCACCTACCTCTTGCTGTCCCTTATCCTGATATGATCTGAAGAGGGCTGCTTAAAAAAAAAATCCTCCTCCTCCTCCAAAAAAAAGTCAGAATGCCAGCCAGGGATGTTAGTAACAAATAATCAAGAGGATTGATGTCAGGAGGTGTTGATGTCAGCAGGCAAGACAGTAGATCCTCCTTTCTGTCCTGCACAATCAATAAATATGTAAATATCAGTCAAATCCATTTATGTGGTGTCTGACATTTCCTAGAACTATGAGAGAGTACACTAATTACTATATTTCTTAAAAGGTCACATATGTATTGCAGTGCACCCAATATAAATTCAGGGTATTTGGATATCATTTGGCAAGCTTTTTTCTGATGAGGGCAGCCATTGACCCATGAAATGCATATACAGACCTGTTTGCTGTATCATTATTTACATAATTGGTCCAAGTTTGTTGAAAGGATGCTGTTACTGTACTGCATGTCAATGTGCAGCTACAAATGCTATATTTAAATTGTTATATGCACATACAGTGATGTGAAAAACTATTTGCCCCCTTCCTGATTTCTTATTCTTTTGCATGTTTGTCACACTTAAATGTTTCTGCTCATCAAAAACCGGTAACTATTAGTCAAAGATAACATAATTGAACACAAAATGCAGTTTTAAATGATGGTTTTTATTATTTAGTGAGAAAAAAAGCTCCAAATCTACATGGCCCTGTATGTAAAAGTGATTGCCCCCCCTTGTTAAATAATAACTTAACTGGTTTATCACACCTGACCTGAGTTCAATTTCTGTAGTCACCCCCAGGCCTGATTACTGCCACACCTGTTTCAATCAAGAAATCACTTAAATAGGAGCTATCTGACACAGAGAAGTAGACCAAAAGCACCTCAAAAGCTAGACATCATGCCAAGATCCAAAGAAATTCAGGAACAAATGAGAACATAAGTAATTAAGATCTATCAGTCTGGCAAAGGTTATAAAGCCATTTCTAAAGCTTTGGGACTCCAGCGAACCACAGTGAGAGCCATTTTCCACAAATGGCAAAAACATGGAACAGTGATGAACCTTCCCAGGAGTGGCCAGCCGACCAAAATTACCCCAAGAGCGCAGAGAAAACTCATCCGAGAGGCCACAAAAGACCCCAGGACAACATCTAAAGAACTGCAGGCCTCACTTGCCTCAATTAAGGTCAGTGTTCACGACTCCACCATAAGAAAGAGACTGGGGAAAAACGTCCTGCATGGCAGATATCCAAGGCGCAAACCACTTTTAAGCAAAAAGAACATTAAGGCTCGTCTCAATTTTGCTAAAAAAACATCTCAATGATTGCCAAGACTTTTGGGAAAATACCTTGTGGACCAACGAGACAAAAGTTGAACTTTTTGGAAGGTGCGTGTCCCGTTACATCTGGTGTAGAAGTAACACAGCATTTCAGCAAAAGAACATCATACCAACAGTAAAATATGGTGGTAGTAGTGTGATGGTCTGGGGTTGTTTTGCTGCTTCAGGACATGGAAGGCTTGCTGTGATAGATGGAACCATGAATTCTACTGTCTACCAAAAAATCCTGAAGGAGAATGTCCGGCCATCTGTTCGTCAACTCAAGCTGAAGCGATCTTGGGTGCAGCAGCAGGACAATGACCCAAAACACACCAGCAAATCCACCTCTGAATGGCTGAAGAAAAACAAAATGAAGACTTTGGAGTGGCCTAGTCAAAGTCCTGACCTGAATTCTATTAAGATGTTGTGGCATGACCTTAAACAGGCGGTTCATGCTAGAAAACCCTCAAATAAAGCTGAATTACAACAATTCTGCAAAGATGAGTGGGCCAAAATTCCTCCAGAGCGCTGTAAAAGACTCGTTGCAAGTTATTGCAAACGCTTGATTGCAGTTATTGCTGCTAAGGGTGGCCCAACCAGTTATTAGGTTCAGGGGGCAATTTCTTTTCCACACAGGGCCATGTAGGTTTTGAGTTTTTTTTCTTACTAAATAATAAAAACCATCATTTAAAACTACATTTTGTGTTCAATTATGTTATCTTTGACTAATAGTTAATGGTTTTTGATGAGCAGAAACATTTAAGTGTTACAAACATGCAAAATAATAAGAAATCAGGAAGGAGGCAAATGGTTTTTCACATCACTGTATACAGAATACATGGAATTTGATTTACCATACCATACTTTGCCTACCATGCTAGCTAACTCAGAAATCCATAAGTAGGTAGTTGGGGTGGATTTTGTTTTCTTATTTTTTATATGGGATTATTAATCTTTTGTACATTATATTCACTGTATGGCTGTATGGTTTTCCAAACTAACCCATGTTTAAGGGGATATATTGGAGTGTTTTCATTCTGTTGCCTAGGAATGCCTCAAGATCTTCTTCTTTCTTACTAGGTAGTATTAAAAAGAACACGAGGTGTGAGACCTATAGAAGATGCTCTATGTATTTCCTTTTAAACAATGCCAGTTGCCTTGTAATCTTGCTGATCTTTCTGGTCAGTAGGGTCTAAATCACACACCTCAAACAAGCATGCAGCTAATTTTGTCAGATTTGTCATAGATGTCTGATCTGCATGCTTGTTCATGGTCTATGGCTTAAAGTATTAGCAGCAGAGGATCAGCAGGACAGCCAAGCAATGTGCATTATTTAAAAGGAAATAAATGTCGACCTCCATATCACTCTCACCTGGGGTCCCCTTTAAGGTCCTATATTTCCAGTTTATTATTATTATTGTTATTATTATTAAATGTTATCTATAAAGAACTAACATACTACACAGCGCTGTACAATAGACAGTGGAAACATTACAATGTAAAAACAATGTTACCTAGGAACATTAAAGTGTTAAACAACAGTATACAGAATAGTGATAGAAGAATAAACAATGGTGTGCAAATTGCAAGGTAGGGATAAAGACAGAAGAAGAGTCACAGTTACAACACAGAAAAGCACACAGGGAAGAGTGCCCTGCCAAACTGGCTAACAATCTAAGGTGTGGAGAGACAAATACATTAGGGTAGTGGTGGGGTGTAAATCCATGGGAGGAGGATGGGGTTATGAACATGGCTGGTAAGCAATGGTGAACAGTCATGCTTGAATAAGCTGAAGGTGGGACAAGCCTTGTGGGGAAAGGGAGTTCCATAGAGTAGAGGCTGCTCTGGAGATGTCCTCGAGCCTCACGAATGAGCAGGTCATGCGAGGCGGGATATCCATAAAGTGTTGGAGGGGCAGAGAGTTGGAGAAGTGTTGGGGAGCATCTCTGCATATGTACAAGGTGGAGGTATGGTGGATGGATTTGCATGCCAGGCAGAGCGGATTAGATTTAATTCTGATGGGGTACAGGGAGCCAGTTAAGGGACTTGCAAAGTGGGGCAGCTGAAAAGGAAGGGCAGGAGGAATTAATGAGCCTGGCAGCTAAATTCTTAATGGAGTGCAAGAGTTAAAGTCTGGTCTCTGGAAGCCCACAAAGGAGGGCGTTGCAGTTGTCCAAACGTGAAATGACCTGTGCATGGATCAAAAGTTTGGCGGTGTTGGGGGCTAAGAAGGGTCGAATTCTGGTGATGTTGCAAAGATGGAAGCGGACCCAGAGACATTCTGGATGTAGGATTTAAGGAAAGTACGGAATTGAGAGCAAAACCCAGGCATTGGGTCTGAGAGACAGGACAGAGGGATGTGTCCCAAGCACAGATTTATAAATGCCATCAGAGCCCTCAAATATTACCTCTTTTCTAAAAACACGATCTTAAAATTTTAACATCATGATCACAAGCAGGTGAATACAGAGAGAAAATTTCTTGGATGAGGCTACTGCTTGAAACATATACTGTAATGCTGCAGTTCAGAATGTTAAGTGAAAGGCACAGACCGAATCACTCGGAGAAGTTGCAGCCTATTTCAATGACAGTTGGTTCTGCAGGAACTAGTAGCCAATATCTGGGCTCTGGGTTCACTTGGCACCGGTAGTGGGAATTCAGCCTTATATTGTATGCCAGGTATAAACACAACACACTATATTAGTACAATTTTATATTGACCAGTTCAGTCAATGTTTTTGGCCTGCCCTGCTGGCACTTTTAGCCATAGTATTTAACTATGCTTCATAATGTCCACTACACATGTCTAATACAAAAAGTGTTTTATTTCATACAACCATTTTCAGCTTTTTGGTCACAGTAACAAGAAAACATGCATGGTGTAGGATATGCAATAGGGCTCAGAGATTGTCTGTCAGCCATATGCTCAATATCCATTTATGTGGGCATCAGTACAAAGATGCATGAAAGTGGAAGGAGCACTGAGGATAACAGGTTCAATTTCATATTCTTTTCACACAAAAAAGCATCAAAGTGCTGCTGTTCTGTAACCAACTGCAAAGTGCCAGCAGTTCAGTTCATCCGTGCCAGGTACGTAAAATTGTCTACTGGACAGCTTGTTCATCTTCGCAGCTGCAGCAGGATAATGAATCTCACTTGTACCATTCAACCTTACTTCTTATCCCATAAAGCTCTCAAAATGTGGCAGTCGCCATTTTCTGTCAATTCAGGCAACAATCCCATGTCAGTATGCTGTAAAATGATCCCTCTTTGATCTCTATTGCATCAGCACATCTATAAAATGGCACTGATGGCATCAGCCTCTTATTCTTTGTATCAGCCGAAATGGCCAACTGTGCCAAGATTACTGTGTACATTGCCAATGCTCCATAAGATACTATTCAAAATGAACGTTTTCTGGACCTTGGAAAAAACAGATGTGAAAATCAAAGTAAAAATACCCTCATGGACAAGTGTATAAGTGGCATCTAGAGGCAACAGTCAGATTGTATTTTATATACGGTTAGCCTCAGAAGCTCTAAGTGTGGCCATACACCATGCAATCTTGATTGTACAATGTTATTTTAATTAGAATGTATCTAAACAACTTCAAATATTCTCAATTTGTCAGCATTTTGTTTCATATACTGTGTGTGGTAAGATTGGACAAGATTGTCAAAAAGATATGAGGAATGGCCAGGCATACAGTATATGCAAAAAAGGCTCCCAGAAAGATAAACAATACCAGTTGCCTGGAAGCTCGGCTAATCTGTTTGACTGCAGTAGTGTCTGAATAACACCAGAAACAAGCATGCAGCTAATCTTACAGAGGCGGCAACAGAGTAAAAACAATATTTCTTTAAAATGGATAAAATGAAGTAGGTAGTGGTGGACTTACCGCTCCAAAACAGACACAAAAATTGCTGTTTTTAAGAGACTCTGTAACAAAAATTTCATTGTGTTTTCTACCATCCTACAAGTTCCTAAACCTATTATAATGTGCTCTGGCTTACTGCAGCATTTTCTACTATCACCATCTCTGTAATAAATCAGCTTATTTTTCCTCTGTCGGACTTGTCGTCCTGTGTCTGGAAGGCTGCCAACTCTTCAGTGTGATCTGCTATGCATGCCTCCCCTGCAGGCCCCCTCTATGCACACTCCCGTGTGTGTGTGTGTGTGTGTGTGTGTGTGTGTGTGTGTGTGTGTGTGTGTGTGTGTGTGTGTGTGTGTGTGTGTGTGTGTGTGTGTGTGTGTGTGTGTGTGTGTGTTATTTACATTAGCAAGCTTTTCTCTGCTCTCTTATCTTTTACAAGCTGGATAAATCCTCTGTTCACATTCTGATGAGTCACATACTGCAGAATTACAGACAACCGGGCAGAGCTGTCTGCAAGCAGAAACAATCAGCTTGTAATTCTGCAGTGAGCTGCAGAGGGAAAGAAACACACAAATGATCTCTTGAGATTCAAAAGGAAGGCTGTATACAGCCTGATTGTGTATGGATGTATTTTCTATATGTGGACATACTGTACATCAACCTACTTCCTGTTTTGGTGGCCATTTTGTTTGTTTATAAACAAACTTTTTAAAACTGCTTTTGACTACTTTTAATGCGGCGGGGAGCGGCGAAATTGTGACAGAGGGGAATAGGAGATGTCCTCTAACTAGTGTTGGGCGAACAGTGTTCGCCACTGTTCAGGTTCTGCAGAACATCACCCTGTTCGGGTGATGTTAGAGTTCGGCCGAACACCTGATGGTGTTCGGCCAAACCGTTCGGCCACATGGCCGAACTAAGAGCGCATGGCCGAACGTTCCCCGAACGTTCGGCTAGCGCTGTGATTGGCCGAACGGGTCACGTGGTTCGGACCCGAACGCGCTCTGATTGGCCGAACTGTCACATGGTTCGGGTAAATAAATACCCGAACCACGTCATATCTCCGCCATTTGTCTGTGGGTTTAGCTTTGGGTAGGCAGGCAGGGTAGTTCGCGCTCCAGCCACGCTAGCCAGGGTCCCCCCAGTCATTGTGTCGCTGCTGGGAATAGTAGTACACCGCTCGCTCAGCCACACTATATAGCATTCTGTTTACTGCCACTCTGTGTACCTCGCTCAGCCACACTATATAGCATTCTGTTTACTGTTCTGTGTCTGCTGGGAATAGTAGTACACCGCTCGCTCAGCCACACTATATAGCATTCTGTTTACTGCCACTCTGTGTACCTCGCTCAGCCACACTATATAGCATTCTGTTTACTGCCACTCTGTGTCTGCTGGGAATAGTAGTACACTGCTCGCTCAGCCACACTATATAGCATTCTGTTTACTGCCACTCTGTGTACCTCGCTCAGCCACACTATATAGCATTCTGTTTACTGCCACTCTGTGTCTGCTGGGAATAGTAGTACACCGCTCGCTCAGCCACACTATATAGCATTGTGTTTACTGCCACTCTGTGTACCTTGCTCAGCCACACTATATAGCATTCTGTTTACTGCCACTGTGTGTCTGCTGGGAATAGTAGTACACCGCTCGCTCAGCCACACTATATAGCATTGTGTTTACTGCCACTCTGTGTACCTCGCTCAGCCACACTATATAGCATTATGTTTACTGCCACTCTGTGTCTGCTGGGAATAGTAGTACACCGCTCGCTCAGCCACACTATATAGCATTGTGTTTACTGCCACTCTGTGTACCTCGCTCAGCCACAGTATATAGCATTGTGCTTACTGCCACTTTGTGTCTGCTGGGAATAGTAGTACACCGCTCGCTCAGCCACACTATATAGCATTGTGTTTACTGCCACTCTGTGTACCTCGCTCAGCCACACTATATAGCATTGTGTTTACTGCCACTCTGTGTCTGCTGGGAATAGTAGTACACCGCTCGCTCAGCCACACTATATAGCATTGTGTTTACTGCCACTCTGTGTACCTTGCTCAGCCACACTATATAGCATTGTGTTTACTGCCACTCTGTGTCTGCTGGGAACAGTAGTACACCGCTCACCCGCCACTGTATAGCATTGCGCTCTGTGTCGCTGCTGGGAATAGTGGTACACCGCTCACCCGCCACTGTATAGCATTGTGCTCTGTGTCGCTGCTGGGAATAGTGGTACACCGCTCACCCACCACTGTATAGCATTTCTGTACTGCCACTGTACTGCTGCCAGTCAGCGTGTACTTTAAGGATAAGTGAAATGAGGAAGAAATCCGGTGAAAGAGGGAGGGGCAAGGGAAGAGGTGTTTCCCCTGACGGTTCACGTACAGGCCACAGGGGAGCACCCAAGAAAACCCACTCAATACCGTCCATGTTGTCCAGGACAACAACCCTCACAAATCCAAAAGAACAGGACCAGATAATTACTTGGATGACCTCTCAAGCGTCCAGCAGTGGGTTAAGCAGCACCAGCACATCACGCACGAGGTCCGAGTCCTCAGCCAGTTACAAGGAGCCAGTGGGCACAAAGCTGACACAACCGGCAGCGACACCACGCACACAACTGCCAGATAACCAGTCCGATGAATTACCGCAGGACACAATGGGGTATTCGCAGGAGCTATTCCCAGCCCAACAAACTTCCACCTTTCAAAGGTCAATGGAGGAACAGCCAGAAATGTTGTCCCCGGATTCACAACCATTAACTGTGGGAAATGCACCGCGCACTGAAATACAAGGCGAGTCCGAGGAGGACTCGGAAACCCAAATCCCAGAGCAAGTTGGGCAGGAGGGGTTGCAATTGCAGGAGGTCGGCCGACAAGATCTGGAAGACGACGTTGGAGTGAGCTGCGCAGAGGTTGTTCTGGGGAGCTCTACTCCACGGCGGCGGCCCCCCACAATGACATATGACGAGTTTCAGGAGATGGAAGAGGAGGGTATGGACAATGTGGACATAGACCCAGATTTTGTTTGTGAACGAGAACATCGCCGTCGTAGCAGCAGCACAGATGAGTCTGTTGAAGAACCCACTGCTGCACGAGTTCGCCTTGTGCCACAAGGTAGGCGGCGCGCAATTTCAGGCACCACAAGCGTGGAAGTTCAAGTGAGAGGCAAAAGAGGCGCAAACAGAAATCGCCAGCAAGGCAGGTGCTCCAAAGTCTGGGCTTTCTTTGAAGACTGCACTGAGGATGGTACTATTGCGATTTGCAAGGTGTGCAAGACCCGCCTGAGCAGGGGGAAAAGTATTAACAACCTCTCCACCACCAGCATGAGCCGCCACATGCTATCCAAACATCCCACTCTGTGGGCAAACGCGGCAGGACAGGGTACCAGCAACACTGCCTCCCTTGGGGTCACCAGACTCACCACCAGACCCGCCTCAGCAGCAGCAGTAGCCCAGCCATTGCGTGGTTCACAACATTCACAAACATCAGACGCTGACACTGTCACTTTCCGGAGTAGTGCTCTTGAGGTCTCCCAGTGTTCATCAAACACAACAACCAACAGCCCTTCAGTGTGCAGCCCTACGATTCAGTTGTCTGTCTCGGAGATGTTTGATCGCAAGAGGAAATTGTCAGCAAATGACCCCCGGGCCGTGGCAGTAACAGCCAGCATAGCCAAGCTTCTGGCCTGCGAAATGCTGCCATATCGAGAGGTGGAGACAAACAGCTTCAAGGGCATGATGTCAGTGGCCATCCCACGTTACGTGGTTCCCAGCCGCTACCACTTTGCGCGCTCTGCAGTGCCTGAGTTGCATGAGCACGTGGTCAGCAAAATAACCCGAAGCTTGAAGAATGCCGTTGCCTGCAAGGTTCACCTCACCACTGACACCTGGACGAGTGCGTTCGGCCAGGGTCGATACATCTCCCTTACCGCGCACTGGGTGAACCTTGTGGAGCCTGGCAGCGATTCCTCACCTGCTACGGCGCGGGTGTTGCCCACGCCGCAAACAGCTGCACCGCCGTCCCTCCCACTGGATAACAACAGCAGCACCTACCTCTCTGACTCCTTCTCCTCCAACGCATCTCAAAGCTGTACCTCATCCGGAAACGCTAACCCAGCAGCAGTAGGATCGTGGAAGCAGTGCAGCACAGCTGTTGGCATGCGTCAGCAAGCGTTGCTGAAGCTGATCTGCCTTGGGGATAAGCAGCACACAGGGGAGGAAATTTGGAGGGGAATAAAGGAACAGACGGATTTGTGGCTGGCACCGCTGGACCTGAAACCGGGCATGGTTGTGTGTGATAATGGGAGTAATCTCATTCGCGCTTTAAGGTTGGCTAAGCTGACACACATCCCTTGCGGTTCCTGAGGACATACCCAGGCGTGGCCGATCTTCAGTTGAAAGTGCGACGAGTGGCCAAACATTGCAGAAATTCCAGTACTGCTTCGGGGGCACTCGCCAAGATGCAGGAGCGCTTCAATCTCCCCCACCATCGCTTGCTGTGTGATGTCCCTACGCGCTGGAATTCTACGCTGCACATGCTAGCCCGCTTTTGCGAGCAGAAGAGTGCAGTGGTCCAGTACATGACGGCGCAGTACCGAGGCGCATCTGGACAGCTGCCAAGCTTCTGTGGATCCGATTGGGCCAACATGTTGGACCTCTGCCAAGTCCTCCAAAATTTTGAGCAATCCACGTTGCTTGTGAGCAGTGACAACTCTTCAGTCAGCATTACCATACCACTGCTGTGTTTACTGAAGAGGTCAATGTTGAAAATCAAGGAAACAGCTGTCATGATGCAACTGGGGGAATCTGAAGGAGAAAATGATCAGCGTGTTGGTACCAACATCAGGCCATCCGCCTCAGGAAACGCTGGCCCCAGCAGCTATGATGAAGAAGAGGAGGAGGAACAGCTGGAGTTGGAGCAGGAATTTCCTGCCACCACTGACGAGGGCCAGAGCGGTGCACGTTGGACTTCCACAATTCAGCGCGAATGGTCAGCAGAAGCAGACCAGGAAGAAGGTGACGACTATGATGCATCACAACAACTATCACAACGCTCACAAGAGGATGATGAGGATTCTGGCAGGACTCTGGCACACATGGCTCAATTCATGCTAGACTGCATTGAACGCGACCCACGCATTGTGCGCATTCTGGACAACACCAATTACTGGGTTTATACCGTTCTGGATCCACGGTACAGACACAATGTTCCAAAACTGCTTGAAGAAAGAGTCAGACAGGTCAAAATGGAAGAATACCAGCAGGCCCTTGTGGAGACTTTAGAGAGGAGATTGACATCCTCCCCCTCCTCTAGCCAGTTGTACGCCGACAGACTGACTTCCGCAAACCCAGGACGACCAGGAGGGCAGCAAACAACACAAGCCGCAGCTAGTGCCCAAAAGGGAATGGTATCGGCAGTGTCCTTGGAGTGGGAAAATGTTATGACACCCATGCAGCAGCAGCCCACAGAACAGCAAGCGTGCAGATCCACCTCCAACACCGATCGCCTGGAGAAGATGGTCAAGGACTACATGTCAGATGGCGTAGCTGTGTTGAACAATCCATCTGCACCCTTCAACTATTGGGTATCGAAGCTAGACACCTGGCACGAACTGGCAATGTACGCAATAGAGGTGCTGGCTTGCCCGGCAGCCAGCGTTATGTCGGAACGCTGTTTCAGTGCTACCGGAAGCATCGTCACAGATCGGCGTATCCGCCTCTCCACAGAAAATGCAGACCGTCTGACTCAAATTAAAATGAATCAATCCTGGATTGGAAACGACTACGCAACACTCCTGGACCCCAACCAAGTAACATGAACAATGACCATCTGTGATGGGTTAGCGTTTCCAGTCCCTGTTTATTGAACCTCTCATCTGTATTACATTTATGACTGCATGGCGGCAAAAAGCATTGCTATATCCGCACGCTATTTGTCCTCATGCAAGGCCTGGGATGCTGTGTCTCAAAAAGGCGTGGCCTTCTCCTCCTGCGCCTCCTCCTGTTCCATCACGTGTGCTGCTGCTGCTGCTGCTGGGTTAGCGTTTCCGGTCCCTGTTTATTGAACCTCTCATCTTTATTACATTTATGACTGCATGGCGGAAAAAAGCATTGCTATATCCGCACGCTATTTGTCCTCATGCAAGGCCTGGGATGTTGTGTCTCAAAAAGCGTGGCCTTCTCCTCCTGCGCCTCCTCCTGTTCCATCACGTGTGCTGCTGCTGCTGCTGCTGGGTTAGCGTTTCCGGTCCCTGTTTATTGAACCTCTCATCTTTATTACATTTATTACTGCATGGCGGCAAAAAGCATTGCTATATCCGCACGCTATTTGTCCTCATGCAAGGCCTGGGATGCTGTGTCTCAAAAAGCGTGGCCTTCTCCTCCTGCGCCTCCTCCTGTTCCATCACTTGTGCTGCTGCTGCTGCTGCTGCTGCTGCTGGGTTAGCGTTTCCGGTCCCTGTTTATTGAACCTCTCATCTTTATTACATTTATGACTGCATGGCGGCAAAAAGCATTGCTATATCCGCACGCTATTTGTCCTCATGCAAGGCCTGGGATGCTGTGTCTCAAAAAGCGTGGCCTTCTCCTCCTGCGCCTCCTCCTGTTCCATCACGTGTGCTGCTGCTGGTGCTGGGTTAGCGTTACCGGTCCCTTTTCCTGGAACCTCTTCTCTGTATTACATTTATGACTGCATGGCGACAAAAAGCATGTTACCTGTGCAAAGAAACATGACATTTTCCACATTTAAAAGACAGTTTTTCCTTTGAAACTTTACAATCAATTTTCTCAAAAACTATAAGCTCTTTTTCAAATATTTTTTTTCCTCTTGTACCCACTCCCAAGGTGCACATACCCTGCAAATATGGGGTATGTAGCATGTAAGAAAGCTTTACAAAGCACGAAAGTTCGGGTCCCCATTGACTTCCATTATGTTCGGAGTTCGGCGCGAACACCCGAACATCGCGGCGATGTTCGGCGAACGTTCGCGAACCTGAACATCTAGGTGTTCGCCCAACACTACCTCTAACACACTGGTATGTTTACTTTTGTGCGATTTTAACAATACAGATTCTCTTTAAGCAAAAATCAGTTTAATTACATACTCCGAACAAGGTGCAACACGTTTCGCGGGTATATCCCACTTCCTCAGGCAATAAATAGGAGCATATCACTTATGCGGTCCAGTACATAGCCTGGCGCCTCTGTCAGAAACACCTGATCTGCTGCATGCTTGTTCAGGGTCTATGACTAAATGTATTAGAGGCATAGGATCAACAGGATAGCCAGGCAATAAATATTGCTTAAAGAGACTCTGTAACAAAAATTGCATCCTGTTTTTTATCATCCTACAAGTTCAAAAAGCTATTCTAATGTGTTCTGGCTTACTGCAGCACTTTATACTATCACTGTCTCTGTAATAAATCAATGTATCTTTCCTCTGTCAGACTTGTCGGCCTGTGTCTGGAAGGCTGCCAAGTTCTTCAGTGTTGTGGTTCTGCTATGAACTCCCCCTTCCAGGCCCCTCTATGCACACTGTCTGTGTGTTATTTAGGATTAGAGCAGCTTCTCTCTTCTCTCTTATGTTTTACAAGCTGGATAAATCGTCCTCTGAGCTGGCTGGGCTTTCACATACTGAAGAATTACAGACAAGGGCAAAGCTGTTTGCAGGAAGAAACAAGCAGCCTGAAACTTCAGTGCATTAGAACAGGGGGAAAGAAACACACAAATGATCTCTTGAGATTCAAAAGGAAGGCTGTATACAGCCTGCTTGTGTATGGACGTATTTTCTATGTGTGGACATACTGTACATCAACCTACTTCCTGTTTTGGTGGCCATTTTGTTTGTTTATAAACAAACTTTTTAAAACTGTTTTTAACCACTTTTAATGCGGCGAGGAGCGGCGAAATTTTGTCAGAGGGTAATAGGAGATGTCCCCTAACGCACTGGTATGTTTACTTTTGTGCGATTTTAACAATACAGATTCTCTTTAAAAGGAAATAAACATGGCAGCCTTTCACTTCAGTTGTCCTTTAACGCTATTAATACAATGGGGATGACAATAGACTTCAGGAGAACTCCTAACCTGCCTAATTATAAATTGATCTACAGTAACTAGAGTAGGGTCATTCAAATTTCTTGTGGCCACAGTCTACAGCAACCTAAAATGGGACAACAATACTGTCACCACCATCAAAAAGCGCAAAAGAGGATGTACCACTTAAGGCAGCTGAAAAAGTTTGGCCTAAAACAAAAACTAATTGTGCAGTTTTACGCTGCGATTGTTAAACCCCTCATGACGTCAGGGCCGGCCTTAGGTTTCACAGCGCCCTGAGCGAAACCGGATTTTGTTGCCACCCCCCCCCCCCCCATAAGTAGCATAGTTGTCCCCATATAGGTAGCATAGTTGCCGCCAGTGTAGGTAGTATAGTTGCCCCATATAGGTAGCATAGCTGCCCTCAGTGTAGCTAGTACAGTTTCCCCTAGTGTAGTAGCATGGTTTCCCCCAGTGTAGGTAGCTTGCCCCCAGCGTAGGTAGCTTGCCCCCAGCGTAGGTAGCTTGCCCCCAGCATAGGTAGCTTGCCCCCAGCGTAGGTAGCTTGTCCCAGTATGCCCCCAGCGTAGGTAGCTTGCCCCAGTATGCACCCAGCATAGGTAGCTTGCCCCAGTATGCCCCCAGCGTAGGTAGCTTGCCCCTGTATGCCCCCAGCGTAGGTAGCTTGCCCCTGTATGCCCCCAGCGTAGGTAGCTTGCCCCAGTATGCCCCCAGCGTAGGTAGCTTGCCCCAGTATGCCCCCAGCGTAGGTAGCTTGCCCCTGTATGCCCCCAGCGTAGGTAGCTTGCCCCAGTATGCCCCCAGCGTAGGTAGCTTGCCCCTGTATGCCCCCAGCGTAGGTAGCTTGCCCCTGTATGCCCCCAGCGTAGGTAGCTTGCCCCTGTATGCCCCCAGCGTAGGTAGCTTGCCCCAGTATGCCCCCAGCGTAGGTAGCTTGCCCCAGTATGCCCCCAGCGTAGGTAGCTTGCCCCAGTATGCCCCCAGCGTAGGTAGCTTGCTCCTGTATGCCCCCAGTGTAGGTAGCTTGCCCCAGTATGCCCCCAGCATAGGTAGCTTGCCCCTGTATGCCCCCAGCGTAGGTAGCTTGCCCCCAGCGTAGGTAGCTTGCCCCAGTATGCCCCCAGTGTAAGTAGCTTGCCCCCAGCGTAGGTAGCTTGCCCCAGTATGCCCCCTCCTTTATGTGGCAGCGGGCCGGGCAGAGACTGACTCACCTGACATCCGGCTCCAGCGCCGACGGCACTCTTCTATACCTGCTCCATCTGTAGTTAGAGCAGGCTACAAGAAAATGGCCGCCGTTTGTCTGCATTTGTGGACATCGGCGGCCATTTTCTTGTAGTCCTGCTCTAAAGACAGACTGAGAGGACACCGGGAGACAGCGGGGCGACAGGGCACATGCGCCCTTGAGAGCACGGCGCCCTGAGCGACCGCACAGGTCGCTCATAGCAAAGGCCGGCCCTGCATGACGTCATTTATGACTGTCTGGTTTGGCTCTTGCTCAGTACTAGAAAATGTAAGCCTGCAGCCCATCATCCAATCAGCAGAAAGAATTATTGGCTGTAGCTTCCCTGCAGGATCTTTATGCTAGCAGGTGCAGGAAGAAAGCAACCAAGATTGCCTTTGACCCATCTAACCCTACTCACTCCATCTTTCAGCTGATGCCTTCAGGTGTAAGAAAGCGGTCAATCGAAACTAAAACTTCCAGGAACCACTTTTTCCCACAGGCGGTAACCATGCTTAATGCAGAATCCACGCTAGATCTGCTAGGACTTTTTTTTCGGTTTGCAAACAACGAACGTAAATTTTCGTAAAAGTTCGCGGACAGACTGTTCGCAGTGGGCTCCATAGACTTTAATGGCAGACGAACGGCCGCCGACTTTAGAGATTAATAGCAAAGCCTCCTTAGGCGCTAGAAACACCAAGTTTGCAGGGAATGTTAAGAACAACAGTGTGAGCAAGAGGCAAAACATTTTTTCAAAAAGACTTGATAGTTTTTGAGAAAATTGATTTAAAAATTTGAAAGGAAAAATTTATACTTTTAAATGCGGTAAATGACGGTTGTTAATGAAGCAAAACCTTTCGACTTTAACAGTTAATAGCAAAGCCCCCTTACATTCGAGGAACACCAAATTTGCAGGATATGTTAAAAAGATAGTGGGAAAAATATTATTTTCCTATTTTTTTATTTTTGTTATGTGCAGAGTGTAGGAAATAAAAAAAAATGATGTGGGGTCTCCCCTACCCAGCATATTTAACGCCTTGTCCCCCCATGTAGGCTGGAATAGCCAGCATGTGGAGCCCTGGTCGAGTGGGGCTTCACACCCTGAGCTATACCAGCCCGCATGGTTCATGGTATGGGGGGCACTGGGGAGAGAGGCAGCCAAGCCTTCTCCCCCCCTCCCCCGGAGCCCTTGTCCAATCCATGGACAAGGAGCTCTTCCCCACCTCCTTTGCCCCAGGAGGAGGTTGGGGCGACGACTTCCTTGGCGGGGTTCATGGTGGCATCTGGGAGTCCCCTTTAAGACCCTAGATGCCCGCCCCCTCCCAGGAGAAATGAGTATAGGGGTACAAAGTACCACTTAACCATTTCCACAAAGGGTTAAATTAAATAAAAACGCAACAACGAGAAAAGTCCTTTAATATGATTAGTTAACCAGAAATACTTACCTGTACCTTTAAGAAGAAAATGTTCCCACACCAGTATCCTCGGTAATGTCCCACACCAATATCCTCTGTAATGTTCTACACCAGTATCCTATCTTGCGATCTTCAGAAATACTTACCTGAACCTTTAAGAAAATGTTCCCCAGTCAATATCCTCTAATGCTGCAATCTTCGTTATAACTTGATTGAAGCTCTAGCTATACTAAGTATAGCTAGAGCTAAAGCATCTTTAAATTTTCTTTGAATTTCCTTCCAAGGCTCCCCATTGGTCTATTAACAGACTAATGGGGAGACTTGGAGCCAAAATTCAAGGATGCTTTTGCTCTGCTACACAAAGTATAGCAGAGCTGCGTCTTCCTCCATCTCCCTCAATGGATTTCCGCTCCCCTCCCCGTACACTGCACCTATCGCTCCCACCTTCCATGATAGAAGCTATGGGTGCTCCAGGGTGCCAGGGAAGGTAGGGGCAATAGGTGCAGTGTGCAGGTAGGAGAGCGGAAATCCG
This sequence comes from Hyperolius riggenbachi, assembly GCF_040937935.1. Taxonomy (NCBI): domain Eukaryota; kingdom Metazoa; phylum Chordata; class Amphibia; order Anura; family Hyperoliidae; genus Hyperolius; species Hyperolius riggenbachi. The sequence continues at coordinate 145,385,092 of NC_090655.1, forward strand.
TGGAGGGAGATGGAGGAAGACGCAGCTCTGCTAACATTCCCTGCAAATTTGGCGTTTCTAGCACCTAAGGGGGCTTTGCTATTAACCGCTAAAGTCAGCGGGCGTTTAATTTTCCCACGGTCAGAAGGAGAACTTTAAAATTGATTTTCTCAAAAGCTATAAGGTCTTTCCCCTCCACATACCCTGCAAATTTGGTGTTTCTAGCATGTAAGGGGGTTAAGCTATTAACCGTTAAAGTCGACTGGCTATGGTAAAAATGCGAACGCAATTTTTTTTTTTAAATTGCATTCTAGGCGAATGGCAAACAGCCAATGTTCGCAGAACACTGCTTGCTGGCAAACTCATCTCTACTGTCCTTGTATTGTTTTGTTTTTGTCTGTTAAGCAACTGCCAAGTCAAATTCCTTTTAAGTGCAGACCTATTTTGGCCAAATAAATAGATTCTGATTCTGATATTACTGCTCTGCATACCACAGTAGCATGTATCCTCTAGAACAAAAGCAATTTAACTTATAAAAATTTGAAAAAAAAACATTACTATATAGGCAATGTAATAACCATAATACACAGCTCTTTGCCACTGGAAGTGGTCTGGGGTAACTGTAAAGTCAAAGACAGGGAGAAGAGGGAGAGATCATACTCAGGGGGTAGCAGTGAGACATGGCTGGCCAAGGAGAGGTCTCATCTGATCTGGTAGCTGATGTGCCTGTATGGGTTAATCAGCATGTAGGCATGTGTCCATCTTAAGCCGGGGACCAGGCTTGAAGGACAAAGACATCCTCCTTCTGCGCCGGAGTGTTGGTCTGTGCATAGCTGTTGGTTTCCAGATGCTCCCTGCACCAGCCACTCCCTGTGCCGACCACCAGTGAGCCTATCAGAGGGCTGCCAGGTGTGCGGCAGTGGCAGCAGGAGCAGTGCAGGAGAGAAGGCTTTGATAGCGCTGCACCAGGGACCCACGTGTGTGGAAGCCGGGTGGTGAGGCAGCAGAAGGTTACGTATGAGAGTGCAGTGCATGCAATAAGAAAACACGGAGAAGTCCGTTTGAATGTAACATAAAAAAGGTTTATTTCAATTGCAACATGTTTCAGGGTCCCTGCTCCTTTCCTCGGGCAAACCGGCCTACAAACCTTGGCTAAAAGATTGCTTCATCTGTACTGTCTAGAAAAAATGTGAAATACCAGATCCTGCTTCAATACACAAATTAATTGAATTTAAGTGTATTGAAGCAGGATCTGGATTTTTTTCTAATCTTTACTATATTTCCAGTTCCATGCTCTCCCACTGTGTGGGGTAACACTACAGTTTAATAGCAAAGAAACGGCAGCCAAGTGTGAAGGGTGCCTCCCTCCACCCTTCACACTTGGCTGCCATTGATCCATTACAGGGGACCCTGTCCAGGGATGGTGTACGTATGCTGTCTTTTTTAGCCTTACCTGGCCTTCACTGTTTGATTGTTCATCATTCACAGGTCATAGTCATTTATGCATAGAGCTGAAAGATGAATTCTCGATCCTTATCTATGAGCATATATCCATTGGTCTCACTATTCTTTTGATTTTACATTACCATGTTTGCATTTATTAAGGCTCTCATTATCTATTTGTGTCACTTATTGCACTTTATACTATTATGGATCCGGGTCCGCTTTCCATACTGGGTTCCAGTGAGAACCCAGATGGTTATTATTGAGCAGCATATAGGGCACTCATTGATTTTTGGAGGTGAGGCACTTTACATTGTATTGTATCCACACATACTGTGTTGTGGAATGTTGTTTGCATTTTAATTGATTTTAAATGTGTTGGTATTCAATAAAGCATTTATATTTTTGTTTACGCCTGGTGGTGCAGTGGATTCATACCAGGATTTCTTTCCTCTTTTTCCTCTATAAAAATATTAGTAAATGATGCCGATATTTTATTACAGCTAAGCCTTACCCATTCTTATTCTGTACAGAACCCCCTCAACTGATGCTGAACCATTTAAAGGGAACTTCAACTGAGAATGATATGGCTTGACTCTCCCACTGATCCTGTGTCTCTAATGCTTTCAGCCACAGCCCATGAACAAGCATGCAGATCAGTTGCTCTGACTGAAGTCAGGCTGGATTAGCTGCATGCTTGTTCCAGGACTGTAATTCAGCCCCTACTACAGCCAAAGATATCAGCAGGACTGCCAGACAACTGGTATTGTTTAAAAGGAAATATCCATATGCCTCTCAGTTTAGGTTCCCTTTAAGGAATGTTGTGTTCTTGGATTTTAGCCTGTATCATGCTTGATTAAATAAAACATTTTTACCTTTATCCGATCCTGTGGGGACTGCACTTTACTATTGGATGTTTGGAGCACCTGAGCAGCCTAGTTCCTGCACAGTTAGTAGGACGGAGGTGTGAGCGGTATGATGTCCACTTCTTTTGTACATTTATATATCTGCACACAAATATCTATAGAGGTCACACATATACTGCCAATACAGTATAAAAAATGGAAGGTGATCCATATTAATATTTACCAAGGGCCTCATTTTACCTAAACCATCCCTGGGCTGCTGTGTAAGGGTCACTAGGTTCCCCTCCCAATTAAAAGGTCTGAGTCCTCCTCCGGCCAGTAAGTTTATGTATATTTTTGGTTGCAGTACCCTCTACCATTTTACCCAAGCCTCCAGCATCCTCCTGTTCTTGGTGTCACATAGCCAAGATGATGAGGACAAAGACCAGTAGAGAACACAAGACCACAAAGTTGGAAAATAGTGGTGTAAAGTGTGAGTAGGAGTTAAACTTATACTTGCTGTACAGATTTTGGCAGCCTCTACTTTTTAATGACCCAAAGACAACCGGATCAACCGGATTGCTTGATTCGAAAACAACCCTGCCTCCTTAAATCGCATTATACAATCAGACTAAGATCTAGCAAAGGAGGCAAAGTCAGATCAGTTAGCATGGCACAACATAGGATAATGTTCAATTCATTACTTCACACTAACATAAATACAGTAAACCAACAATTGTTGCAAGGCCACGCAGACTCCTTCATCAAGGATGTTAACAAAACAAGAGGTCTTTATACTGATTTAAATCAATAAACTGAGGATTAACCTATGCCACGGTGCTATCCTGTCTGGATTTACCTAATCTGCTTGGCCAAGCACTCAAAGAGCTTCGTCTATCGAACCTTGAAAGATAGCAAGAGAATTCCGTTAGGCTTAGTAACACATCACAGCTTACCCTGTAAGAAAATAAATGATCATGGAAAGCTATATGATAAATATTTATTACATATATTCTGCCACCAGTAACTAATCACAGTGCACTTATGTTTTGCTGTTACTATAACATTGAAGACACCTGACATTCTTCAGACACGTTTTGAAATTAGTCTCGGTCACATGGGAGAGATTGGAGCTTCATTTTAGTACCCACAGCCAGCAGGCACAGCAAGACAGACATACATCAGTTCGGATCATACATATGTAAACAGCACTTGAAAGAGAAGCTAGGGGTTGCTTGGTTATTATAAGAAGGACATTCATTTTTCCCTTCTTCCACTTGATATATTCAGCCCCAGTGTGTCGGCTGCTTATGGTAGCGGTTTATGAAATCTTGCTCTGGCATGATCTTTTATAGAGCAGTAGTGTAGCTATAAATATTATATGATAATAACATATTACTCACTTCATCTCCTAAAATACATGAGTGGCCCCCAAATGTCACTTTGGAACTTAGATGTCAGCTTTAATTTCGTTTCCAATTGAAACTTTGCTAAGAGTTGCCTATGGGAACATCATCTCTATATGTGGAATTGTACTGGCCTCTAGTGGTTATGTCAGATTCCACAGTACTTTAATAACAGGTGCAGCAGCAATACAGATTCTCTTCTGAAAATAATTCAGATTGCAGTACCAATCTTCCAATTCAGCTAACTGATGTCACTGCAGGAATATAACCTAACAGTACTGGAAGAAAATCACTAAATAATATTGTTTATTTTTCCCCCCAGATTATGGCAATGTTTTCTAGCATACATGCAAAGACAGCCTCATACCAGAAGATCTTTTAATATTAATTAACTCACTGGTAGCTCTGAAGGCTTTCAAATTTCAATGACTATTGTCATAAGGGAGTACTTAAGAGGTATGTCTTACAATAGGATTCCTTTTTGACTAGTATAAAGACAAGACAAATAACATTTATACTGCACTTTTCTCCTGGCGGACTCAAAGCACTTGAGCTGCCACTAGGGTGATCTTAGTAGGCAGTAGCAGTGTTAGGGAGTCTAGTCCAAGGACTCCTTGCTGAAATAGTGCTGGCTTACTGAACAGGAAGAGCTGAGATTTGAGTTGAGGTCTCCTATGTCAGAGGCAGAGCCCTTAACCATTACACTGATCGAGAACAGCTTGATAACATTCATAACATTCACCATTTTAGCTCAACTAAAATGGTGACCAAGTACAGGGATAAATTGGGGTAAAGTGGGGCCGTGGTGAATAATGTACATGGCGCCCTTTCCATTTAATACTGTTTGGACAGTAAAGCTATTTTGTTTTTGACAGTCCCTAACTTGAATGATTAGTTGGGGCCCAGGGCAATTGCCCAGGCAGGCTCTATCGTAGATCTAGCCCTTGTCATGAAGTATTAAAAGATCTTCAGAGATTTCAACTGATTAGATTACTTGAATCTATTAATGTCACCACTATAGTGATTTTGTATTGCCTGATGCAATGCATAGCCCCCACTCAGCCACTTGATCCCCCTGCCGATACAGTGTATTGTTTTCATGGTGAGCCAGAAAATAACAGGCAAATTTGATCATAATATCATATCTCCTGGAATTCATCATAATAGGCATTCAGTTTATTACCGCTTTTAACTGTCACGCTGTACATTTTAGAGAAACGTGTATGTCTTTGAAAAATACAAACTAAAAATATGCCAGAAGCAAGATATGGTGTACTATCCTCTAAATGTGAGAGGTTTCCAAAAGATGATCAATATATTCCAAAAGATGATCAATATATTCACAATTTTTCAGTTGTCAACAGTATTACACAATCACTGAATGGGTTTTATAGGAAGAGAGAGGACTTAAAGGAATACTGTCGATTCACATATTTTTTTCAATTGACACAGGAATTGTTTGGGAAGTGCTGCTAAGTACTGGTGTATACATTTTAGTAGCAACCTCTTTATTTCCTGTTATCAAAATACTTTCAAACTTTACTGATGCCAAAACTGACGGCAGACTGAGCCATGAGGAGAGGGGAAATTCCCCTCACACTTGATCAGTTAACTCTATGTATAACTCTGTGTGTGACAGAGAGAACAGCTGAAGCTCCTGTGTCCTGTGTTTCTGACTGAAGGGTCTGAAGACAGCAGAGGAAATGTAACTAATTGTCACGGTTTTTCATATTGTTTTTGCTTTTAGAGTTTGATATGTTTGATATTTGCTTTCTGTAGTCTGATATGCAACTCTGGCTGTGCGTTGAAGCAGACACCCCTTCTGCAATTGATTTGTCCCAATGTAGCAAAATCCTACCTTCAATAAATTACAGCTTTTGCCTCTGATATTTAACATGAAAAGTAGGAAAATGTTTACACAGCTACTTAGACATTATTTGTACATTGTCATTTTAGAACACATGGGTACTGATAGTATTCCTTTAAGACCCCCCCCCCCCCCCAACTTAGTGCAGTCAGTAGATGTTTGGTCGCCCTCTTTGGCTCCAAACAAAGGAGTGCAGAGATATTTCACCACGATTGAAAGGACAAAATGTGAAACCCTAATGGGTGCAAGGGGAAGCAGGATCCAATAGAATATAACAAGAGGAACCCTGAAGTAGACACGCCTGGAGGAAAGTATGGAGGATGGAACTTAATTCTTAGCCAAGGCTTGTATAAAATAAAGGGTAAGTACTGCTCCTTAGTAATATCTTTTGAGTAGACACAATTGTGAATAACAAATAAAACCGATTAATACGCAATGCTCATAGTGCAGTTACATGGTACTATTAAAATGACATATTGGCCATATAAGGAATTCCCTTTTTCACCTAAGTTTTCTGCTAGGTGATATTTTCACACTTGTAAATATAATGCCTTCTCAACCACCAGCAAGCAAGAAAATACATTTTGATAGTACTTTTAAAAAATAGATCAGGAGCTTGCCAAATGAGCTTGTGTTAAAAAGAAAGTACGGTAATATGGATTATTCATAATTTCAGCTAAATAAACATCACTGAATCATGGGTTTTCTTCCCCCCGCCCTCCCCCAACACAGTTACAGGTGATGGATTCAAGATGATTAAAGACATCCACCTATTTGTGCCAAGGTTTTGGCTAACACTTATTCATCAAGATTCTAAAGCAGAACGAAGTTTAAATAATGAACCTAGTGATGAATTTCAAATATTGAGTGATTTGGAGCGGAAAGCACTTATTGATTTAGATAGCCTCCAGGATGAAGGTCATATTATTGCAGATTAGAATGATGAAATTGCAGTGGCTGATACTGGGTTAAAAATAAATCTACATTTATTTCAGGTTTAACCTCAAATAAATATATTGCTTTATTTGTAGAAATGGTAACAAATGATATAAAAAGAATTGACTTGTCGCAAAAAATAAATAAATAATGTTTTTGAAGGAAAAGAAGGCTTTGGAAGAATAAAAAAAAGCCCAAAACATTGTAATAGAACAAAATGATAAGGGTGGGGATATAGTGACATTAAGATGAGGGTTATTTACAAGACAATTATGGAATACAAGTATTTATTAAAAATGTTTTTAAAAAGTAAAAAAAAAAAAATTAAGAGCCCTTACACCCTTATTGTAGATCAGTTAAATATGTTTTATCATCTTCTGGATTTATGTAGGTTTCATCCACTTTACACCAAACTTAAAATTCATTAAAAAAATGCAGCTTCCCAGCGGAGTTGCACGCTCCGTGCGTGTGCTGACCCATCGCAAACGCACGGAGATGGCCAAAGAAGCCAGAAGGACTTGGGTAATAGGACTTTTTACCTGTTCTGAGCAAGTGAAACGTTCTTGGCCATGCTTGAGCATTGCGTCCCAGGGGGTTGATATGTTCAACTGCAAAGTGAGTACAGAACTCGCTCAAGCAAGTTCTTTACTACCCTGGCTTAAAGGGATACTGTAGGGGGGGGTCGGGGAAAAATGAGTTGAAGTTACCTGGGGCTTCTAATGGTCCCCCACAGACATCCTGTGCCCTCGCAGCCACTCACCGATGCTCCGGCCCCGCCTCTGGTTCACTTCTGGAATTTCAGACTTTAAAGTCTAAAAACCACTGCGCCTGCGTTGTCATGTCCTCGCTTCCCCTGATGTCACCAAGAGTGCATGGTGCAGGCACAGACCATACTGGGCCTGCGCAGTACACTCCTGGTGCCATCAGCAGGAGTGAGGACACGGCAACGCAGGCGCGGTGGTTTTCAGACTTTAAAGTCTGAAATTCCAGAAGTGAACCAGAGGCGGGGCCAGAGCATTGGGGAGTGGCTGCGCAGGCACAGGATGTCTGTGGGGGACCATTAGAAGCCCCAGGTAACTTCAACTCATTTTACCCCGACCCCCTACAGTGTCCCTTTAATGCTGTATGAAGAGTCCTCCTCACCACCAAGCCACCCCATCGTACCACCACTTGTCACACCGCAATCAGCAAGTGTCTTCGTTCATGCCTGAAACAAAAAACAAGAGTGGTGCTTGGGAAATATAGTTCAGGTCACATGATTGTTTCTTCTGGTGCTTGGGAAGTATAGTTCAGCTACCTCAAGAGGGGGGAGACAGAAGAGCTGACAAAAGCAGTAATATCTTAAAAGCAATTATTCCTAACATTTTATAACAATATGATGGGCAGCACTGTTTTAAGAGCTTAAAACCACTAATCTGTACTGAAAGTACAGAATATATAAAACTTCAGTAGACATAATAAAAGTTACTTTCAGATGCAGTTAACAGTATAAATCATGTGCTGTAGGGCGGCGAGCCCTCTCACAAACTGCTCAGCTTGAGAAAGGGCACATCGCCCGAAACAGCATGTTGTTGCTGCACAAATAACAGAGGATTCTTACTTTTATCTGCATCTGCAAAGAGCTTCTATTGTCTCTACAGAAGTAGAATAGAGGATTTTTTTATATACAAGGCAGTGCTGCTGGTACAGAAGCACTATACTATATTGTGTAACAGACAGCCTGTGGAGGAACCAAATAAGACAAAAAGTCTTTGACAAAAACAAGGAAGGAGATTCGAGAAGCAGAGCTCGGAATGTACTGGAATGATGCCAATCAGTTTGATAGCAGACCACATATGAGGGTGTTACAATAGTCCAGTTGGGTTATGATAAGGGCATGCACTAG